>NC_040904.2:31382868-31982868 GCF_004126475.2 Phyllostomus discolor | reverse complement strand
ATAATGTTTTAAGAACTGAGCATTGCTTCCAGCAGCAGTTTTCACAGAGTGCAAAAGATGCTAATCTCTCGGCTCCATCTCCACGTGATTCTGACTCAGCTGATCTGCGGTAAGATTCAGGAATCTGTGTTTTTAAAAAGTACTTCAGTATGCCCTGATGCAAGTGAATCCTGATGCAAGAGTCAACACTAATCTGCAGAATAAAATTTAGATTTTTTTAGAATTGCCTTCATGGTCTGTGTCCCTAATCAATCTTTCTAGTCTTATCTTATTTGTTCCACTACTCACACTGCCTTACAAATATACCAACCATTCTTCCACTTACTTATCCTTGCATTTAAAGAAGAGCTATTGGCCTCATTATAGCGGCCCTGTGCTAGGCTTCAAAGATGCAGTGGTTGGCAAAGACTGTAGTTACAAGAAACAACCAGCTTTCCTTCTCATTTTATCTCCTCCTTTTTCACCTGGTGAGTATATGCTAATCCTGGGAGACCAGCACAAATATTAACTTAATGGTACTACCATTCTAGATCTTTGGGGCATATTTCTTTTTGCTTTTTCTCAGTGGAGTCCAAGGATTTTTCACATCTTAATTATACTCTTGTGCAAATATTTGTTCTGGTTTCGGGATCCTTTGCTTCTCCTGACCAGGAACTACGTAGAAGTCTTTAACGTACCCATCAGGCTCCCTCCAGTTCTAATGCCGAATTTCCAATGATAATTTCTGAGTGGATGAGGAAAACATCAAGTTTCCATCCCTACCAAGAGCATATACCTTTTAGTGAAATACTGTTGAAACCTAAAATGTCCATGAATCCACGAGGAGAAAAAGTAAAGGAATACCACGGTCAGCATCCTCAGCACAGTGGTACACTAGAACACAAGATGCACTGGTCAGTGAATTTTCATCGAATCAGGCCAAACATCTGAAGAAGTAGCTCCCCAAGAGAGTTTGTTGTCTTACAGAAGGATGGGAATACAACCAGGCATTGTCCCCAAGTGACTAGAATAATCTTCAGCTTATAATAAACACTGTAAACTACCCCAGAACTAGTCTTATCATAATTTTAAGGGTACTGACAGAGGTGGAGCCACCAGAATTTTACCGGATTTGGGAAAGAAAACAAACAGGGAATAACCAGGTCTATCCAAGGCAGAATTTTCTGAATTTTGGAAGTGATGTTCAAGCCACAGGACACGTCTGGTGAAGAAAATGCACTCGGTAACAACTAAACCAATACTTACTCTTCTATTAATTCAGCAGCTACGTATTAATCATTCCTTTTAGAGCCAGGGATAAAAAATGTATATAACTGAAACATGATTTTTTGCTCTAAACGAGTGCCTAAATTTATTCATGAGCTTGATATTTTAAAGTATTTACATGTGCCTAAAAATAAACTTCACTACAAGTAATGTGTATATCTTCACTACTTTTATTTTATGTATGCTATGAAATTTGTAAAATTTTAAAATGCTGGAAAACAAATCTCACATCAGTAGAAATATTGTGTATTTTCTTTTTAAACCATGGTTCTTTAAGGATGTACTATTTGAATTCTGAAATTTATAGATTCTTAACCTTTATTCAGTTTGAAGCTAGTTTCATTGCTGAATAGAATATTTTTCCCATGAGTTGGGACATTGGTTTTCCATGCTTTGTGTATACATATACACACATGGAGGGGGAACATGTGGGCACCAATCGCTTAAATACAAGACACGTGTGGTCACACTGCGTGGTGAGGTTGACCTCCACAATTTTTTTTAACTCCTCATCCTAGAGATCAGAATCCGGAAGTCAGCAGACTGAATCAAAAAGGTAGATAGGTTTTTATTTTTCAAATTAAATATGAACTTAAAATTGAATCCACATTTAAAAATTGTATTATTTCACATGAAAATTCTGATTTCTGGCTTGTCTTAAAAATCATCAGAAGTCCTGGCCTCCCAGGGCCAACTTTCCTGCATGGCCACAGTCACTGGAGCCTGGCCACTTGGTGGCTGGTCCCTGTGACAGTGCAGAGCATCCTCGGGCTGTCCCTATGTCCTCGGACATTTCTGAGAGTCTGGGGAGCTTTCCAGTTTTTAGATTCCCTTCTTCAAAACTGTACTTCTAATGTCTGAAAAGTGGCCTTATATATAACACCCACACGTACCGGACAGTCCCCTCTGTACGCTGCAATAACCCTCAAAGGCTGAGTTATTCCTGGGTGATTACAGCATCTCCTGCAGGTGGAGTGAAGAACAAAAGAAAGAGGAGACACAGCAGCTGATGGGAATGGGAAGTCACACAAATGCTCACAGCTTTCTACCCCAGGAAGGCTTCTGGACACCATGCTCATAGGAACTCCCGGGACCCTTTCCTGTCTTCTTCGGCAATTTGTTTCAGAAGTCAGAATCACGCTCTGCTAAGTTTAGCTCCATGTAAGGAAATACGTAAGGAAATACTGAACCGGGACAACTGACCATAGAGGCCATTCCCAAGCTTTAGCAAGCATCTGAATCATACAGAGGGTTTGTTAAAACAGATGTCTGTGTCCCACCTCCAGAGTTTTTGATTCACTACATCTGATGGAGCTAAAGAATGTGCATTTGTGACAAGTTCCCATGGAATGCTGATGCTGCTGGTTTGGGGATTTCTGTTTGAAATTCGCTGGCCTATAGACGACTATAGAGAATTTTTTAGATTTCTCTGTAAATACCAGATTTATACAGAAAAGGTGAATGAAGGTGGTATCTGCTAACAAGCATCCTGACAGCATTCACAGGGCAGAAGCTGAATCCCTGACAAATTATGTAGAATTATTAAAATAAGTACCTGAACTGCTACCTCTAAGTTGCTATCCCCTCTTCAACCACCTGGGATAACCCAGGGGTTATCCTGCAGAATAGAATTCCTGTGGAATTCTAACAGAGACAAACAAACAAGAAAAATAGAGACAGTAATTTAGATTTTTTTCCGTAACTAAGAGACCATTTCTTTTGATGTTTTTCAAAAATTGAAAGGGATCTTTAAAACCACATGGTGGCAGTGTAATCACGTGAGTGACAGTTTCATGGAGTTGGAGTTGAGTTTCTGAATCCATTGCATGTCAAGAGATCATTCTGAAAGCTAAGCATATGAGATTTTGGCTTAACAATTATTGGCCCATAAAATGTAAATGACAAGTTGGAGTCATTTAGATACCTCTACAAAAAACCTCAGTCAGAGCTTTCAGTGTTTTTACAATGCCTCACATAGAATACATTTCCCCCCTCTGCTGTTTCGTAGTGTGAAAACAACTTCACAAGAACAAGCAACAGATCATTTCGTTCATGAGCTATGTAACGAATTCAATCCAAAATAATTCCTTCAGTTTAGCAAATTACTGTGGGATAGCAAATTCACATATAGAGTGTAATGGTTTTTGAAAAGCGAATTTATTTTTTTTCTAGCATTGCCTAATTTTAGATATTTGCATGCCTACAAACTTCTCACAACTAAGTAAAATTGAACTTTCCTAGATTTGTTCATTGAAGTATAAACTCTAGACTTTTCTTTTTATAGTGAGATTTTAAGATGACATTAAGCCTTTGGTGTATTTTCATTTGACTGGTTTTACAGATACAATACACATACATTAATCTGTATTTTATAATCTATATAACCTCTACAAGGAATACAGGATTCTTAGGAGAACAGAGTTCTGTTGAAGTTAAAAATATTGTTATTCCACTCCTTGTCTTACAAGAATATACCCTGCTTTGTTAGCAGAGATGGCAGATTCCTGAGGGTAAGGGGAGGAAGGATGGCTTAATATTAAATACTGAAAACACTCCTTTATTTGCATCTGGATATGATGCTCTGGTCACCAAACAATGGAAATAGTCAAATAAAGCCATTGCAAATGCCAGTAGAAGGGAATAAAGAACCTAGAAACTTCATGCACCACAGGGTTTGGTTCCAGTTTACTGACAAAATTTGCTTTTGCCCAAAGATGATGGGACCCAAAAACATTAGCAACCAGACTTAAGTGGGAAAAAAGGAAACGTTACTTTTTTCACACACCATCCCTAAGTATCCTCCTGAGCATGCGCAGACGTCTCACACCGCCGCAGACATCCTGATTCCGGTTTTGGCTGCTGAGCTTACATTTTGGATCAAAGGTTCCCTCTGGGTATTCTGAATTAGCGAAAAACAAAACAAAACAGAAAACAAACAAACAAAGAAAAAAAAACTCTCTGGGAAGTGTCCTGTGACAGAGTTTCCCCCAAACACAGAGATCTGAGGGGGACGTTATCTTAACCCAGGAAAAGACAAACCTCAAGGTCTTAAATGACCTCCGCAAAGGCAGACTGGAAAAGTCAGGAAAATGGTATTTTGAGGATGGAGCTACGGTTCTGACATGGGGGACACGTGCTGCACTTTATTGCCATGTGTGCTGGGTGGGGTGGGAGCTCAGAGAGCCTGCCAGCGCCACAGGGCCTCGCCGCGCAGCAGCAGCGTCGGCAGTTTCCGAGGTTACAACTCCCCTGGTCCTCATTGCCATTCATGGGCTGCACACAGTCTTCAGAATTTTTTATGGGCCCCACATCATTGGGGTTTTGAACCTGCTCTACTACTTGACCTATTCCATATTCAGCCAGCTTATTTCATATAGGAGTCCAAATTTTGTTCTCTTCTAGAATCTCAAGATCAAGTTTTCAAAGGATGGTTATGAAGACTTAGAAAAAGTACACTCTGCAACCAGAATCCGTCTTATGCATGTAGTCAGCCATACATGGGGCCAAGCCTGTAGAAGGTGGGAATTATTATCCCCACTTTGCATATAAAGAAATTGACACTTAAGAAAGGTCAAGTGACTTGTCCAAGGATCACACAGTTATAGGTGGCAGTGCTGGGCCTCCTGCACAGGTTGGTTTGGTGGCTCTGAAGCCTATGCTCTTTCTTACTTATTAGCAGAACTGAAACACTTGTCAGTATTACACTCCCCACCTTCGGACAGCTATTCCTGCTCCCCAGAGTCTTCCCATAGGAGGACTAAGAGGGACAAATGATTTTTTTTTTTTGGCCAAGCATATATTATGAGTTTATAAAAAGTAGATTCTTTCTCCATGTAACTGCTACTTATTTTTAATACTGACACATACGTTAACATTTAAAGAACATTCCATGCAATATTTATATGCATAATATGTATTAGCAATATGGTGTTGGACAGTTGTAATTTTATCAAAGCTCAATTACTAGAATTACTATATGAGCTATCATTCTTTTTGACAATTCAATCAGGCTTCAAAATTTCAAAAGAAGTTTAACTTGCTTCACTGATTGATTTATTCATTATTTATACCTTGTCTATTTCCAAAAAAGGATTTAAAATAACTTATACAAAATGAGAGACCCATAAAATAGAATCATTAAAGCAAGGATGAAAAAATAATAACCATGCAATAAAATGGACAAGAGAGTTGTACTAAAATCCTTAGATTAAAGAAAATTACTGTAATAAGACATGCTTTATTCTTGACTTCCCAGATAGGTAAAGCAAAAACAAATGAACAAATTAAAATATGGTTCTCTTAACTGATAAAAAGAATACTGATTTTTTTTTAGAAAAAATACATACCTTTGTATTGTTAAATTTAAAATGTTTTAATTTCTGTGTGTGATGTGAAGTTGAAGTGAAACTTTTTTCCATATATAAATATTTAAAGGACCCACTGTCATTTATTGAAAAGACCATTACATGCCCACTACACAGTAGGATGACCTTTGTCATTAATCAATTGACCTTGTAGTAAGAAGGTAGTTTTTTTCTAAACTTTTTACTAGGCTCCATTTACTAGGTTCCATATGTCTATATCTGAACCAGTACTACATTACCTTAACTACTACAGCTTTATCTAGTTATGACAGTTCTCCAGGTCTGTTCTCATTTAAGACTGTCTTGGCTGTTCTTAGATCTTTACTTTTCCAAACACATTTTAGAATCAGTTTGCTCCTTCCAAAAACAAACAAACAAACAAACAAACAAACAAACAAACAAAGATTTTGATTCTGATTGAGTTAGAACTGTAAGTGATTTTGACTTGTATCTTCCAATCCATGACCATGGTATATACCTTCATTATTTAGGTCAAAAATACTTTATGATTTTAGCCCTGGCTGGTGTGGCTCCATGGGTTAAGTGCCAGTCTATGAACCAGGGGGTCACCAGTTTGATTCCCAGTCAGGGCACTGCCTGGGATGAGGGTCAGGTCCCCACCTGGGTTGAGGGTCAGGTCCCCAGTAGCGGGCACCACACACTGACATCTCCCTCCCTTTCTTTTTTCTTTCTTTCCCTTCTCTCTAGAAATAGATAGAAGAAATCTTTTTTAAACACTTTGTTATTTTAAGTTAGAGGCATTATATATCTTGTGTATAATTTTTTAATTTTTCTAATGTAATTATAAATAGTGTCTTTTTAAATTTTTACTCTCCATTTGCTTATTTCTAGCATACATAAATACAATTAGTCTGTTCATGTAATATATGTTAATATAGTTTCCAGTGAACTGAAGTTTCCTATTAGTCCTAATAGTATGCAGTTTTTTAGGTTTCCTAGACAGATGGTCATGTCATCTAAGAATAATGCAGTTTCACATCTTTTTTTACAGTAAATCTTTTTTTTACTTCTTACACAGAATTACCTCAAGTAAAATGTTGAAAGAAGTTGTGATAGCAGCATTCCTGTCTTGTTTTCCTGATCTCTGGGGGACGGTTTCAGCACTTTACCGCCAAGTCTGCTGCATTTATTTTTATATGTATTTTTAAAATCATATTTAGAAAGTTTTGTTATTTTCCTCATTTGCTAAGAGAATGTGTGTGTTTTATTATATTGTGCTGAACTTTAGCATGTACTTTTCTGCATCTATTAATGTGGCCATATAATTTTGTCCTATTTTCCCCTAATACTATGGTACACTAGGCTGATTTTCAACTGCAAAACCACCTTTGAATTTCTTCTATAAACCTCCTTAGACAAGGCAAATTATGCTTTGTATATATATTGCTAGATGGATTGTACATTTAAATGTGAAAAGTAACAATAAAGCTTTTAGAATAAAACATAAGTGAACATATTCATAAACTTGAGTAGGCAAAGAATTCTTAAACAGTGTTCAAAAAGGCTGAAGACAAAGAAAAAAGAATGGCAAATTTGACCATATTAAAATTAAGGATCACCGTTCATTAAAATGCTAGTAATCTGGAGTGCACTGTATGCCACAAAGTGGGAGAAAGTCTTTGTAGCACATATATTTCACACGGAACGACATCCAGAATACAGTCTATAGACCAATAATAAAAGGGAGGCTGACAACCACTTCAAAATTTGGGACCATGCTAGAATAGGGATTCACCAAAGAGAAAATCCAAATGACAATAAGCATATGAAAAAGGGATAAATATCATGAATTATCAAGGACTTGCAGATTAAAACCACAATGAGACACCATTATATATACTTCCAAATGGCTAAAATGAAAAAAATACACACACTACCAGTGTTTTGGAGAGACTAGAATATCACTCATAAAATCACAATTTTCATGTGCACTTGGGAAAACTCTACTACTAGGCATATATGTAACAAAAATGTATAAAATATATTTAAAGAAATGTTTAAGACAACACTATTCTGATTAGCCAAAAATGGAAAACTACACCAACAGCCACTGTGGTAGCTGGACTCTGAGATGGTCCACAAGGTCTCCACCTCCTGCTGTTCTCATTCTTTTGCAGTAGTCCCCTCTCACATTGGAAAGGTTAGTTTCTGCAACCAATAGAGTCCAGCAGAAGTGTCACTTCTGAGGTTCAGTTATTGAAGACTGAAGTTTCTCTCTTGGGCTCTCCCATTCCTTCTTTTCTTTCTTCTCCTCCTCCTCCTTCTTCTCTCTCTTCCTCTTCCTCTCCCCCCACCTCCCCATAATTCTCTTGGGGGAGCCAGCTGCCATATCATGAAAAATGCTGTGAAGAGACCTATGTGGTAAGAAGCTAAAACCTTCTGACAACACACACATCAGTGAACTTGGAAACAGTTTGCCTCAGTCAAGACTTCAGAAATTGAGCTTGACTGACGGCATGAACACAATCTCGTAAGAGACAAGAGACTCCGAGTCAGAATTTCCCAGTGGAAATTATCCCACTCCCAGGTTCCTTATCCTCCAAAACTGCGTGAGATAACGTTTATTTTTTTACTATGCAAATTTATTGCATATTTTGGGTGCTTTGTTATGCCACAATAGGTAATTAATACATCCATCTACAACAGAATTGAAAATAGAGGAATAATCAGAAAAGTGTAATACCAAACAACAATGGGAATTAACAAACTATGATTATATACAAAATTATAGGTGAATCTCAAAATATGTTTAGTAAAATAAACTAAGCACTAAAAAGTACATACATTGTGATTTCATTTTCATAAAAATCAAAAGCCAGTAGGCAAAACTAATCTACAGTGATGGAAGTCAGGATATCCTTTCACTAGACACAAGGGGTCCATAGGACTATTGATAATGTTCTGTTCCATGATGTTTACTGCCATGAATGTGTTCATTTAGAAAAACGTATCATTCTGAATGTTTACAATTCATTCTCTTTCCCATATGTAATAATTACATTAGTTAGATTAAGAGAATGTCTGGTGAATTTCTGTATAGAGGTATCTAACAACATGATGAACTACTATTTGATGATAGTTCCATAAAACTACAGACTCACTTTACATGCAGTCATTTCTAATACTAATTCTTAGTAAGAAATCAAGCACAAAATTGAGAATAATTTGTACCATAAAGACAATTCTCTAGGGAATTAAATTAATGAGGTTCTAGTATACATATTTTTAATAATAAAATTTGGAGAGTCCAAGATGGTGGTGGAGTAGTTGGATGTTACACTCACCTCCTCCCAGGGTCAAACTGGAATTACAACTAAAATATAGAGCAATCAACCTGAATAACCAACTGAAGACTAGCTGAAGAGAAGTCTTATTACCAAGGATATACAGATGACACAGTGAGACAAGTAATAAGGGTAGAGACTTGAAAAGGTCTGGCCCCACTCCCTCGGGCAGCAGCTGAGGTTCTGGAGGGATATCTCAGCTGTAGGGGATCCCCCCTCTGAGGAGTGTGGGAACTCAAGCTTATGCAGGGCTCCCCACTCCAGAGCACCAGAGCCAGGAGGAGGAATCCACATAACATCTAGCTAAGAAAATCATCAGGGATTCTGCCTGCCAGGGAGAGACAAGAGTCTGTTAGAGAAACAGCCACCCTTTTAAAAGACCAATGCACAAAATCTCATTTGTAGCCACCCTTCCTGAGTTCTGACAGGGGAAGGATGTAGCAAATTAGAGGCATGTAAGATGAGATTGTGGTTAGTGGCTCTGGGCAGAAGCTAAAGGGACAGCTGCTCATATCCCTGTGCTAAGTTAATTTCCCCCACTGTAGATGCCATCTTTCTTGGGGGGAGCACTCCCCTCCTTAAAGCATCAGCCTGGGGGAATTTAACAGCCCTAACGTTTAGACTCCCTGTTGCTTCACACTGTACAGCTCACACTCTGCTCAGGAGTTAGCTAACTGGGCCAGGTTGAGAGGTCTGGGCAGACTCACAGAGTGTCAGTGGTCTCTTTAGGCCTGATGAACTCTGCTGGCCTCACCATGATGACTCCCCGAGCCCCACTAACTACCACCAACAAAAAGGTGTGTGAGCACGCAGCAGTTGGCAGATAGACTGGTATACCCTGGGACATTTGCTGAGCTGCCTCAGACCCAGTACTGGTACCAAATTTGAATCTGTATCAATCTGGTGAACACTACTTGTCCTTACCTGGTGACTCACTGAGAACCTACCACATGCAACTCCAGTACAACCAGAGGTTCTTTCACTGACTGAACCTAAGAGGCAGTTGACAGATATAGGCAAGCAAAAATGAATCTTGGGGTGTCTTAGGACTTCTGTTGGGATGTTCCTGGGCCCAGCAGAGGAAGCCACAAACTGGATCACTTTCTAGCTCTAAACAGGTTGTCCAGAGCCTGTCACAGGGAGCATCTGATATTGGACTGCATCCAAGTCCCTTGTAAGAGGCCCCAGAACTGACACTCTCAGTGGCCAGTTTCAGACAATATCAGATCAAGGTTCAATTAGCTTCATAAGAGGCATATCCAGAAGGAGCTCTTGGCTGACACCACACCCTGCTAAGGTGAATTCCACTGCATGTGGTCAGCACCTGCACTGCAGCTTGTACAGTGTAGCACAGTCAGACAGCCTGAGGGTTGACCCCACATATAAATTAGCCAATAGCAATCAAAACTCAATTACAACAGGAGGGCCCACTTAATCCATAGAAGGACATTGTTGAAGCACCCAGCTCAAGTGATCTAGAAAACTGCACCACTGGGTTCTGCAGGACACATATTGCATGAAGCCACCCTACCAAGACTGGGAGTCACAGCAGATCTACCTAATATATTAAACTAACACTGAGAAACAGACAAAATGAAGTGACAAAAAACATGCCCCAAATGAAAGACCAGGAGGAATCTTTAGAAAAAGAGCTAAATTAAATGGATGCAAGCAATTTACCAGAGATTTAAAAAACTGGTTATAATCATGTTCAAACATCTCGATGAGAACTACAAGGAACTTAGTAAGAACTATACAGCATGAAAAATGACATAAAAACCATTAAAAAGAATCAGTCAGAAATGAAGAAGAATATAATATTTGAAATAAAGTATACACTAGAAGGAATAAACAGTAGGTTGGATGAAGCAGAGGACTGAACTAGCAATTTGGAAGATAAGGTAGCAGAAAACATCCAGTCAGAGAAGCCAAATGAAAAAAGAATTTTAAAAAATGAGGCTAGTTTAAGAGACCTTTGAGACAACATGAAGCATAACAACATCTGCATCATAGGGGTACCAGAGGAGATGAGAGAAGGCAACAGATTGAGAAGCTATTTGAAGAAAGAACAAATAAAAACACCCCTAACCTCGTGAAGGAAAAAGACACACAAGTCCAGGAAGCACAGAGAGCCCAAACAAGATACACTCAAAGAGGTCCACACCAAGACACATCATAATTAAAATGGCAAAATTTAAAGAAAAAAGAGAGAAAGACAGTTACCTACAAGGGAGCTCCCATAAGATGCTCAGCTGATTTCTCAACAGAAACATTTCAGACCAGAAGGGACTGGCATAAAATATTCAAAATGATGAAAAGCAATGACCTACAACCAAGATTACTTTGACCAGCATGGTTGACATTTAAAATTGAATTTAAAATTAAAATAATAAAGAGCTTCCCAAACAAGAAAAACCTAAAAGAGTTTGTTACCACCAAATCAGTATTAAAAGATATGTTAAAGGAACATAGTTAAAAGAATAAAATAGTAATAAATGCATACCTATCAATAACCACTTTAAAAGTAAACTGCTTAAATGCTCCAACCAAAAGACAAAGGATAGTTAAATGGACAAGAATACAAAACCCATATATCTGTTGTCTACAACAGACTCACCACAGAATGAAAGATATACAAAGACTAAAAGTAAAGGGTTGGCAAAAGACATTTCGTGCGAATGAAAATAAAAAAAAAACCTGGGGTAGCAATATTTATATCTGACAAAACAGACTTTAAAACAAAGGCTATAGTAGGAGATAAAAGACACTACATAGTGATAAAGGGAGCAATCCAACAGGAGGATATAACCCTAGTAAACATTTATGCACCCAACATATGAAAATCTAAATACGTAAAATGTGTCATGACTGACAGAAGGGAGAGATCAAAAGTAATACAGTCATAGAAAGAGATTTAATGCCAATTAACATCAATGGATAGATCTTCCATACAGAAAATCAACAAGGATATGGTGACCATAAATAACACACTAGATCAAATGGATTTAATCAATATCTCTAGAGCATTTCACCCCACAGCAGCAGAATATACATTCTTTTTAAGTGCATATGAAAATTTTTCTAGGATAGACCACATATTAAGATACAAAAGAAGTCTCAATAAATTTAAAAAGACTGAAATCATATCAAGCATCTTATCTGACCATAATGGTATGAAACTAGAAATCAATCAGAAGAAAAAAACAGACAAACACACAAAGGCATGGAGGCTAAATAACATGTTATTAAATAATGAATAAATTAGCAATGAGCTCAAGAAATAATTCAAAAGATACCTCAAAACAAATGAAAATAAGAAAACAATAACCCAGAATCTATGGAACACAGTGAAGGCGGTCCTAGGGGGGAAATTCATAGCATTACAGATCTACCTCAGGAAGCAAGAAAAATCTCAAATAAAAAATCTAACTATATACTGAAAGGAACTAGAAAAAGAACAACAAACAACATGTTAAGTGAGTAGAAGAAAGGAAATAATAAAGATCAGAGTGGAAATAAATGAAACAGAGTCTAAACAAATACAAGATAACAATGAAAATAAAACCTGGTTCTTTGAAAAGAAAAATAAGATGGACAAACCTTTAACTGGACTTATGAAGAAACAAAAGAGAAAAGACCCAAATAAATAAAATCAGAAGTGAAAGAGGAGAGATTACAACTGACAACAAAGAAGTAACAAAGGATTAAAAGAAAATATCATGAACAAGTATATGTCAACAAATTGGACCACTTGGATGAAATGAATAAATTCCTAGAAATATACAATCTGTCAACACTGAATCAGAAAGAATCAGAAAATTTGAGTAAACAGATTATAACTAATGAAATTGAAGTAGTAATCAAAAAATTCCCAACAATCAAAAATCCTGGACTGATGGCTCTACACGTGAATTTTACCAAACATTTAAAGAACAAATGTTTATCTTTCTCAAACTGTTACAAAAAATTCAAGAGGAGGAAAGACTTCCAGTCTTATTTACTGGGCCAGCATTGTCTTGGTTCCAAAACCAGATATAGACACTACAAAGAAAGAAAATGATAGGCCAATCTCCCTGATGAACTTAGATGCTAAAATCCTCAAAAACATATTAGCAAACCAGTTCCAGCAATACCTTAAAATGATCATACACCATGATCAAGTGGGATTTATTCTGGGGATGCACAGATGGAATGACATTCCCAAATCAATAAATGTGATACACCACATAAACAAAATGAAAGACAAAAATTACATGATTATACCGATAAATGTAGAAAAAGCATTTGATAAAATATATCACTCATTTATGATTAAAAAACCTCTCAGTGAAGTGGGGATACAGAGAACATTCCTCAACCTAATAAAGACCATATATGAAAAACCCACAGCCAACGTCATACTCAATGGGCTAAAACTAAAAGTGTTTCCCTTAAGATCAGGAACAAGACAGGAATGTCTGCTTTCACCACTCTTATTCAACATAGTACTGGAAGTCCTAGCAAAAACAATCACAGAAGAAGAAATAAAAGCCATCCAAATTGGAAATAAATAAATAAAACTGTGATTATTTGCAGACGGCATGATACTGTACATAGAGAACCTAAAGATTCCACCAAAAAACTACTAGAACCAATAAATGAATTCAGTAAAGCAGCAGGATTCAAAATAAATATTTAGAAATCAGTTGCATTTTATATACCAATAATGAACTATCAAAAAGGGAAACTAAGAAAATAATCTTATTTGCAACTACAAAAAAACAACTTAATAAATTTAACCAAGGTTGTAAAAGACTTGTACTCAGAAAATGATAAGATACTGAAGAAAGAAGTTGAAGAAGATACAAATAAGTAGAGGTATACATTGCATTCATGGATAAGAAGAACTAACATTATTAGAATGTACATATTACCTCAAACAAGAAAGTATAATACTAGCCTAATAACAGACATATAGATCAATGGAACAGAACAGAGAACACAGAAATAAACCCACACCTTTATGGTCAGTTAAAATAGATTAACAAAGAAAGCAAGGACATATCATGGGGTAAAGATAGTCTGTCTATTCAATAAATGGTATAGGAAAATTGGAGAGATACATGCAAAAAAATGAAACTAACCACGTTCTTACACTATACACAAGAAAAACTCAAAGTAGATTAAAGACTTAAATGCTAGACTCAAAACCATAAAAATCCTAGAAAAAAAAACAGGAAGTAAAATCTTGGACATTTCTTGTAGCAATATTTTTTCTGATATATCGCCAAGGGAAACAAAAGAAAAAAAATAAGCAAATAGTAGTATATCAGACCAAAAAAATTCTGCACAGCAAAGGTAAGGAAATCATCAACAAAATAAAAAGGGAATCCACTGAATGAGACAACATATTTGGCAATACATTTGATAAGGGTTTAATATCCAAAATTCATTAAAAATTTATACAACTCAACACTAAACCTGCCCTCAAACAACCCAATTTAAAAGGGTATACAGATGGCCAATAAACATATGAAAAGATGTCCATCATTAGTCATCAGAACAATGCAAGAACTAGTATAAATGACACATGGACAATAACAAGGGGGGTGTGGAGATGGGAGGGTGGGGGGGATGGGGGTGGGCTGGGATGGGGGTAAAGGGCAGAAAACTGTACTTGAACAACAATTAAAATAAAAAAATTAAAAATGAAAAAAACCCACAATGAGATATCACCCCACACAGGTCAGAATGGCTTGTAATAAATGGTTTGTAATAAATCCACAAACAAGAAGTGCTGGATAGGTTGTGGAGAAAAGGGAACCCTAGTGCACTGTTGGTGGGAATGCAGACTCGTGCAGCCACTGTGGAAAAGACTACGGCGTTACCTCAAAAAATTAAAAATGAACCTTCCTTATGACCCAGTGGCTTCACTTCTGAGAATATATCCAAAGAAATCCAAACACTGATATTTGAAAAAGGTATATCCACTCCTATGTTCATTAAAGCATTATTTATAATAGTCAAGATTTGGAAGCAGCCCATGTACTTACTAATAAGTAGATGATCTACTACTAATAAGTAGTAGATTAGTAGGTCTACTAATGATGAGTGGATAAAACAGTTGTGACACATTTACACAATGGAATAAAAAGAAAACTTACTTTTATTGACAGCATGGATGGACCTGGAGAGTATTATGCTAAGTGAAATAATCCAGTCAGAGAAAAACAAGTACCATATGATTTCACTTATATGTAGAATCTAATGAACAAAATAAACTAACAAAAAAATAGAAACAGATTCATAGATACAGAGAAGAGTCTGACAGCTGTCAGATGGGAAGGGTGTTGAGGGGCTATGTGAAAAAGGTAAAGAGATTAAGGGAAAAAATCTCATAGACAGTATGGTGATTAGCAGATGGAAAAGGAGTGGGGAGGTAGAAGAGGGTTTTTAATAAAAAGGGGGGATAAATGGAGATGGAAGAAGACTTGACTTGGTCTGGCGAAAACACAGTACAATATTCAGACGGTGTATTATAGAACTGTACACCTGAAACCTATATAATTTATTAACCAATGCCACTTTAATAAATTGAATAAAAATACATTATGATTCCCATTTTAAAATAATCTAATTTAATTCTGAGATAAGCTTAGTAGTGTTTCTCAAACTTTAACAGCATAAGAAATACCTATGGGTTTAACTAAAATGGAGATACACCACAACTACTCCCAGAGAGTCCGACTCAGCAGAACTGACAAGGGGCCATGCATTTGTATTTTTAACAGATATATCAGTAAAACACTTTGTAAAATACTGAAATAAAATTGTACAGGTGTTTCTGCAAACCTTGGTACATGCTCACATTTCTGCACTCCAAATAGAAACCATAGTTTAACTGCACATACACGTGATATTTAATACTTTAAAAAAAATTTTCCCTCAAAATGGAAGGAGGCAAAAAATAAAGCCTGAATATAGAAGCTCATATTTTAAATGTCTTTGGAGAATAAAATGATATTAACTAAAAGGGATAATATATTTTACTCATTCTAATATGTAACTTCTGTTGCATGCAGAAAGGTGATATCTATAAAAGATATGCACCTTCTGTACAATAAAATGTCACTTTAATCTAAACACCACCCCCACACACTTAAATTGCAGTCCCAATTGCCAACTTCGAATTCTCAAAGGACAAAAAATGAGTTAAAAAACAAACAAACAAAGCAAGTTTCAGTAAGATCACAGAAGTTTCTTAGAAGTTTATTTGTTCCTACAGTTCTCAATCTTCACTTTGGTGTGGAAATGACTACGGCATGGAAAACGTGATTCTGACTCAGAGGGAAGAATAAGCAATAGCCCTCCGAGGACAAATATCCAAATAACCTGCTTTCATGCAAATATACTCATAAAAAACAAATCAAAGCAAAAAGAATCCTGAAGATATAAGGCATGTAGGCAGAGTTATTTATAATTTCTGTTATTCTGAAACTGCCCAGGAGACATCAGCAAGTCTTTAAAGGTCCCTCATGATCACTGTTATAAGTACTGCTGGAAATAACATACAGCAGTAATAAACCATGGGTAGCTACAGAAGCAGGCACACCATTTACTTTACCAAATGGGGTTTATTTTTCCTCTGTAGGCTCCTCTTAATAATATAAGCCCCAAAGTGAGGTCTGTGTCTAGATTTATGAAGTCAGTGAAAATGGGGAGGTCCCCAGTCCTCAGGCACACCAGCAAGCCCGTAGCCATGCAGCAGCTTGTGGGGCAGGGATGTGGCTACCTCTGTGTTGTGAACATTAACTAGGCCTGTTGGTGCTCATTAAATTCTTAATGGGGGTGACAACACTAGAACCAATGGAGGCTTATAAATGCAACTACCCCAGGTGCAAAATTATGGACCAGATTTTGAGCCCCCTATTGCTGAGCCTAGGAATTTTCTTTTAGAACTACCACATGGAGGGATGTCTAAATTTGCTTATTGTATCTTCCCCCTCTGTGGAGTAACTGGTTGGCCCCAGCGAGGCAGGTAACATCTCCCCCTGCTCTGGGTAGTGACATTTAGAATAATCAATAGTCAAAATGCTGGCAGAAGTAGAAAAGTGTATGTGTACATGTGTATGTACATGTATATCCACTTATGTATCCACATCGATACATACACATTTATATGGAAGAGGAAAAGGGAAAAAGAAGAAACACTTTCAGAACAGGTTATTGAAAAAATCAAGACTCATTAATAGAGAAATACATCTGTATTAATCCAAGTGTTGTAGAAATATATATTAACCAACGCAAAACAACGATATGGAGCTATCTAGTAATTTTTTTCAAACACCACCTTTACAGAGGGCTAGAGGTGATTCAAAACCCTGAACAATGGAACTCACCATGAGTAAAAGAGGTGCTGAGATCCAGTATGGGAGGGGCCATCAACCCTGCCCCTCATAATCTGAGAAAGCAAGTGTGGGCTATAGATTGTGAAATGTCCTCAATTCTCCTCCTAGCCCCATATCCCTGCCCCTTGTCATGTGATTCTCTTCAAGTGGCAAAGTTTATTTCTCCACTCCTTGAATTGCTTGTGGTTGGCCTTGTGACTCGCTTTGGCTTGTGACTTGCTTTCACTGCAGCAGAATGACAGTGCGTGAGTTCCGAGATTAGACCTAAGAGGCCACCTTGGACCAGGCAGCCATGGCTGACCTGCCAGCTGACCACAGACACATGAGGGGGTCTATTGAGTATGGCCTGGACCAGCACAACTGCCCAGCTCTCCAGGAATCCTTGAGAAATCATAAACAGTGATTGTTTTGTGTCATTACATTTCAAGGCAATTTGTTACACAGTAATGGCTGCACAGTCACTCCCCACCCCGTCCCCATTATGATGAATAAGTTTTTTTCTCCAAATAAAGAATATTTTTTACATTCCTTTTTTTGTTCTAGACTATGGTCATTGTTCTCATTTTTGTTCTCTCATGTCAGATATAGTTCTCAGTACCTCATACAATTATGACAATTAATGGCTTTAAAAATCCATATTTCTGACACAGTGCTTTCCCTAAATGGGAGGTCTGGGCCTAACCACAGAGACACCAATTTCTTGTCATTGACCCTGGGCCTTAGAAACAGTAGATCAAAGGATCTGTGGCCATTACAGAAAAGCAGGGGGAAGATTAACAGTGATCTAGGCCTGGATGACCAGGACCCATATGAACATTGTATTGGATCATGAATAGGCAGAGTCTCTACCCTTTCTTCCTCAATTGGCACTTGGAAGTGAAACCCTCCTCAAAAGTTCAAGATGAAATGCATTCAGAAAAAATGGTTAGTATCTTTAAATTATCATGGACAAGCACCAACTGGGACATTGGTCCCAGGACACTTCTCTGTAAATGAGCAAAGGTAAGCATCCTAATATTCTTTCTTCCTAAAATCCAAACTCTAATCACTGAGCAGACTGTTCCCAGGTAAAGAACTCTGAAAATAACCCAGTATCCAATTTATTATATACTTGAATGTAACGAAGTGCAGAGCATGGGTCCCATGAAAGTAGGAAAATGACCCCCAACAATCCTGCCTTAAGGTAGGATTGGGGAGTGGAGGGGTGCCCATAGAGCAGAAACAGCAGAGTTTGAAGCACATTATATAAAAAAGGCAGGTTAACAGCCTTTCCCTTCCTGAAAAGAAGATCTATGGAAGTTGCAGAATTGTGTACCTGACTGAGAATGTGCAGTGACCTGTGACATAGCTGTACGGGTTGGGGGGACAGGGAAGCTCATACAGCATCGAGATGAACTATGGGAGTGTATTTCTTTCCCAGATGCCCATGTGTCACTGGGAACTCTTGCCCTGACTAAAGATGGCAGCCGAAAAAGGGTCAAAGACACTGGGGAGATGACAAAAATGGCAGACACTAATGCATCATAGGAAGAGCCAGATGTTAGATTATGCAGGAAGTTCTGAGCCAAGCATTTAAAATTGGAGCAGGAGGTCTGAAGGGAGTCTACCCTAAGGTCTGGAGGTCTGGAGATTGGAAGAAGATGGTGCTAGAGCTGATGAAGCCGGGGGGACATGCCTGGCCAAGCACAGACACGTGAGAGGTGCTTGGAGCTGATCTGTGACATGAGCTGCAGACTTTTGCTTTTCTGAAGGATGTAGGAGAAGTTGCTCTCTTGGTACAGGACTTTGGGGTTTGACACAAGCTTTATCCCTCTGTTTTTGTTTGTTTGTTTGTTTGTTTTGGCATTTGGGCATTTCTGGGTTCTGATCCTGCTCCCTGGATAGACAGGATCACTCATGGGACCAAAAGATGTGAGGCCCACTAGGGACTTAGACCTCGCATGGATGAGAGCCCACTCCTGAAGGCAGGGTCCCACATGGGGACGCTCTCCTTCCTGGCCCCACCCTCTGGGACAGTGTAAAATGGCGTATGGTTTCCTGAACAACTACGTGGAGACTGAGAGCAGTGCACCCCAGAGCTAGAAGGAGAGAGCTGCTGAGAGAGGATGGTGACACCGGAACCCACAAGTGCATATTCCAGAGAGGGTGGAGATCTGTTTGCGTGGACAGATAAGGTAATGCAGAGCTTCTGGGCATAGTTTTGGCTTGTAGCCTTTTGGGCAGCAAGGTAAGTTCTGGGACTCATGGGAGCTCTGAGTATGAGTGTTCTCAGCCCTGCCCACCTCCAAAGTCAAAATCCTGTTAATAAAAACCTGTTTCCTTAAGCACAAATTCTTGAGTCAGGTAGATTCAAAGCTCCAAGTGGTTGAGCTCTGGTTTGCACGGTTACATGAATTCAAATAAGATACCATGTAATTTAAAATATGGGCTCTCTAAAAACACTGGTAATCACAACATGTAAAATCTACTACTCGGAGGAGACTGTAAAATCACATCAAGACAAAAAATAAACATTTCCATTCCCTCGACTCCTGCAGACTTATTGCTTTGGCCCAGGGGTAGCTTCCCATGAAACCCTCTTCATGGAGACAGAGGCAACAGCTGGAGAGGACACAGTTATTACTGCTTTAAACCCTGTCACACGTGCTTCCACCACTCTGTCAGTCCACAAATACCAGCATCCCCAGTTGCAAAAAAAACACAAAATTTAAATGAGAATGAATTTCACACTTGAGGCAACAGGCAGCTTTACATTTGGATATGACATTCAGAGCTATGTAAAAATGCTACTTTGCATACAGAGTATTGAACGCTTTCCCTTGGAAACCAGTTCCTGTTCTGCATGCCAGGACCTAGGGAAAACTGGCACCACTGACTGCCAGAGTCTTTCATCTGAGTTACAGAATTCCAAGAAGGAATATAATTTCCCTCAAAGCACTTTTTATGAAGAAAGGAAAGGATTAAACTTTTGGGGGTGGGCTACAAGCACCTATAATGAGAAAACAGAGAATCTATACTTTTCCCCAAATTGGTAGTAAAAATTACTACAGAAATTTGCAAAATAGCCATGGCTGGTGTGGCTCAGTAGATTGAGTGCTGCAAACCAAAGGGGCACCAGTTCAATTCCTAGTCAGGGCACATGCCTGGGTTGTGGGCCAGGTCCTCAGTAGCGGGCATATGAGAGGCAACCACACACTGACATGTCTATCCCCCTTTCTTTCTCCCTTCCCCTGTCTCTAAAAATAAATAAATACATAAATACATGATCTTTAAAAAATGAAAGGCAAAACCATACTAAATAACATAGTACATTTCACCTGATTATCTTTTTGTAAAACTTAAGGTTCTTGGGAAGCAATATCTGGATTTTTAAAACCTTAATTGTCAAAGAGTTACTAGTTATTGAGGTTTTACCATGCCAAAGCTGGTGTAGCAGTTTTTATATAGTAACCTTGGTCTTCAAAACAATCCATCAACATATTGTTACTCTAATTTAAAAGAAGGAAATGAAAGGAAATGGATAAATAATTCACCTGAGGTTACATTCAAAATACATTAATGATTTAAATAATTTTGATTCAAACAATTTTACTACTGTTTCTTGCTTTCTTCTACATTTGTTATTACTTATTTTTTGCTGGCACTTTGAACACATTTAACTTAGAATTACTTAAAAACTGAAACAGTCTCCTCTAGACCTTTCTTCTCTTTCCTGGCTCTTTTCTTTTACCTGATAATTCTCAAAATCCCTCTGTTCTCCATTTCAGATATGTAATTTTTATTCATCTTCTTATCCTCAAACTATTTCTCAACTAAATTTCAAGGTTACACTCCTTGAAAGCAACAGGAGGACTTTAGAAGTGAAGATCATCGTAAGAGTGTGCCTGTGATTGGTCCTCCAGTGTGCAAACAAGTCACGCAGGTTCAGGAGGTAACCTGTCTCCCCTCGAAGGCATCCTTCTGTACCAGCATGCAAACTGCCATCACCTTCTCATTTAGTTATTGTCAACGACACTTGAATTAATGTTTATGTCTATCTATTTAAAAAAAAAGAAGAACTTAAGGTTGGTAAAGAGGGCAGCCTTTTAATACTATATCTTCTTTTCAAAGCAGATGCATTTTAATTCAGATAATTAAAAACCACTCAAATGCCTGGCCACAAAGCTGACCTGTAATTAATCTTTGATAAGTTATTAATACTGTTTGTAAAGTTTTAAAAGGCATTACTAGGGACTGGTAAAATTATTAAAATTTGAAAAATTAGCCCTGAATATATGAGTGAGATATTTTACTATCTTTTCAGGTGGATTATGCCCTTGAATATTAACTGGGTGGAAATGTGCCATTTTGCAGAGGGTGGCTGTTGCAGACATTTGCGTGGCATTTGTCAAACCATTCATCCCCTGATGCGCATCCTTTCCCTTTGTTTTCAACCAGAATTGCCTTACTTTCATTTCAAAACTCTAAAATAGAAGAGGAAAAAATATGCAAATATCCAAGATAGTACAATATTAAAACTGAATGTTAGATATCATAAAGCACATAATTGAGGACTGATGGCAAGAATAATGTAAGAGACTAAATATAACTGGGATTGGCTCCTGTACCATTTCCATAGTACTGTGATATTTAAGTGGACATCACTGTTTCCTCTTAGATAATTTCTTAAACTTGAACAAGATAATAGAGGCCAATGCTTTGTAAACCGTAAATATTCATTGTATCATGGTATGACCATGGTATGATCAGTCCGTAAAATCAGACTGCTTGATCACATAATTTAAGTTATAGACATTCTCTACAGGAATGCAAACTTGCACATAATTACATATGGGCATGCTAGCACTATCATTTTGCATTCTTTTAAATTTAAATTAAAATTTAGCAACATACAGTTGAAATATATGGTACAGATTCTATAGAAATATAATTTCCTGGTAATAGCTAACACACATGATTTTAGTGGGAATACATGGGCAATTTCAATGATATTACATAACTTCTTCCTCAAGATTTCAAAAGTTGTAGACTGAGCTTCCAAAACACATTAATTATGTGGAGGCTCTCACAAAGCCAGACATCCAGGAAGTCTGGTGTCTTCGCTGCTGTGCTAAAGTGGGGCACATTAAGTGCTCTGCAGACTTCCCTTCCTCTCTTCTATATATTCAGACAATTGATTAATGATGGCGAGAAAACACAGTAAGATCCACAGTATCTTAAAATAGCAGAAGGTTTTTTCCTTCCAGTTTCTTGGGCCTGTCATTTTTATTGTAGGAAAAAAAAGCAAATACAGATATCTCAGACTTAGCATCAGAGTCATCTCTGAAGCCAACATCATTTATTCCAACTTAGAAATGACTATTATGATCAATCAGGCATTTCAAATTGAGCCACTTCAAACTGTTGGAAAGTTAATATACATATTTCATTTGGTTTTCCCCTCATAGTCTATCTCCTTTTGGGCCCCGGAGATAGAAATTATTCATAACATAGTCAAAGACAGTTTCCTTCCATGTATTCCTGGAAAACAGACTGTTAGAAAGTTACAAGGTAATTACATATTGCTGTGCTTTCAGCAGTGAGACGTTTCCTAATTTTGGAGATGTCAAAAATTGTCACTGAGGTATATTATATAAATATTGTATATGTGTGTGTATGTGACAGAAGGAGGAAGAGGAAGTAGTAGACAAGTTAAAACTTCACAATAGAAAAATTCAGTGAGTGAAAAAAGTTACTTCTCCAGGTATCTATCAGCACAACCATTTAAATATATTCTTTGTAAGTTTTATGTGAAAGCAAATATTCCAGGCATTTGATTTTATTTCCACATTAATAACTCTCATGGACTCCGAATCATTCCTGTCATGATGACACTGGATCCGACCTTCTAGAGTGAGCGGGATTGAGAGTGAGTGAGATTTATCAACAGGCTAAGGACACGGGTTCATGACCAGGAGGGAAAATGTATCTTGAGGCAAAGAATAGTTTAGACATTCTGTTGACAGAGAAAAAAAAATGGGTTAATGATTTTGTCTCCTGCAGACTATGGCTGATGTTTTTACTTCTGTACTTTCCATTCATCCTTTAGTCTCAACCTGTGCATCATCCCCTTTCCACTGAATAAGTACACCTCAAAAATTACCAAGTTTTAAATCACAAATTCTTTGCTTCTTTACTTCTTTTCCTTTTTAAGCAGCATGTGAGATCGTGACTATCCTGGTTTTCTTGAAAATCATTTTTTTCTGGAACTAAATCTCTGCGTTCTCCTATTTCCTCTTCCCATTTTCCCACCTTTCTACAGCAGGGGTCACACACGTGGCCAGGAGCCAGGCCAGTAACACACAGGAGAAAGCAGGTAGAGTCTCAGCAGGTGAATTGCCAGAGAGTGGATGGGAATACGACCAATTAGAAAGTGCCTGCCCCTCTCCTACCACCCCAAAGAAATTTGAGCTGATTTGTTCCCATGCAAGAATATAGGCCCACTGATCCTACATCTTCTGATATGTTAAATAGAGAATTGCATATTAAAAAAATTGCCTGCTCAGCAAAACACATTAGCTCTGACGCTGCCCTTGGGTAAGAGCAGCCCTAAGTAATTTTGATCTCAATCACTGGTTCCCCTTTCTCTATGTCCTCCTAAATGTATATATACAGTTTAGCAAGTTTCTGCCCCTAGTCTTCTTGGCTTTCCCTTTAGTGTCTTCCCAGTCACCCCACCCAACCCTTCTCGATGTTGATGGGTCTTGTACCTGTACAACTCTCTTTCCTGTGAGTTGCTGGGATCTGATTTTCTGATAAATAATTGTTCGAGTTTTTCCTGCTCAGCACATCTCAAGCTGTACAAACCAAATAATCTTCAAACTTTAGTTATTCATTTTCCACACCTGTTCATTAAAACCTGTGACTTGGGTTCCAATCATAATTCCCTCACTTTGTAACATGTGGCCTTAGGTAATTAGTACTCTACCTCTCTGTGCCTCACTTTTCCTCCCTGGAAATGGGCACAATAGTAGTCCCCATGCTACAAGGTTAGCATAAGGATTAAAATTAGTGACTAGATAGCAGAATACAAAATATTTTTTTTTGTTTTCTCAGATTTGTAGAAGAAATTTCAAAAACAATGCTAACTAATTTATTCAGATCTTGCTAACAGTGTTAATCTAGTTTTGTGATTCTTAGCTGTTCAATCACTTTGAGGGCATATAACAAGTGGTACAAATTAATTTTTAAATAATGAAAGAGGTTTTCTTTAAAGAGAAAGTTATTTTTTTAACTGAGTGTAATTAACTGAATGTAATTATATACCCCTCTAAAGGTATAAGATATACTAACCTATTTAATTCTCATAAGAATCTGATCAAATAAGTCCTTTATTAGCCCCATTTTACTTATTTTTATTATTATATTTTTATTATTTTTCTATTATAGTTGTCCCAATCTTCCCCTGTTGTTCTCCCCTGCCCGGAGCACCCTCCACCCCCCACTCCCACAGTCAATCCCCACCCTGTTGTCCTTATCTATGAGTCATTTATGCCTCTTCCTTGGCAGACTCTTCTTCTTCTTCCCTGCCCGCCCTTATCCCTCGTCCCTGTCAGTCTGTGCCTTGTTTCCATGCCTCTGATTCTATTTTGCTCATTTGTTTCCCAGACAAAACAAACAAACGAGCCCCATCAGTATAAGATGGAACTGAGGCTCATTAGGAACTTACCAAATGTAACAGCCTCAGCAGAGAAGCCAGAGTAGGAGGGCCCACCGTCTGGTCCGAGGTCTCAGCAATTCATTTCCGTCCTAGATGCCATCTTTGCAGTTGTCGGGGAGTGCCGCCTTCCTCCTCCCCTCTCCTGGAATGCTTCCCTGAACTTTTAGCCAAGTGTAAAAGGTTTTTGGAGGACCACTTTGAGTGCCTGATATGTGCCTTCCAGAGACTGGGAGGCTTGTGAGCTGGTATCAGACCCACATTTGAGGATGAAAGACAGGAGAGGGGCACTTCCATTAGAGGCAAAGCACAGGGGTGTCCTTCCCATAGGCTACGTGCCAGGCTCACACAAGTCATCTTGGGGGGGGGCCATGAGCAAGGGGTTAAAAGACAAGGGCAGGACAGAGTGGGACAGAGTGAAGTGCCCACGGCTGAAATTGAGTTAAGCCTGGACTAGGCAAGCTTTGCAATGAATTTAAAATTAAAATTTTGATTAGATAGAACTTTCTAATTGGATCACACAATGAAAATTGAGAGTGAGCAGAAAAGTCATGGGATCTTTCTGGGACTTCACCCAGAAGCAGGGGAAAATGAGCCACAGCGAAGCTGAGCAGAGCAAAGGCGTGATGATGTTCTGCACACCTTGGCTGAGACCACATTCATTTGTTCCTTGACCCTCCTTGTTATTTCAAAAAAAAAAATAGGCTACATTCTCTAATGTGGCCACCAGGGCTTTTCACCTTTAGACCCTTATTTCTACCCTTTTACCTTCGTCTCCCATCATATCCAAACCCCAATCCAGTCGCCCTCCAATGATATATGCAGAATGCGTGTGTATCGTTTCACACCGTTAGGCCATTCATTGCTCACATGAGTCACCCTGCCCGGCACGAACTTCATTCAAGCCCACCCTTCAAATTTTACTCAACTCCTTAGGGTTCAGCTGACACTCTACCTCTTCAATGAAGCATTCAGAGATCCCCCCAGATGGGGTTAGTCACAATTCCCTATCACATATCTATCACTTCATCCTCTTAAAGTATAATTAAAATAAGTGCTTTATACACCTTTGTCATCTACTAAATTGTGAATAAGTTCCTTGAGGGAAGAAAGCCACATAGCCCTTAGAAGTGATATGCCCATAGAAGGCTCAAAAATAATAACAACATTAAAATTTAATGAATGTTATGACCCGAAACTTTTCTTACATTCAAAGCTTTGTGCAGAAGTCTCAGGACAATCTATACCATATACACCTTCAAAAGGTGTGATTAACCTACTTAATCCTCATAAGAATCTGATGAGACACGTCTTTTTTAGTCTCATTTTCCAAGTGAGGAAACCAAGGCAGAATAAGTACTTACCTAATGTAACATGGAGTCTGAGTGGAGAAACACAGGCAGTCAAGAGTTATAAAGGTATTGGTTTGTTTGTTTTTAAATAAAGGGAATAATGACATCCGGACACAGTCATATCAAAAAGCAATTCAGAAAAATAAAATGTTCCACATATCATACTGGTCCTTATTATGCACTAGAATGAATATATGCCAAATAAATATTCAGTTATGAGTAGATACAAGTTTAAAAGGACAGTGGACCATAAGCCCAACCAATAACTTACAAAGTGCGAGCGTGTGTGTGTGTGTGTGTGTGTGTGTGTGTGTGTGTGTGAAATGTATGTGTACTGGACAGAACTTCTGGATGACTCACTTTGAGGAAGGAAGAATTTTTTTTGTGCTTTTCCAGATATTCAATTTAGGGCTCTAGAAGTAAGCAGCTAAAGCAATCATGGATTGCTGTAGGCAGATAGCCAGCTATATTTACCAACATAGAAAGAGAATTTTAAGCACAGTTAAGACTGGACAGCCCTATGAAAACAAAACAAAACAAAACAAAACAAAACAAAACAAAAGACGGATCACTCAGCATTTGCAAACTGCAAAGGAAAAATTCCTCTGGTCGTTATTTCTGTTAGATGGTGAGCAGGACTTAGCAATCACCCAAGTTACACTATCTATCACGAGGCTCCGTCTAGCTGGACAGGCAAGTACACTGGCTAGTATCATGGTTCCACTGAGAACTATTATTACTGATGTTGTGCAGCAAGCAGCTTAGGCTGTGCAAATAGGCTGGACAAGCTGCAAGCACACAGAGAAAAAACGCCCTCCCTCCATCCTGAAACTGAGCAGAGGCTGCTATGCCACTTGACCTTTCAACTATGCCCTTCGCTGTATGGTATCAGTCACTCTTTCTGAAACCTACAAGTGTGAGACCAAAAAGAGAATGACCTTAATCAAACTTTTTGACCATTCAGTTTTTTTCTAATGGAATTTCATCTGTTTATTTTAAATTTTAATCAGGAAACTACAATATTTAAATTTAACAACATCATCTTCTTTTATAAATATGTAGCTTTGTATGAACTTTACTGATTATCTGAGTCCTCAGATACTAATTTCATATAAGTTACCTTGGACAAATTACTCAGTTCTTCCTAGAGTCAGTTTCCTCTTTTGTAAAATGGGGAAAACCCAACTCAATTAGTTGTCCCAAGGACTGGATGAGTGAATTACTGAACAACACATAGCACAATGAACACAGAATAGAGACTCAATCACTCGGCTCACATCAGCGTTGGATAATACATGATCACTGTCCAGCATCTGTCTATATTGACTATTTAGTGTTACTTAGTCAATACTGAATTGTGTATCATTTCATAAATATCACGTATTATATATTACCCAGTCAAATCCCTTCCTTTTAGTTACAGAAACTAAGAGCCAAAGATACTCATTCATGGTTCTGAGGTGGCTCTGTTATATTTAAAAGAAAAGACTGCACACATTGGAGATGAGTACAGTAATACAGATATCTAGAATCTTGAGAGGAAACTAAAGAACGATAAAACACTATCATTGCCTGATGTTGTTAGTCTTCTAATCCTTCGAAGAGCTCCTTCTGAAAAGGGCTTTCAGAAATGGAATAGATACCAAAGAAGTTTTGCCACGGATTTCATCTTAAAAGACCCGACAATTCAATCCAGTTCAGTGTAGGCTACTGAATATTTTTCAGTACTATAAACTGTGTTTCTCATGTCTTTTTTTACTTGGATTATTTCTATGAAACTTTAATCTCAAACTTCTTTATAAAATTGTTAAGAATATTCTTTAATTGAATATAGTATATCTTTAATGAGCATCCTTTGTATATCGATAGCTAGGGAATGAAAAAAAAAACAAATGATAGCTTTAATCATGTATGAACAGATAATTATAATACAATATTATTAGCAAGGCTATGGAAGGAAGAGATTTAGTACTGTATTTTTAGAGAAGGAAAATAAGAAAAACAATTTTGAAGCAAAAAATGTGGCAAAGTTTTTAATAATACAAATAACATAATATTTCACCAATGTAAATGTAAACTACATTTACTAGCCAGGTAAGCTACGTTTGGACTACAAAATACACCCCCATTTTCCTCCCAAATTTGGAGGGGAGTGTGTCTTATAGTCCTAAAAAATTCAGTAATTTTTTTGTTAGTTTCCATATATTGAAAAATTAAAAACCTCTGAAAAACTTAAAGAGGCAATAAAATATTTACCAGTAGAAAGACTAATGCACAATGGCACCACATTTTAAAAGCGCACACTGCTTGGAGAATGACTAAGGTATATGGGAAGTGTGTGAAAGTAGTCAAAATGATGTCAGGACAGAGAGATGGTGGGCCTTCAATGCCCAAAGCCTTTATGGAATTCTGACTACATTAGTAAACCATTGAGGGTGATAAAGTAATAACAGGTTCACTTCACTTTTAAAGATTTAACTGAGACATTATAGAAGGTGATAAGACTACGAGAAAGAGCATCTCCTGGGCCCACTTCAGTGGCTCTGTGCTAAAAAAATCACAGCTAATTTGCATATTCACTGTTTGGAAACAGGAAGACAAATAACCTGATGACAACTCCTCAACGGTGTGCCTGTATATCACTGCAGCACGACTCCCTTCTGTTCCCACAGACAACGGAACATAAACTCATTGGCAATGACATACCCATCAGTCCTCAACCATTTCCCTATTGAGAAACTGAATTTGCACAATAGCTTTTTGAAAGGCCTGTCACTGCATCAGTGTGGCCTCTCTCGCGCATTTCTCTGTGGGGGTTGACATTTTGCTGATACTTCGTCGGGCTGGACTGCCTGCAGAGCACCAGATTGGTGAGGGATGTGCATCTCACTGCTGGAAAGGATGGGAGATGCATTATTTAAATACAACTTATTTTACAGCAACTTTAAAAATCAGATTTAGAGCTGCTTCTGAGAGGTTAGAAGAATAATATTGCACCTCACCTCTCCACGTTTGGCAATGCTTACTTAAGACTTTTAACTTTGAATAGTTTTTTATTGGTTTGTTTTGTTCAACATGTACTCATTTTTTTTCTGCCTTAAATAACTGCCTTCTTTTTTACAGCATTGTGTCATCAAGAAAATGCCAGCTGGTTTATGGTGGGTGTGTTACAGGTAGCTGGAGTACAGCTTATGGGTTGTTTCAAGGAGCAAATGACCCCCCTGAATCTGAGCCAACACTCCAACCGCATGAAGTCGAGAGCAAAAGAGTGAGGAGCTGTCTCCACTAGAGAAATCCATCATTTTTTGTTTGTTTTTGAATCTTGAAGCAGTTGAGCTAAACGATTGATTCTTTCTGTTTTAAAAATAAAATAGGCTAAATAGATAATGAAATTCTTGTTCATTGGAACTATTTATTTTCTGGTTAATTATGTCAACCACAAAGGTCAAACTAGTTATCTTTAGAAACAGCTAAGCAAAATGGACACCTAAAGAGTAATAATTTCTTAATATCAAAAGAGCAAGTGAAATTAAGAAATTATTTTCTCTGTGTTCAGAATACATTTGCCAGCCAGTGCTATACTAGAGTTGTAAGTAACAACTTACAACTTATAGCTTGGGAAAGCTAATCATTAAATTTTTAGGAATTTTTGTTAGCCAGTTTTTATCACATTGGTTACTTGAAGTCAAAATGGTGGGGGTATTACACTGTGGAAATTGGAAAATGCTACAAACAAGGGCCTTTATATTTCTGAGAACCAGTTGTTTAACATTTACCAGCTTGCCTCTACAGAAAACTTACACCTGTGTTCAGTATGGTTTAATGATATTTAATGATATTTGATCATCATCCTTCCATTATGATTCATCATTTCATGATGTCCGATCATATGATGTTTAAAGCATAAATTGTATTTGTAATTAGCATCTCCCTGCTAGTGTCTTCTCTCCCACTCTCTCTCATTTTCTAACCTTCAGCAGTGGAGGGGACTAGTCTGTAAATCCTCATAAAAATATGGCAGCATTCAGAGAAGTAGTAACACATGACTGGGGATAGACATGGAACTCCTACATAGAGGGAAGTGAAGCGCTCCCAGCAAGCATTGCAGGCACACCTTATTTTATCGCTCTTTGCTTTATTGTGCACATGATGCCTTATTTTACAAACTGAAGGTCTGTGGAAACCCTTCATAGTGTAAGTCAATGGGCCCATGTCCAACAGGTTCTGATGATGGTTAGCATTTTTTAATAATAAAGTCTTTTGAAATTAAGGTACACACATTCTTAGACATAATGCTACTGGACGCTTAATGGGCTAGTATAGTATAAGCATAACTGTTATATACACTAGGAAATATGCATTCTGGGAAAATAAAAAAAACTTCATGTGCCTTACTTTATTAAGAAATTTGCTTTATTGCGGCGTTCTGGAACTGAACCCACAACATCATCAAGGTATGCCTGTACTAGGTTCTTTTAGTGTTTTTTTCTTTAAGTTTTAGTGGTGCTACAAAGCAATGCTCAATATTCACATCACATGAGGCAAACGAAAAAAATCTTAAATTAAAAGAGCTACAAAAAGAGCAATAAGTTCGGTTAGACTGAAGGAAAACATCTTCCCTATTTGGGAAAAGTTAAGCCCACCAGACAATATATTTTTTTAAAAGACAATTATTTTACTTGGATATTTAGTCAGCATTTGGTCTGAAGATGATTTATTTTCCCCCGATTGTGAAGGGGGAAATGTAAAGTAGTAAATACGGGAAACACAAAAATGGACAAAGGAGAAAAACAATCCTCTCATATAGCCCAATCATCCCCAAACGGCCACTGGTAACAACTGCTGTCCTTCCTGCTGCAAGTTTCCGTATACACACATGCATACATGTGCTTACAAATGTGGATCATTCTTTATATACATCACTTAATGTCAATTTAATGTCAGTTCTCCTGACATTACACATTCTCCCAAAACATGAATCTCTGGGGCCTCAGAATAGTCTACGGATGTGTGACAAAATTTGTTTACTCTGCCTCCTTCTGGTGGATATTTAGGTTGTTCTTTTTCTGGTTTTTACTATCATAAATAATGCTGGGATTAAAAGAAAAAGCTGGAACCACATTCCGAGTTATTTGATAAAATGCCTGATTCATAGGGTGGGACTGCCCTTTGCAGAGATGGTACGTTCTTACACAGGATGCGCGTGGGAGTGCCGTGGAGCCGCAGCTGCCGTCCCGCCCAGCACTGCTTATGGAGTGGGGAAAAATACAAGCTCTCATAACACGGGGAGTTTTCTAAAAATGTGAAATAAAGTCCTTTTCTGAGAAAGAATGATTTCCCCAAGTAATTGCATTTATAACTTAAAAAATTAGAATTTATATAGAGCTAATATCTTTAGAAAGAACTTTTTGATCACTCCTGCCTCTAAAACATTTTCCCTTGTATTGCTTATAAGTATTTTAAGTTCATTATGTACAGAAACTACGTTTTAGAATTCTGTAAGGCTCATAACAGAATATTCAGATAAATGTATGCTTTTCTTAAAACACAAACCCCCTTTTTAATGCCACATTTTCTTTGGAGTATGCACGAAGCATTTTTAATGAGTCCTAGCCTTTGGTTCCATTCATTTTACTAAATATATTATTATAATAATTATATAATTTGTGCTTTCTGTCTATGTGTGTAAAATAAGATAATAGCACATAACACAAAAGCTGAACTGGACTAGGAGTTGGGGAATATTTTCACCCACTCAGTTCACTACATTACCTCATGCATCAGGTCACCTACGAACTTAGGACAGTATTACTGCTGATTAAAAATGTCTTAGGACTATCATATTGTATTTCCTGGGGTTTGAAATCCGAGAATGGAAAAGAGTTCTAATTATTAAATTAACATTGTAAAGAATGGACAGTTTGTCATTCTCTTCACATGTTTTTAAATAATCTATTTATATTACCTTGACAATTGGAACAGGGCAAACTTTGTCACTATCTGCTTAATAATTATTCCATTAGAGTTAGACAGAAAAATGTCACTTCGCTGTAGAAATGGCAAGTAACTATCTTTTGAATATGTAAATTCTTACCTTTAAGCTTTTTTTTTTTTAAGCAAACAAGTAGGTTCAGGATAGCCAACCACGGCAGCAACACACTTTTATACTGTTTGAGATGCTTGTCAACTGAGCCAGAATGACAGCCCTAAAGTAAAAACTACCTAGTTTCTCTCCAGAAAAGTTGCCAGGCAAGAACTCTGTCCTGTCACTGTGGCTTGAGGGTTATCCTTGGGGGCAGTAATGGATTCCCTGAGTGATCAGGTGATTGATTCTCTGAGTGCTAAATACTCCAGGTATTTCATGGTGCGCTAACATTTAGGTTTGATTTGCTTGCTGGTTTATGGAAATTCCTAAGCACTGAAGGATAACTCAAATCACTCTTTACGCCAGATAAGATAATAGATCATCACAAACAACAGACTTTTGCTAACTTTTATTAGACATATCTAAAATAGGAATGTAAAAATAATATTGTGATAACTATGTATGTTGTCAGATGGGTACTAGGCTTATCAGGGTGATCACTTTGCAAGTTATATAAACATCTATTTAATATGATATACACCTGAAACTAATGGAATATTGTATGTCAATGGTAACTGTAAAAAATTACAAATAAATAGCATCATGATCATCCCACCTGAAGCTTTCCTCAAACTTTCAAGTTACTGCGAGCCCCTTCCGAGGGAGTCCATCAGGCAGGGCAGGCAGGGCTAACCGAGGTGCTGTAAGACTCACAAGCAAAAGTCTTGTGAGGTAGCAGGGTACTAGTTCTACTGGCTCTTTGAAACAGATTCATTGTAACTCATAGTTTTCTATCAGTTTATAATCTGTTTCCACTCTGACAAGAATTACAAATGTAGTCTAAAGGACTCTTCAAAGTGCTTCTCAGTATAACTTTAAACAGTGTGGTAGATTAGTTGCAAAGATGGCTGCAACCTTATCTCCCAGCTTGCAGGTCTTTTGCAATGAGATTTTGCTCCTCCTCTCATCAGAAGGTAAAATTCCTTTCCTCTCCCCTGGAATCTGGCAGGCCTCATGATTTGTTTCAAGCAACAGAAAGTGGTAGAAGTGATGATGTGTGGCTGCTGAAGCTGTGTAGTGAGGAAGCCCACGCTAACCTTGTGGAAATGCTGTAGACACGAAGGGTGGGTCCCTCGCTGAGAAGCCCAGGTAAGCCCATTTCCCAGATGTCTTACTGGGAAGCAGCTATCGGCAACTCCGGGTTAGACCAGTAGGAAAGTGATCTCATCAACCCACAGGATCCAAAGAAATAATAAATCATTGTTTTAAGCCACCAAATATTGGAATGGTTTGCCACACAACAACAGATAATTGAAAGATGTAACCTAACATAATATCTCATAGGGAAGTTAGGAAAAAAAGCATCTATAAAGCTAAGAACTTTATTGACTTTTTTTGGTTATCTTCTCTAGATTAAGGACTTACACACAGTACAGGCTTTTCCTGTGTAACCAGGAGGACAGTCAGTTTCCAGTTTCTTTGCTGCACTGACCTCCATTCTCACAGGGTCCGCAGGAAAACTGGCAGTCTGGTCCCTAGAGGCCATCAGGGCAGGCTGGTAAAACAAGAATGAGAAAGAAAAGAGCTAAGATGTGTAATAAATCAAGACAGTCCCAGATTTTTGCTGTAGCCTAAGTGCATTGGAAAAGTGTTGTGTGTGTGTGCATGTGTGCTTATGAGTGTGTGAGTGAGTGCATGAGTGTACCGCTGGGCGTCAAACAAACATCTGAGTAGCCTCCAAGGATTTATAGCACTTCCAAAACATTCCCTGAAGAAATCAACATGATGGTGTATCTTGTCACTTTGGAAACACAGATATAGAGGTTGGCAATTTTTTTCTTTTTTGCTGAAAAAGTGGTTTTTCAGACAGTAACAATGGAAGCAATTTTGATATATGCCTTTGGAGGCAGTTGCACAGAACAAAACCTGAAAATGAGATGTAATTTGTACAGGAAGCTTAGAAGGCACGGTGCTGGGGAAGCTGTCCCCAAATGGCTGCCTGAATCCTGTTCTCCTAGTCTTTACTTCTATTGTAAACTGGAATAATCACCCCAGAGGCTTGTAATTTGTGTATTTATAAGAGCATACAATGATATAAAGTGGAGAAAGTGCTGCTTTGTTGAACGTCCTTTGAGTTGGAAGAGAGACTGATGCTGCGTGATCACTGGGGGCTCAGTAAGGGTTTCAGCCCACGTCCGACCATTGAAACCGCCGGAATTAGACACCTGGTGGAGAGCATCCTTTTCCAACAGGCAGAACGGTGAAGCTTTTCTAAACTCACCACAACTGTGGAAAGTTACATCAGACTAAGTTGGCCTGTGAAAGTATGTGCTTTCCTGGGCAGAGTTCCCCTGAATTACAGAATCATTCAGTTTTCTGGGGTGCTTATGCCATTTCTGGCTATTACTGGTTGACCACTTACTCTGTGCCACACACTTTACATAAATGAGCTCACGTTTTCATAAAAATTGCCAGTGACATAAGCAACTTTACCTTCATTTTAAATAAGAAACTGAGGTTTGGAGAGGTTGAATTACTTTCTCTGGGTCATACAGCTTGTAAGGAGCAAAGTCAGAACTGAACCCAGATCCTCTGGCTTCTGAAATTAGTGTGTTTGGGACTACACCAAACTTATGCTGCAATACTAGCTACTCAGCATCTTTCAAGTCAATAAACCTGCTCTTAGATACCCACCAGATTTCAAATTAAAGTTCACTTAATGTGGAGCTATTGTAACAAAAATCTGTCCTTATTATATTGACACACGGGTGGAATGAGCCTCCTCAGAAGGACTCAAGGGGCTAGCTTGGCCAGAGCCCGCTCTATCAGGGGTCCGTGTGCAGCTGGCCTCCAAACACCCCAGGCTACAAACTAATCAAAACAAAAACACCGGCTGGTTCTCCCCCGGCATCCCCCCCTTCTTTTTTGCTGTATCACAGATTCATGTAGAAACCAGCTCTTCTGCTCTTAAAAGTCACTGCTGATGGGCTAAATAAGCCAGGGTACTGATTGTGGAGAGCACAGTTCATTAGTGCCATTGAAACAATTTGCGATCTTTAATGAACTATTCATCTGCAATCTAGACACAGGTCTGGAGTCAAGATTTTTAAAGATTCGTCTAGCTCTAGGAGCACTTGGACCACTTCACTCCTTTGAAAAAGAGAAAGAAAAACAGGCTGATTTTCATCATGCACATGTCTTGGAGAGCTCCTTCTGCCTTGATTTCTGCTGCCAATCAGGGCGAGCCCATTCACCCACTCCACTCTGATTCATAATTTCATTTTGTGGTTGGACAAAAATATCAGAATTGGACAAAGTTATCTGATTGAAAAATAATATGTTTTCCAGAGATTATGGTGACCTCTCTATTTTGCTGATTTACATATACTTTCAGCTCATTTTCCTTCACAGTGGGAATCTCAGAAGCATTTTCCAATGAGGTCTATTCAGCAGCTACTTTAAGAAAATGTTATCGGAATAAATTAAATTGACCCAGGTGTGTGTGTATGGTATTGTCTCTTCATGCACTGCCTGCTGGGCCATGGCTTCTCTTGTGGGGAAATGAACAAGGGCTGACTCGAGCCTTAAAACCCAGCTGAAGCAGGAAGAAGCTTAGAGATTGGCATGGGACCCACTTCTGCACCACAGAAAACACACTTGCGTAATGTGTCTCCATGTACTTCTGTTTCTCCATGTACATTTCCCCATTGCTTAGAAAGTCACAACCCAGCTTCCTAAATAGCCTTCACTCCACAAAACCTAGATGGACGTCACTTCCTACATGCTCCATTTCAACAGCCACGGGATGACCTAGGGGGCCTAGAACACTTGCTCCCTTCCAGTCAGCTCTGACAGGCCCCGCGGCTCTCTGAGGATGATAATGCAAGGAGTAGGGTGCAATCCACAAAGGCCAAGGACAACCCCAAACCCAGGGCCTGTGTCTGTGAATTCACCCAATGGTATGATGGCTTGCTTTCAAACTCATCAAATCTCCTTTTGAATTTAAACAAGAATTTTAAACAATTGCCCTTTGGATTGCATCAAAGGCAAAAAGTTCACTTGCTGTTAGTTATGACCATTTTACTTGTTATATGTTCAGTGTTGCTATATACAAGAAGGGAACCCCCCCAAAACTGAAATTATCTTCTAGAGAGTGGACCCCTTGTAGTACAGGCTTCCCCTGGTAGGTGAGTGTTCTGGGAGCCCACCTAGATCAGTGTACCAGTCGACATTGTTGTGAGAGGCTGTGTCTGGCTTCAGTGAATTTTTTTGAAGACTCGTTCAACATGTTTGCCCATTTCATGATGGGTGACTTACGAGTGCACAGGCCCACACTGTGCTGAGTGTTCAGCAGTTTTTCACCACAAATGGCATGACTCCTATGGCCCACCCTCCCTATTCACCCGATCCTGCCTCAAGTGACTTTGTGTGTGTGTCCCTAGATAATGAAGGAAGACATTTTGCCAATGTGGAAGAGCTGAAACAAAAAAAGGCAGAAGCACTAACAGGCATCAAAATCAATGAGTTCAAAAACTGTTTTGAGCAGTGGGAAAAAGTCTCAGTAGGTATATTGCATCAAATGGAGAGTACTTTGAAGGTGACTGAAGTTTCAACATTAAGAATAAATACACAATTTTTTAGAAATAAATTCTGGGATTTTGGGTCCCACCTTGTATCATAAAGAAAAAATGTTATGATGCTTTCCTGTTAATAAAATAGTAACAAGCACTTAATGCAGAAGTCATGATAACGTGAGAGATATCTATAAAGAATAAAGTCAAAGATTCACATTTATGCATTCATTTAAGAGCACACTTACTGAGCAAGTCCTATGTGTCAGGATTGTCCTAGGAGTTTGGGGGATACTTTGGTCAACAAAAGAAACAGCTATTCTCCTGTGGGACTTAGCTTCTAGCCGGAAGGAATGGCAATAAATACTAATACTACTTACTACTACTAATGATCATAGGATACGGTATATTAAAAGATAATAAGCACTTTGGAAAAATTAAAAGAAAATTCAAAAGACATGCAAATTGCAGTTTTAAGTAGCGCAGTACTGATAAGGTTCAGTGAAAAAGTGGCCTAAGACTTTCTGAGTAAGTGAAGGAGCCCTGGAAATACTGGGGGTGGGGGATAGATTTCCACAAGGCCCCAAGCAGGGAGCGCCATGACTAAAACCTTGAATGCCTTTGTCCACATTTCACATGCACTTGCCCTCTTACCTCTCCATATGTTACTTATAACTGGAATCACAATGTAGGTAAAGTTTTGTATTTGTAGATTTTAAAGATTATTTATATAATATTTAGAAAATTGAGAAAGAACCACACTGAAAACTATATTTACATTTTCCCAATTTTTTTTATGGTTAGACTCTTTGGATTGTATTTGTTTGAATGATCTGTCTTTAGATATAAAGAAAATTATTTTTTTAACTCTGAAAGACAGCAGCGTCTTTGGTGGATTCGTTCACCTCAAAAAAGTGATTAGCCAGCTGTAATCTTCTTAGGGTAAGGTTCTCTGCCATGTGGTCTTTCTTCCCTCCTCACTCAGGCTAGCATGGGGACAGCCTGCAGCAGGAGCCGAGATGACAAGGTTAAATAACTTTATTGTCCTGTGTCTCAGTTTCCTCACCTGCAAATAGGGGATTAATAAAGTTTACCCATCTCCTGAGGACAGTGGTAGATTAAATAATTAATGATCAGATGGTGCAGAACAAAGGCTGAGCATTGTTATTAGAGAAGACAGAAAATTTATCATCAGATTGTACCTTTCTGGCATCTGTTGCCTTGGTAACCAGATTTGCAGGTGCAACTGCCATTTTTGGCGCTGCATTCCAGGGTGTTGTCCTCCACACACTGGCATTCTGAGGAGCAGCCAGCTCCGTAGGTCCCCTTGGGACAGTCTGCAAGCAGATCGAAGTGAACCGTCACCTGAAAACCATGCTTTGGCTTTTCTTTTTTTCTTTTTTTTTTTTCCCCCTACATTGTTAGTGCACAAGCATGTGGTTCTGTGGGGCCTGATTACAGGGAAACAAGAGGATCATCCTAACTGCCAAAACAACACCTCCAACAAAACGGAGAAACAAATGTCTTTCAAGTCAGGTAATTCATTTGCTTTTTGGCAACTGGATGTGAACAGTGAAGCCTGAACTACTTAAAAGGCTTTTAGGCTTCTGGGAGAGAAATTGCCTTTCAGTGTGCTCCAGCCGTGCTTATAGTTAGTGTTCTCCAAGGACTGCACAGGCCCGCCAGCCCCATATTCACCCTGCCACGGCATGGAGATGATGGACAAGCGTTGATGGGTAGGCGCACCATTGTTTTCCTTCCCTTTCATTATATGGTAATCGGAAATAATTTTACATTGTGCAGATAACACAAAGCTTTAATCGTGACAGCAGCATTATCATGGCCACATCTTTGGCAAATGGTGCTTGCCTTTCCTTCACTGTTTTCCCCACACCATTGTGTTTTATGGAAGATGGTGAACACGGGAATTATAATCTGAAAAAGTCCTACCTTTGCCTTCAGGAAAACCTACCTTTAGATCTCTCTTTGAGGAGTTACTTACAGCAAGTAAGTAATTCAATTCTCTTTGCAAAATATACTTCTGACAGTTTTTTCTCCCCCGTGCAGATACCCCAGGGACTATCAAAAACAAGTCCTTCAAGTGCCTTTTATTGTATGCCTATATAGGCTTTGCTGACACACCTGCTTTTAAAGAACAAAATAAGCCATTTGGCTTTCTGGTGAATGGAAATGAACATCTTCTAATATCTGCTATGATGAGCAGAGATAATTTAAAGTGGTGGTTACTATGCCACCTTGTAGGGTGATTCTTGTCCCTGCTAGGGATAGACAGAGTTACCCCTAACACGGAACAGAATTATTAACAGGGCTCCTTTTCACCATTACTATTATCTTATTTGGATGATAAATTATACTAATCCTTTTTTATCTTTCCTGTGGTTTCCAAGTTTTGAGTCCTTGCCCAGACCCACCTCCCCCAAGGGCTCTCAGAGATACTGTCTTCCTTGATGTAGGCCTCTCCTGGCTCATTCCGGAGCCCTCACTTCCCTGGGCTGACTTCCATGCCCTCGCTCTTTCTGGTCCAGCAGGTAGAACAGTGGTTCAGGGGGCAGCTCAGGCACAATGGAAAGCTTAAATGTGACAGTTGAGTATTTTAAGAACATTTAACTGGAAATATGCTTAAAGGAAAAAGAAAGAGCGGGAGAAGTAACATTTATTTTTTCCAGCGTCTACCAGTGTCTACCTCAGCATTTGTTATGCACTGAAATGTGTCCCCCCACAAGTTAATATTTTAAAGTCTTTACCCCAGTACCTCAGAATGTGACCTTGTTTATGAATTATGTCATTGCTGATGTACTTAGTTAACTCGACATCACACTAAAGTAGTAGGATGGGGTCTCTAATCTGATACGGCTGGTGTCCTTATAAATAGAGGACATTTGGACACAGACATCCGTACGGAGACAATGCCGTGTGAAGACTGGAGCTATGCTGTCACAAGCCAAGGAAGAGAGGGGTGTGGCCTGCTCACACCCTGATCCCAGACGTCTAGCCTCCAGAACTGTGAGGCAATAATAGATTTCTGTTTTTTAAGGCGATCCATTTGTGGCACTTCATTATGAGAGCTCTAGAAAACTAGTATACAGTTGCAAACTCAAGCTTCTCAGGACCAGGCAAATGGCATGATTAAATGAAGCCTCCAATCTAAGCCAAAAGAGTCTTAAAGGACTGAAATGTGTATATTTTTTCTAAAGATGGTCACATTCAAAACGCTAACTACTATTAGCACCACCACCTGCTCTTTGAATGTTTGGCCAGATGAGTTATGATTTTAATGTTTTTATGCCAAAACATCTGGCATTGCCTTATAAAATATTTAAAAGTTACTACTAAAAATAAGGTGTACTTTGTTACCTGAGAGCAATGATTTTCAACCAGTGTGCTGCAAGAATTTTTAAACATGCAGCACCTGACTAGTCAGGGACGCTGACCTCTTTTCTCTTAGATTGTCAAATAAAAAATTGACAGTAGCCAACATAACAATAACCATTAGGTATAAATGCCCTGTCTTGAACCATAAATATATAGGTCAGATAGTAGAATTGTGCTTTTTTGTCACATCACATAATACGGTTGTATCTGATTGGTTAATGCTTGGTATCAGGAATTCTCATATTATAAGTATAGGCACCTGATATTTTTAAAAAATCACTTCAGAGAGTAAAAAATATATAATTACTATTATTGTATTTTCTGTAAGTCAATTAAAATTATACTTATTTTTTGTCACATTGGCAAAAACTATACTTTTTGGTGTGTCACAGAATTTTAGTAATTAGTTTATGTGTGCTAAGAGATTAAAAAAAAAGTTGAAAATCACTGCCTCAGAAGAACAATGATAAAAATGATGCTCTCTTTGTTTGTAGGTGAGTTTTCTTCTCTTGGCATGTTCTAGGAGGTATGTGATGCTCTGGAACATGCCCAAGGTGCCTGAATTTCCACATGGACACGTGCCTCGTCCTCTTCTCTGCTGCTCGCCCAGGCCAGACCTTTCCTCATGGCCCAGGTTCGGCTTTCCACGTCGCCTTCCCTGGCTTCCTTTTGGGAGTATTCACAATTTGCTCTATGTTTTCTAGTAGTAACCTTTTATAAAACAGACAAAATCCATGGACATTCAACTAAAAATATGATATAAAACTCTAAAAGGTCTCTTATTATGAAATGGGTCAGGGTATTCCTGAGGTCCACTCAGGAAGGGCTTTTAGAGGAGAGCATGCGGAGTACGTGGAGGAAGAGCGTGGAGACTGTTTCAGACTCACAAGTGCTGACGTGCAGGTTCAGGATGAGATGGGGGGCACTTTCCCAGAGATGTCCCACTAAGGGAAACCCTGAAAGTTACTTAGGAGGCTAAAGTACTTATTGGTGATTGTGTTTTCTCACATCTTTTGCAAAATGTGATTGATGGTCAAACAGCAAAATAAATAGCCTGCTGCAGAAAATTTTAGGAAATGGATATGTCTAGGCACTAGAACCCAGAAATAATGGAGAGTTTTTCTGGCCCTTTTGATATTCAACTCCCATAAAGTGTCAAGTCTCTTTCTAAATGAGCTCTTAATAATCCTCTCTCAATAATTAACGTAATTACTAATGAGAAAAAAATGTAAAGAATTCAGGAATATTTTTCTTTCATTCATCAAAATCTAGCTTCTCTAAAGCAAGTAGGCTAAATAAAGACTAGAACATAAATCGTCTCATATATAACTATATAAAATATAGTTTTTAGTCTCTTCCTTTGTCTAATATACTTCTGGTACTTCTGAGCCTCCTTGCTTCACAGCAAGAACAAATGTAGTGCCTGTGACTTACTCAGATGACAAAACCTCCCATAGCGCCCTGGATCACACACGCAGGCACCGTACACCCTGTGGCAATGGCCATTGTTGGCGCAGCTACATTTCCTTTTGCAGTTCTTCCCGAAGAGTCCTTTTGGGCATCCTAGAGGTAGAAGGGCAAACAAAGAAAATAGGAAGCCACATGCAAAACTTGCTAGAGCTGTTACTACATGAAATGAGGAGCTTGCAAAACGTGAGATGTTTCCAATGTGATTAGACTGAGGCTAGGGAGATATTTTAAAACCCACAAATAATGATGTTATATCCTCCACCTAAAATTCTACAACCACTGGACATTGCTGTCAGGTTAAGACTCCAAAGTTAACAAGACTGCGAGCCTGTGCACTGGCTGACCTCACAAGGCACTAAGATCTCCCCGAAGGACTTTTGCTGCACCAGCTGAGCTTCTGGTTCCTCTAATGCGCTGCATGCTTACAGATGTCAGTCTGGCCGTGCTCTTCCTTCATGTTCTTCCTGTCTCATGTCCCCTCATGTTGTAGGCTTCTGCTTCGAAATCCCTTCTCTAGAAGTTTCTTTTCCTCATGTTCTGACCACAAAGCACACATTACTGTACAATAAACAAATATTATTTAGGGGATAAATCATTGGGATGCCAGCAGGAGCCTTTCTGCACCTCTCAGGGAACAAATTAAACTTAGTTTCCATCTCCCCAGTCCATGATCTGTGAGAATCTAGCAAACTCCTCATGATTTCTGGCAATCCCTAAAGATTTATGTCTTCCTTGACTCTGTCTGCAGGTATTGGGCCTGGAAAAGCAGTTTCTCCTCTGGCTTTATCAACCTGTGTAGGAAATGTGGCTTCTTTACTGGTTTCCATGAAAAACCCATACATAGCATTCATTGGCATTTTGTCAGTTTTCACCCATCATTTCTTCCCTCTTTCCCTCCCTCTCTCCTGTCCTTTTGTTCTCTGATTTTCATTTTCTTTCCTCCTGGATTTGTCCAAGGAGCCCCATTTTTCTTCATTTTATTATGCGAAGCAAAAAATTCTCTCCGGCTCTTATATCCAAACCTGTAAACACAAACTCAACTTTTTGCTCAATGGCAGAAAAAGGTTTTGTTGGTTTGTTTGTTTGTTTGTTTGTTTTTTTTTTTTTTTTTAAGGTTGTTTCCCCCCCCCCTTTTTTTTTTTTTTTTTTTTTTTTTTTTAATATTTTATTTATTTATTTTTTAGACAGGGAAGGGAGGGAGATAGAGAGAGAGAGAGAGAAACATCAATGTGCGGTTGCTGGGGATTATGGCCTGCAACCCAGGCATGTACCCTGGCTGGGAATCGAACCTGGGACACTTTGGTTCCCAGCCCGCGCTCAATCCACTGAGCTACGCCAGCCAGGGCTTGTTTGTTTGTTTTTTTTGTATCACCCTACTTAGATCACAGCTGGAGATATAAGAATCACATTCTGTTCCATGTGTTATCAATCAAAGCAATTATGTTCTTATATATGTATAAACACAGCCTTTTATAACTTCAGAAAAAAACTACCTTGAAAAATACAGGCACAAATTTTACTTAGTTGATTGCACATTAGGAACCTCAAGACCTTAACGACTTGTCTCATGCCACCAGCGCCAGACGTTCCTACCGTGTTCACAGGTTTTCCCATGCACCCCAGGGGGGCACTGGCACCTCCCAGTCAGAGGATCACAGGTTCCTCCATTCTGACAATCACAGATGTTTCCAAACTCCTTCCCACCAGTCTCTGGGGAACAAGCTATGGAGAAAATGAAGAAGTTGAACAAGCAGTATATAACATGCTCATTGTGATACAAATGAAAAAAAAATCTTGTCTTCCTATTAGAATGAATACCAAGTAATTAAAATCTCTGTCATTTGCAGACCTGGGAAGGGTCTCCAGCATGCTCCTAGCTTAGATGGCATAATCATTCCTGGGGATTACTGACACAGCTACTAAAATGATGACTGAGGTACTGCTAAGAAGGGTTACACACAAAATTTTACCCTGTTCCTTAGATTCTAACCTTCACATTTTCAAAGCTTAGGTATCTTTGCTGTAGAACTCTAATCAAACTTAATGAGAAACAAATTGCACCTTCTATTTTGAAGAATGGGAAAAGAATGGCACGTATTTTCAACTAGGAATAAATGAAACTTTGTGAGGGCCCCATGGTATTTGGCATTATTAAAGAATGATGAAGACAAGCAAACAACTGTTTTGTTGGTTTGGGGGAAGTGTTTAGTATTCCAATAAAAATAATAAGTTGGAGAAAATATCTGTAGCTTTATTTTAATACAAGTGTTTGGAAAATGTCAGTAACTATTTTGTCATTTTATCATAATAGGCTAAATATTATAAAACTACATTTATACCACCCATTCTACCCACCCACCCACACCATTCTAGGTGCTAACATGGAAACTTGGTTTCTTATTCACTTTTTTCTTTGCTTTCCAGCCTTAGGCTACTGTGAACAGGAAAGAAGAAGGAAGGAGGAAAACAAAAAAGTACAAGAGAGAAAAACTATCAATGAACACTGGTTTTCATTGTTAATTTACATGTGGTAAGTCTTTGTTCTTACAAGAACAATAGAGGGGATGAGTTTTTTAAAACTGCACCTGAAAAATAATGTTAAGGAAGTTTAACTAGCTTTTATAGTATCTGGATTAGAGCAAGTCATCAAATCAACATCGGCAAAACAACACTACTGTCTGTTACTCCCCCACAAAGTAGAATGTGATGTTATATAGTGCACAGATTTGCTAACTACTTCCTTAATGTCAAACAGAGCAATTTCCCTAGAGAAACAAATTTTAAAGCAAACATGCCCCAAATCATAGCTGGATGATTTGGATGGAGTCATGAATCCTTTCCTCTGTATATAACCCATTCATTTATGATGTGAAAATACTCCAGCTTTTCCTTTCTATTGGATAGAGTCTCACAATAACAAATAAAGTAGTCAATATAAAATGTCTTGAAAATGGAGTTCTGAAATGTGCTATTAAAAGTAATATGTGATCATTTTTAAATTGTTTCATTATAATTGGTAAATTCTTAAAACATCAAAGCAGATATATCATTGTAGACTAATAAAGATATTAGGCTAAAAGATCTATTCAATGGGAAGATCTAACTTCCCAGATCTCTGCAGAATGTTCTGTTTCTAAATTTCCATTGCTGCATTTGAAGAGCTAGGACTCTTAAAAATATGGGTAATGAATGATCGGTCACTTCTATTTATTGCAGTTTACAAGGATATTTAAAAAATGTTCTTGGTCCTCCTTTTTGTTAAAGAATCAGTGAACACTTTGTTTTTCATTTGGATTCTTCTGTTTTCATTTTTGTAAAATAAAGACAGAGAGGAAATGCAAAAAGAAAGATATAATCTTCTGCTTTCAAGGACAGACTGTCCTGTATAGGCCCTGGGAAAACTTTAAAAATCCTCAGATTTTCTAAAGCCAAAGCCGGGGTCATCTTATCTTCATTTTATAAGCAAATTCATTTTCACTATTTCTATATTTATCTTGTATCAGATATGTTATACTCTGATGTATTTGAGATAGATTTTTAGTTTCATTTCTCATGATGTCATGTTAAAAATCAAGGGTTTGGAAGATACATATTTCTCAACAACCTTACAATATAAGGTAAATGCTTACTTCCTTTTAATCATGCAATAACATTTATTAGATCCCAATTTTATGTAGTTGCAGGTCAATGTCAAGTTGCAGGTCATATAGCTGAGTGCTTCAATACTAAGTTTTATTCATCTGTTCATTCATGCGGTCGGTACCTCCTGTTTGTAGAAACACGAGCAGGACCCCGCCAGGGAGCTCTCGGTCTAGCCAGAGGAATGGCACAGGAGAAGAGCTGACACTAGGCCAGTGGAGAAAGAGAGAAAGAGAGTGAGGGAGAAAGACTTCAAACCCAGCGAAATCTAAATAGTTGTGGTTAGTCTGGGGCCATCAAAAAAGTTTCATACAATAAGTAGCAATAGACAAAGATGGCTGCTTAGCACAGGGCACAAAAATGAGAAGTGCAAAACAATAAGTGCTGAGTGGTTTAGATTGTTGAAAATGATAAGCTGGGCAAAGAGCTGTGATTAAGATAAGCAAAAAGGGTTTGGAAGGGCCTGGTGTTAGGTGGCCGCCAGTGAGCAGGCCAGACGTGTATGGTTTATACATCAGGAAATAGGATACTCTTAAAGGTTTTTTGAGCAGAAGAGACACATGAGCACAGAGAAGCTTAAGGAAGGTCCCCAATGCTCTAACCAGTAATCTTGATTAAACCAGTTCACCATGTTGTGACTCGAGGCCTCTGTTTCCTAATAGGAACGGCATTTGCTCCCTTTCTTCCTACATGCAGGGGATGCAAAAGAGCGATCTGCCCACGCCACCTTCCAAGCTAATAACAAAGACTAAGAAAACCCTTCACTTAAAATTTTTTAAGGTACATTGAAAAAGAGAGAGAGGAAACAAAGATAGTCAATATATTTTGTTTCTATTACTTGGCAGGTAGTACTTGCAAGTATACCTTTATTTAAAATACAAAGAAAACATTTATGAGAGGTATTAATTTTTAAATCTTTTATATTTTTATGAGGGGTATATGAAAACTTAAAAGCATCATTGGCTATACTAACATATTGTGAAAAGAAAAAGAAAAAAATACACACACGGAAAGTAGCAGCAGTGAAGCAATCCCATTAATTGCACTTTGTAGCACAAATCCTTTCTTTTTTTCTTTATTGGGAATAGCTTGCCTGGGCCTAATGATTTATTTAAATGGAGGGATTTTTATAGGCCTAGAATATTAGGATCCTTTATTAACTTTTATGTTCCGTGGATAAACAAGAAATAGTACATTGAGTTTCCCAGGGAACACAAAATCTCTCCTTTTAATCACATGTTCAGTTAAAAACCTCAGTGCTTCACAGGCATTCTTTATGCACAACAAATAAATTGATTTTTCACCCACGTCAATGGCTTTCCTTGTTAAAACGTTGTAGGGAGAACACAGTCTAGGAGAACCCACTGGTAGTTTGCCAGGAGAACATATGACCCTCTTACCAATTCTTCAGGGTATCACTTACTTTCATTACACAGAACGCCACTCCAGCCTGCTGGGCAGGAGCACCCAGGCTCCCCTCCCCGGCATCTGCCTCCGTTCATGCAGTCCTCACAGCTCAAGCTGCAATCAGGCCCGAAGGTGTCACCTACACAGACTGCAACATGGAGATGAAACGCTTAATTTCACTCACACACACACACACACACACACACACACACACACGATCCTTGAGTGTTTTTCCTAAAGAGTCCCAGAAAGAGACAGCAAGAGAGGTCTTTTAAAACAGAGTTTGTTTTACATTTTTCTAATGATACTATTGACATATAGTCCCTAAAGAATCTTCAGAATTTTTAATAAAGTAAAAAACTTGAAAAGAAATTACATTGATTTCAGAACATTAAAATAATCAATGTTTCTGGCAGTTGGTACTTTTCTTTCTAGGCTTTTTTATGCCAAGTTTTTTTTCTTAGTAAAAATTTTTTTAATTGAGATTTAATATACACTGAGAGAAGTGCACAAGTCTCAAGTGCACACTTTATGTTTTCTCCACAGTGTAAAAAACCCCATTAAATGCCATCCAGATCAAGAGCTAGCGTATTGCCAGCACCCCCAAAACTCCAAGGTGACTTAATGATTCTTCATCATTAGCTGTGCAAATTAAGTGCTATCCCAATTTCTATCACCATAGATCGCTTTCCTCTTTTTGAACTTTAAGTAAATAGAATTGTAAAGTATGTACTCTTGGTATCACTCTTCCTTCATTTAATATAGCATTTGTGAGACGCACCCCTATTGTATACACTAGTTTTTTTTTTTTAAAGCTGTATAGTATTCTATTGTGTAAGTGTACCATAAGTGTTTTTCAATTTTCTTCTTGAGGGAAATTACCTTCATCTGAATAAGGATGGAGAGACTTGGTTTCATTTGCCTTAAGAATTAGTTCCCTTCAAGTTTTGCTCCTGTTTCTAATGGGGTCTCTCACATGTCTCAGTTGAAAGTCTGCTCTGTTGACCCAGCCTTCTCTCCTTTGGCCAAGGCTGGGCTGCAGCTTCTACTTTCCCATCCCCCTGACCTGCTGATAACTGCATATAGCTCCTTATCTTCTGAGCAACTATCTTTCAGATTTCCTGGTTTTCCACCTGCACAGCCCATTCATTCACAAATGGCTCAAGGAGAAAAGCTGCCAAGATTGTCCATTTCAGCTGTCTGAATCTCTCTCCTGCCCAGATCTTGGCCGCTCAAGTTGAGACTGCCATGGTAGCCTTGAGCCCTTTCCATGCAGACTTTGAGTCCCAAATGTATCAGGAGTTTCATTAAGAAACTTTAAAGCATTTCTCCTTTTATGCAGATGTCTTGATTGATATTATTATTATGATTCAGGATTGCATAAAAATATTTCTGCCATTTTACTGAATGCACTCCAAAGCGATTTTCAAGCTCTGACACCGTTAAACTACACAAAACGGAGGGAGAACAAAGAGAGCAGCTCTGGATGACAAAGGAGAGAAAGATGCAGCAGGCTGGCTGCAAACTGCTCCTTTTGAAAGGGGGCATGCTAATTCACTTTGATCAGCAGTGGCACGATGCTTTCGTTCTGTGGCGAGGGTATGAGGGAAACCGCTCACAATTTTAAGATATTTTCTTGGTCCACTTGAACATATTCAAACAATTTGCTCTAAGAATTTTAAAATATAAGAAGGATTTAGATTTTAAAGCTATTTAAAGTAAATTTTTAACTATATAAAAGTGACTGCTAATAGAGTTTTAGTAGTCAGAACTAAAAGGTCCTAGTCTGTCTCTCCATTATGTTAATTTAATGATATTTTTCAGTTCTATTTCACTTTATCATACTTCAATAGTCCCCACCACCCTACACCCCCACCTACCTCTACGAGTACCTACATAGTGCAAAGGGAAGAAAGATAAAAGATGATAGATTTGCTAGAAAGCTCTGAAGAATTGATTCTGGCCCCATTTTTCTTGCTAACATCACATTTAAAAATGTGATGGCATTAAATATGAATAATGAGATTGTCTGTAAAAGAATTTACGTGAATTCTCTAACAATAAAGAAAAGAGGTGACTACAATGAGATAAACTCTTTTACTCACCAACTTTGGGAAAAGCAGCCAGTTCTCGAATATCAGTTCTCTCTTCCTCCTCATCTTCTTCATCTTGGTAGGCGGGAGGCAGTGAGGTACTAACGTAATGAAGCAGTTGAGGTGGGCTCTTGAACAGAAGGCCTGCAAACCTCACAACTTCTAATGCCTCTTCTTCTTCTTCCTCTAACTCATCATCATCTAAAGCCATAAGACCACACAGGAGAATACCTGGATTCAACATGCTGTTTCAAAGAAGGAAAAACTGAGCAAGGGTGGATGAGAGAAATGAGAGTTTGAATTAGACAGCCGAGGCAGGGGGCTGCAGAAAGGGAGAACTCTTTGAGGTCATTTCAAAAAGTCCATTGTGAATGAAGGTGAGAAGCAGCCAGCACAAAGCTCCAACTGCAGCAGAGAGAACAAAAGGAAAAGATCTCAGTCTGTGAAGACAGAAAGGAGAGGACAGGTGGAGGTAAGGAAAATGTGGTCTCTGTTGCTCCTGGACGAAACGAGGGTGGGAACAGTTTAGAAGGGACACAACAACGTTCTTCACAGTGACTCACAGATGCAAGTGTTTCCATCACCGCCAATGCTGTAGCCTTCTTCACAAGTACAGTGGTACGTCCCCAGGGAGTTAATACAAGCTTGGTCACAGGCTATGCTGATAGCCAGACACTCATCCACATCTAGGAACATTTAAACAATGCCTGTGTTTAGGCGCTGAGAGATAGCACAGACATTGTGAACTCATACGCACATTTGCGTTCCTCTTGTCATCCTTTATTAACCCATGGCAATGTATTGCCATATAGAAAGCATAGCCCTGGATGCTCTCTCAGGTTCATACTGTCAAATTTTTTTCTTTCACTCATTTCCAAGTTTACTGCAATTCATCTACATAGACAAGGTCTTTCTGAGACCTTGTTCATTAGGTTTTGATGAAGAATTTAAAACTTAAAATAAATTCAGTGGTCTCAGGCTGTGCACCATTTTGCATAATGTTCACTCGTTCTTGAATTATTCAGTATCTGTGATGAAGCATTTATTCCAGGCATAATTCTGTACAAGGTTTGTGGGGAATGTTAGAGATGGAAGAACCCTGAGCTCTGATCTCACGTACCTAGACTTCGGTCAGTGTGATCACAGTAGCCAGTGCAGGTGCCTAAGCTTCGCTCAGACTGTGACACCTTTCTCATTTGCGTGCCTGTACCCAAGTACGTGTATCCATACCATACAACCAACTTTTGGCTCACTCTTCTTAAGAGCAGATGGTTGATGAAATTCAAATTTTGGGGGCCCTCCTAATTGGATGGAATATAGTAAATGATAACACACTCTACTGTGTTTAGAATATATAGATATCATAACTGTGTGTTATCTACACTGCAAGGCTGAGGAGCTTGGCATCTATATGAAGAAACACACCTATCATCCTTTACATAATTTAAGAATTTGTTTCTTTAATCAAAGAAACACAATTTTTTTCCTGAGGCATAATATTCTTAAATACTTTGTTATTCAAAAGGTAAAAATCATCGTATGTTTGCTTTCATTTATAGAAAAATGTGGTTCAAAACAGTGGTAATAATGATCATAAAATAAAAATTTAGAGATGACATACTTTAAAAATAAACTTTAAAAAATAAATCATAGCAAAGACTTAAATGAGTTGTTCTTAATGTAATGATTAAAACAGTGAATTTACTCATTAAATCCAAGCTTTCCTATGAAAACAAATATGTAATCTAGAAATCCTCTGAAAGGTAAGTGAACCAATTTTAACAAATAAGTTAGAAAATTGTAAAATGACATCTTCAAACTTGCATTAGCTTAATTAATATCAGATATATAAAAGATCCTGATACAGATTTGGGTTGTGGCAATGAACTATCAATCCTTTGTGACGGATCTCTAATTAAAATGACTTTCAGCCACCAACTTTCTCATTCCAGTCGAGCTTGTCACGAGCGATTTGTATGACTGCTATACCCTGTAAGGATCTCTCACTTGCCCTTATATATTAAATTAGGTAAAAGAGATTATGGGCCAATAAGTATTACAATAATAATAGCTACCTTTAGTTGAGCGATTTCTCTTTGTCAATCACTGTACTAGGCAGTTCACATTTCTCACTTTCCTGAATTTACCCATTAATCCTTTTATTGTCTTCACTTTATTGGTGAGGACCGGAGGCTCAGACATGTTAGATGTGCCCAAGTGAGTATGATAGAAAGTGGTAGAACCACACAGAAGTCCAATTCTCTTGAGCATCAAGGCCTTCCCTTTCCCACCTAACTGCCTTTCTCACAGGTTCCTCCTTCACTGAGTGCCCCAGCACATCAGTGGTGTCATGTGGGGTCTCAGGGACCTACCGTCACATCCACAGCCGTCAGTGCTGAGCTGGAAGCCTTCCTGGCAGCTGCATCCATAGCCCCCTGGATAGTTGATGCAGAGCTGCGCACAGCAGGCTTCTCCAGTCTCACATTCATCAAGGTCTGAAGGCGAAAAGGACACTTCTGTTGTTTACAAGTCAGGAAATTTGCCTGGCCTATAGAAGTGCTGAAAACCCTCACTTCCAAACTAAAATGGTGTTACTTATCATTTTCTATTTCTTAGGCTACATAGTATAGACATCAAAGCAACTGTAATGCAAAAAGAATGAGGCCCACGTTCGGATTTTTGTTTTTTGCATGCTTCTCCTAGGCCTGTTATTTTTTTTAAGTATGTAAATAATCTCCAAATGCATTTATAAGTGCAGGAAAATAGATGTCTGCTATTTTTCCAGTTTAAACAGCAATTTGACTAAATAAACAGAGAACTTGAAGAATTAAAAGAAAACAGCTTGAAAAGAAGAGCCTATGAAACCCACTTAGTGGCCATCTGATAGCTGCCAAGGGGAAGGCAGTCTTAGACTGTAAAGTGTTCATTCTAGACTTCAGACAAAAAAATATTTGCAAGCAAAAGGAATTCACACACACAGGAATTTTCGGAAGTGGCAACCATAATTCAGAGAATAGACCATCTTTTTAAATATTATGTTTTAAATTACAGAATATTTCAGAACATGTGCTTAAACTTTGAGATGATGCTTTGACTGGGATGACTGGGGTCAAGGTTTTTTATTACCATAAGTGACACCATTACCCTGGCATGTTCTATCAGATAATAGCTTTTTAAGTGATGCTGTTTAAGTCTCCATCAGTACTATGATTCCAGAACTCCACAAACCTAAATGTTTCTCTGCAGACCTAGTTGCTCCAGAGGAAAACAAAAATGCACCAGAAGATGTCAAATGGGAACCTTTTAGCCAAAGAACAATCTATTTGGCTTGGGTTTTGAGGTGATCATTTCCAACTTAATGGGTTAAGAAGTAGCAACAGACTTTTCACCCACTGCTTCCCTGAGGCTAGAAACCTGGGAATTGTGTTCAGGGCTTTTGGCTCTAGGCCCTCGGTGTGTTTGCTGAGCTGGTAAGTGGGGTGGCCGGTCAGTGCTGAGTTTACAAAATAAGGACAGAAGCAGCCACATAGAAGGTTAATGCCCCAATTAACCCTGGGAAGGGTGCCCATGTTAAGGAAATGCAGACAAAAGACAGGACGGAATGAAAATGCAGTCAATTGTCCAAGGTGAGGGGTCACCATAAGATATCTAAATGAAGGTCATTTGGACACAACACATTCTTTCTCTTGCAAAATGTCACAAGCAGTGTTAAAAATTCTAGGTGATATATTTTCCTCTTATATTAAGCCATCCTTTGTCCTTTGGATTAAATAGCATGAATACAGAAGGCAAATTACTTTTAAAAATTCAGTTTATTTCATCGAAAACCTTACCCTTTATAGTTTTTAAAATAAATTTTAAAGTACTCTCAAATACTAGCAGGGCCTCCACACACGTATGTCTCAGGATTCCTTGTTCTCAGGTACTAGGAGCACAACTCTATCACAACTGGAAATGAGTTCGTCAGTCTATCATTTTACGATACATTTTGGATTCTTCTTTGTTATCATTCCTCAGAGGGATTTCTAGCGATTTCTGGTATGCCATCGTCAGTCTGGAACTCCTCAGAAGCCTCATTCTTACATCACAAGCCTTTCTTAAACTGCCATGCGCCTTCAAGCCTGATGTGATGTATTTCCCACATTCCTTGACTTTCTTTCAGATCTAATTTGGTAAGATCTTTGCTTGCTTATTTTCTCCTTTCATCTTCCTCCTCTCTGATAATTGTGTTTTTCCCCTACATTGGTCAATATGCCATATATGGCAACATTACAGAGAAATTCACCTGTTCTTAAAAATTTAGCCTTAATCAAAAAAGAGGGCTTCAATTATAGCCAGGCAAAACAATGAAAGACTTCATCTCTGACTTCAGAAAAGCATCAAAATTAAAGTGTGGAAAAAAACTGATCTTCTGTGTATGTGCCTCATACATAGTTGTTGAATAAACTCAAAAAGTTACAAAATGTTTTCTAATAAGTAACACTTGTTAAGTGTAGTAAGCTTCTTTGCTGGTCAGAAACTTGCATTTTGTATGGCCGTCTTTCAAATTGTTTTAGCATATCTCTAGGTTTTAGCCCTAATAAATTTTTGTATTTGGGTAAGACAAATTGGCAATTTTCAGACTGGATGACTTATTTTTACATTTATTGGTGTGTTTTCACACACACAGGCTCACACATACATATCCTAAAATAAGCTAAAGTGAAAATGCTTTAATTTCCTTCATGCATGAATGGTTGTACAAATCATTTACGGCCTTAACCTGTTCTCAGGCAAATAAGCAAAGTACGTATACATACACTCCAAAAAAATCATTGCCTTACTCTAGTGAATATTTTTTTAAGAATGAGTGTTATTTACTGTCGGGGAATGAAACAAACTTCAGCCAATAAACAATATAACATCATGTTGACTGCTGAAATCTCATAAATATGTAATTTTCTACATTTTTAACACTGTCCTATGCTATTTTTTCTAGTTATAAATAAGACTTTTACTGAATGGTACTTTTCAAAGAACAAGGAAAGCCACCAAATTGGATGTAAATGAAAGGTTTAGTGAAAACCTTTCACTAAAGGTTTAGTGAAAAGACAGACAGGAAGGCATCAAGGGAGGGAGGAAGAAAAGAAGACACCCCTTTGTTTTTTCCAGAGATATGAATATTTAGCAAGGTAGGAAAATATAAGCTTATTTTTCATTACATAGAAGCAGCAACGAAAGCTACACATTTCATTAAGTTAAGCACTGAGGACTCAGAAAAATACAGGAGGCAATGTTGGGCCAAGAAATACAAGTAGTGACATTGTTTTGGTTAAGCAATTTATGAAACCAGAATACTTCAAAATTCCTTGACGCTCGCTCTGTCACAAATCCCAAATACTTAGACTTCTGAAATTCATCTCTTCTTTCTTAATACTCCAGTAGCCATACTGAGTAGTATAAAATGATCAAAGATTTTTTAGTACTCATAATTTTTGGAAAGCTGATATAAATTATCAAACAAAAAATATGGTACACAATTCTTGAATGATGGCAAATTGCTTTATAGGGACTAGCAGGTGCCTTCAGGCCCAAGCACATAACGATGTAGTTTGCTGCTCACTATCCCTATTTTTAGTAGATATTCCCTTGTCTCAGAAGCCCTCGATTCAACATTTCATTATGAAGCAAGGCTGGAGTGGAATTTAATTTTCTCATTGTCACAAATGATAAAAGTTCTAATAATATGTTGAAAAAGTTATGTATTCAAAATGGGTTAGAGCTGGGATTTCTGAAAAATGCTATCTGTGAAGGTCTTCTTTTGGAGTGTAGCTTTCTGCCATACCAAAGGTGAACATGCATTCAAATCATCAACAAACTGAAAACAAATGCCCAGGTTTCATTTCTGCTTGAAGTGGAGGGAAGCAGAGTGCGTGGTAGAATATGTTGTTTGAGTTACAAATTACACTAAGTGGGTAGATAGGCCTTGGGATATTTTCCAGATATAAAACTAAGTCCATATATTTTGCTAAAGTGTTTTTAAAGCTCCTTTAACTTCAAAGTAAATATCCAAAGATAATGATGTCTTCTGTCAACTAATGCTTCTTTTACATTTCTCCAGTAGCCAGAGACACTGTTCAATTTATCTCTCCACGCAGTTTGAGAGTGGTGGCCCACATTCCAGCAATAAGTATTAGGGAAGAAAGGGCTAAATGAATCCAGGACCACTCTGAAGGAAGATGGCATTTACCATACATTACCTATGCATGTTTTCTCATCTGCATCAAGCTGGTATCCATGGTTACAGGAACAACGGGGCCCACCAAGTGCATGTTCACAGTGATGAGAACAACCACCATTGTTCTTTTCACAGCTATTGACAATTTCCAATTCAATCCCTTTCCAAACAAGCAGAAGAAGGTTATTAGCATAACTATAGAGAAACGTGAATATATGTCAACAACAGGTACACTCTGTTGGGAAAGCTATGACAAATTTCATTGAAAATTTATCAACACTCTCAACATATAAAAGTAAAAATGTGAGGGCTATTAAGCATTGCAAATGTCTATATGATATCAAAATACTAATAAAACTATAAATAATGTTAATTGACAAAGTGATAGAGAAAGGTAAATAATTCACCCATGGTTATTAAACACTTATCTTAAAGGACATTTACCTCTGGGAATTCTCAATATTTTCAGGATATAAAAAATATGTGTATTGAATCCATAATCAGGAAGCAAATAGGTTATTTGCCAGCTGACATTTCTGTTCTCAGGCTAATGGTATGTTATTATCTGTACTTTTTAGAGGCTAGGAGTACATGAAAATACTTTTAAAAATAGCCTTGGAACAAAAGTATGAACACAAAACCAATGAATTAGCTGATCACATTTAACGAGTATCATGTTAATGTGCTAATTAGCTTTGAGGTATATAAGACTCACTTATACAAACATACTATTATTCTGACAACCAATTTGCTGATCCCAGTGCATACTAATTTGCTGATCCCAGTGCATACTAATTTGGGTATTTTGGGTGACATCAGCTTTACCATATATATGCCAATTGTATTGAGCACATAGGCATTATAATCAATCATTTTCTAAGGGAGAAAATGAGAAATTTAATAATGCTTTGAATCAGTGTTAAAAGTATGGAATTTAGGTACTCTGCTATTATTACCATTGGCCTCTAGTGTTCTTCATTTGTGTTGCTTGAACAGCCTCTTATTAATAAGAGTGTCTATACTGGGTCATTTCTTCCATTCTTAACACCAGAATCTTTTCACATAAATAAGATGAGAACGAACAGGGCAAGGGTAGTGGGGCTGTGGTACTCCTTGGAAGTCTGTGTCACCATTGAAGCTGCCTGGGAATCTGCTATAGTTTCTGTCCAGTTGCAGCATAGAAATGATCCCCGCTCTTCCTGGCCCCAGGCAACGGCAGGCAGGGGGCCGTGTGTCCCAGAGCACCTGGTGCGCACGCCTGTCATTGCACGTCTCCCTCTGTGCCATCATCATCCTCTGTCACCAAGTTGAGGACAGATGTTCAAAAACAGGTTTTGAATAATTGAACAAACAAAAGAAGGATTATGCTAATCAATTTATTGTTGAAAATAAGAAGCCCTTTGGGTTGAGAAACAACTATTGTAGATCAGAAAAATTAGAAAATTAAAGAAAAGATAGAAATAATGCAAGGAAATGATATTTTTGTGGTATGTTAACTTGTACTCTTTATGGAGACATCTTTCAAAATTTGGCTCTTATTCTTATTATTTTTCTGTGGTCAATGCAGCTCAAAGACTTCTGGTAGTAACTGACTTTAAATGTAAGTAATATTATTGTAATGTCATTAAAAATATAGGAGACTAAAACAAGGGTATATGCTCAGATCTATAACTGCCCATTAGAAGTAAGTTAAGATTTTGCATGTTTGATACAGATGATGATGTATAACCATATACTTAAAAATTATACTTTGAAAAACTTTTTAAAATGACCCTTGCAGTTTCTCATAGGCAGCAAAGAATTTTTATTAGTTATATATGTATATAGGCATTAAATACATATGGAATTAAAGTTCAATTATATATTGCTTGGGAATTTGGGGAAAATCTTATTTAACCATGCTAAATCTGGAATTTTCTAATTTTCAATCACAAGATAGTGATAGTTCTTTCACAACACACTGGAGAGATTTGATGTTTTAAGAGCCCCTGCGAAGAGACTATATAAATATAAAATACTGTTTTCTTAGGAAAGTGTTAAAACAATATTTTCCTAAAATATGTATTGCTATATAATGGACACATAATCCATTGTTAAACATCACCAGGCTCTGAAAGCATTTACAGATTTTGAAACAACTCAAAATACCAGTTTTTATCAAAAAAGTTTTATATATCAATAAATATTGAAGTCTGGTGAAAGCTGCACAAAGAATTTGGCTAGGCAAATATTCACATAAGGGGAATAAATGTAAAAATATTCTTCTACTAAATGTATTCAACTCTAGGGAACACTCCCTTCCCAAGTAAATTCTATAGAAAGCCCGTGCCTCATAACTCATTAATAATGGCCTCCTCTTTCATGATAACTGAGAATTCACCAGTCAGATTACAAGAGATTTTATTTCACACATTTGTAAAATGCTCTTATGCCTCTGGCCACATTAAAAAGCCAAAATATTAATATATTAATAAGAAGGAAAACCTCATCTGTATCTCTTTCTGCCTCAGGGCATTAAGAGAAAGGCTCACTACAGAAGTTGTATCTTTAGTAGTTAATTCTTCTCTCCCTTTTTATTTAGTTTGCTCTTTAAAAGGCAGGTATTACTGTAGCAAAACTACCCTGTCTTTAAGCAGTAGAAACATACCAACAGACTTTAAGACTTTACTGACAACCCAGGCATTACAGAAACATAGAATTTTATGCAGTGGAGAAGAATGAAGAATTTAGTGACTCTAAGAATGTCTCTTCATGATTGAGCTAAAGTAATAACACAAAGTAAGTGATAAGTATTATTCTACTTATCACTATCTTTATTCTTCTCCATTAATTAAAACTGATAATGTGTTTTACATAATGTGTAAACATACATGATGAAGTTTAAAGGCCAGTGTATTTGGAACCTACAGACTCAAGTTCAAATCTCTGTCTGTCACTTATTAATTTTGTATCATTGGGCTTTTGACTTCAATGATAAACTGATAGTTTACTGAGATGTGGAGAACTGGGAACAGCATCTTTGGAACTGACACTAGAAATCAGCAATTTGTTTAGGGCCTATCAAGTTTGCAATGCTTGTTAGTCAAGCTAACTGAGAGGACATAGTTGGAGTACACAGTTCAATACATGCATATATACACATGTGGTTCAAGGAGAAAGTGGAAATATAAATTTGACATTGAGAGAGGGACCAAAGATGGAGAGAAAAACATGGAAAGTGTAAAAACATGGAAGAAAATAAAGTATTTCAAGAATAATGGGGATTATTCAACTGTATTGAAAGATGCTGAGAGGTCAAGTAGGGTAAAATTGGAGAAGTTAGCAGGCAGTCTGGTTACACGGAGTTCCTAGGTGACTCTGCACAGGTAGAGGTGATCATCTAGTTAGTCTGGGATGACAAGAGAATGCAAAGTGGGGAGAAGATACTGACAGAGTTATGAAATGATTGCTGTGAAGATGATCAGATTAAAGCTCCAGTGGCATGTAGGCTTAGCAGAGGGTACTTCAAAGATTGGAGATACTGGACCATGTCGATACACTGCTGAGAATGACCCACTAGACAATTGTAAGAGCAAACACCTTCAGATAATGAGAGAGAATGGGATTCAAGGTACCGTGGAGAAGACAGTATTAGACAGCAATAACACTTCCATCACATTAATAGGGTGAAGTCTTTTCCAAATAACTCTATGAGCTATTTCGGATCAGCTGCTAGCTTGAATGGTGGTTTGCATACATTGTATTGCTGACATAAGAGACAAGGTAAGGATTAAGGTAAAAGGGGAGTGACATAAAGATTTAGAAGAGAAAGAAAACATTTAACATTATTTCGATGAGGATGAAAGTGGACGTCTTCTCTTAGCATAGCTTTGAGAAGTCGTATTTGCTTACTCATTTGAGATTTATGGATTTAAAATAACACCAGTCAACATGGTTGCATTTTAAACCTAGAAAACTCACCTGCTAAGGTATAGATATGAAGTGGAGAAGGAAGGGAAGAAGTCACTGAGAAAAAGGTAAAGTCTGAAGATGAGGAAGAAAATGAATTATCGATATACCATGATCACATAAGAGGCAAAGATAAAGAAACCATCCAAAGAAATAGGAAAAAAATATTCTGCCATTTGAAAAAAGGAGGGGAGAAGTAGAGGGTGGGTGCAGATGGGGAATACTGAGGTGGAGAACGTGGAACAGGAAGGAATCTGTGGCAGATGGTTTTAAGCTTCAATAAGTAGGAAGTGTGTTCATCTACAGATGACCAGCAGACCAGTGGGGAAGACATGAGAGAAGGAAATAGCTGCAATAGCTGTCAGCAGCAGCTAATAACTCAGCATATGAACGTTGTGATATGATCATAATAAGGGATATATTACATTGTATAACTAAGCCTAGGGGAGGAAGGAGCTAAGGTTAGATGGCATGCATCACAGGAGCAGGGGGATGAGTCTGTGAAAGAGAAGGAGAAGTTGGAAGGTGATGTTTAAAGAGCAGAATGGAAAGGAATGAAAATGGGGGTGGGGGAGAAGAAAAGAGCAGACATGAAACGTACTCTTTAGAGCAAACAGTGGGTCCGTCATTTTGCTACAACCTGGAGCTCTTCTTGTACTGCTGCTTCCTTCCATCCTGCTAGCTCCTTTCCCTTGAGTTTTATGTTGACTAGTGTTTGCTAAATGTTGCATGGCAGAAGTGATGAAGGAAGGCAGAGTCTCTGCAAGACAGCCACGGCTCCAAGAAAGCCCCAAGTCCAAAGACCTGAGACTGAGTCCTCACTGGCTACACTGGGGTCATTATGCCGAACACTTGCTATTGACTCTGGGCCCATTTCTTTAAATTAAAAGGAAGGGGTTGAACTTCTAAGCTCTCAGCCCTACCCCACCCTTGTGGAAAACAGTCTCAGGAGTTTGGCTTTGACAAAATATTCAGTGTCGTTCTTTTATTACTCTTGTTTAATACTTGCCAAATGCCACACATTTCCAGGGCTGCGATTTGCTGCCACTTACTGTAACACTGTGTCCTGTCAGCTCCCAGCTGGAAGCCGGGGTGGCAGGCGCAGGTGAAAGATCCCACTGTGTTCACGCAGCGATGGCTGCAGTGAGCCCGCCCTCCGGCACACTCATTCACATCTGCAGAGACAGAGACACAGTGGCTATGTCTTTGGAGGCTGAATTTGTGCACAAACTATAAAAATGAACTTAAGTATTCCTTCCCCGGCAACCCTCAACATCAAGTGTATCAGGAAAATACCGCATAGGCTCTGTATTTGTCAGTAAATTAACTACTAATGACAGTCATTCTTGTGTAGGCCATATGCTCTCAAACACTTATTTCTATTGTGACTCACCAGTATCTACTAACTGGGAGAAAGAGAACACAAACAATCAAAAGAGATATTATCCGTCCCCTAATAATATGGGTAAGAAGCCGTTCTAATCTGTCTTTAGGGATATATTTCATATTCGTCACTCAAAATGGCATTGCCCCAATATAAGGGGGTTGGTGTGTGTGTGGCCATAGATAAGGCAGGTTCAGGGCCTTCATATGCAGCAATCCACAATGTATGCTGGACCTATGATTGTCACCGGGCCATGCTATTTAAACTGTCATGCTCTCTCTTTCTCTTGACACCAGTAGCCATATGTAGTCAGTGTCCCTTCATTTTCTGGCCCCGGTAGTCCATGCTCTTTCCCTCTAAATGGATAGGTCTCGCCATCATTTTCCTACCAGAACTTCCTCCTCGTGCTGCCCTGCATGTCATCCTCACCAGGGAACTTCAGAGAAATACTCACTCTTGTAACATATTTGTAAAACCCTAGATAGTAATTGGGGGATAGACTTTGCAGGAAGAATGGTATTAAGTAAAACTTTGAAAAAGATTATATATAGATAAATACAGGTATATGCATATACTTATATATGTGCATATTTGCCAGTTCCCTGCACGTCTAACTAGGGCCTGGTCTGTGGCAGGTGCTGAGCTAGGCACGTGCTTTGTGAGCAGAGGACCAAAGCAGAAACATTTTCTGTCAGAAAAGTAGGTTCACACAGTCCACAGAAAATTTTACCATAGTTTTGACTTAAAGGAAAATAAAAACTAACAACACCAGTTTTTATGTTAATTGTTTTTCATTTTCTCAGTGTTTTTCAGTCCCATAAGTCAGGAATATTTTGGTATTTTCATAATCAATCCAAATATACTATTTCTCACATCATGATAAAATGAAAGATTCTGTGATTCCTCAGAAGTTATAAAAACAATGACTGTCTCACAAGAATGACTTCATTTATCAATTCTGGACATGAAGTAATTTATCACTTATCTTTCAATTGAAGTATGTCTGTTTTGTTATTTCTAGGAAACAGAAATATGCAGCCTTGTTTTTATAGAGGCCCTCCCTCCCTCTTCCTTCCTTCCCTGCCCTTTTCTTTCTTCCTTTTCTCCTTCCTTCCTTCCTTCCTTCCTTCCTTCCTTCCTTCCTTCCTTCCTTCCTTCCTTCCTTCCTATTATCCCTATTACTAATAACACTCATTAGCACTATTTGCTTTTCAAAGGTTACCTGTACCTTTTGTAGCTTATAATAAAACAAAACAAACAAACAAACAAAAAACCCTCCCTGTGTGGTTATGTAAGGCTTTGAAAAATCAATTCTGGAATTCACTTCAGAATGAGAAACAGAAAACAAAAAGCATTAATTCTGAAACTATACCAGCCCCCGTCCCCTTTTTTTTTGGTAATTAAAACTTTCACTGAGTCTTTATAGTGTCATAAAATAACTTTCAGAATGATCAAATAACAGTATAAATGTTCCATTTTAAGCATAAAAACAAAAGCACCTTTCTCCTAGCTGTCCTGACTATTCAAACTGAATTACCACCAAATTTCGTACAATTACACAATTAAGCTATCAGACTCAAGTTCCTACCTCCGCAGGCCTTTTTGTCTTCAGACAGCTGGTAGCCTGGGTGACAGGCACACCTGGCCACTCCGTTCTCACTCTGACAGATGTGGGCACATCCATTTCCACCTGTGCAGGGGTCCATCTCTAAAAGCAATTAAGCAGTGATAGTTTGCAATTAATTAACTTTGGAAAGATGTACAGAGTGGAAGGCTGGAGAAAGGTAAGGAAGGGACTGGGACTCTGGGTTTCTCACATAAAGACATTGAGGACTCTTGAAAATTCTTTCCCACTTTCAGATGGAATTAATTCATCAAAACATTTCCCATTGTGTAACTTGAACTCCAAAATCTGAACAAATCTAAACGTGGATCAAGGCCAAAGAAGAAGTAGCTTGATTTCACTTTTCCCAAAAGTATATTTGCTGCCCAAAGTTAGTCAGCAGACACTCTGCCATGCACCTTTGCTTTTTTTCCCTCTTTCCCTCACCATCTTTTCTACAACATTGAATAGCAGAGTCATCCCTGGGCAACTGTTTTTCACCTCCTCTAGATCTCCTCTGCCTCACTGTGTTAGTGCAGCACCAGCTGGAGAGACATGGGAAAGTCTTAGCTACAGCTGCTCTGGAAAGGAAATGAAGTTCAGCTGGCCTTCTTCTCCCCCTCACTTGCTTGTGTCTTAGTATTGGTTACAGTCTCTGAAGTCCAGAGTAATGTGAAGCCACATGTCCCGTCAGGAGTATCTCTACACAGAGCTTGCCGAATTCATGAGTTAAGTGACTCTGGTCAGACTCTATGAAGCCAGCCTTGTCTACATTCTACACTGCCGGGGTACAAATGCAGAATTTCTACTCCTATCTTACCCTGTACTTAAAAAAAATGCACAGAACACAAAGAACAAGACAATATATAAAGCTATCTTGTCCCCACATTCTCCCACTTTTAACCCAACTGCCACCATGCATAAATGCTTTTATGCTTTCATTAGTTTCATATTAATCCTTCCAGCCTATGAAAATATGTTATCTCTCTCTCTCTCTCTCTATCTCTATCTATCTATCTATCTATCTATCTATCTATCTATCTATCTAATCATCTATCTCAGATGCAATAGGTGCTGTTTCACTCCTTACTTTTATGGTAGGGAGAGACTGAGTTGAATTTGTAGACTAGTTTGGGGAAGTATTACCATTTGAAAAATATTAAGTTGTTTGATCCTTGAGCATGAAATGTCTTTCCATTTATTTCAGGTCTTTAATTTCAATAATGTTTTACAGTTTTCAGTACCTAATTTTTGTTTTGTTTTATTACATTTGTTCATATGTGGTTTTTAATAGTTTTTGATATTATTGTAAATAGAATTATTTCTTAATTTTATTTTCATATTGTTCCTTGCTGGTATATAGAAATCCACTTGAATTTTATGTGTTGATCTTATTTCCTGAACCTTTGTTGAGTTTTTTATTAATTCTAACATTTTTTTGTAAGTGGATTCTCTAAGATTTTCTACATACAAGCTTATGTCATCTCCAAATAGAAATAATTTAATTTCTCTGTTCTATTGTGGGTGATTTTTATGTTATTTTCTTGCTTGTGTTGCTCAGGCTAGAACTTCCAGTACAGCATTGAAGTGGCATGGACAGATGTCCTCATCTTTGCTCCTTTGTTCAACTGATCAGACTGAATAAGTTCTCTTCTATTTCTAGTTTGTTGAGTTACTTTCCTCAAAAAGGGTTTTGATTTTGTCAAGCATTTTTTTTTGCATCTATTGAGATGATAAGATGGATTTGTCCTTTATTATGTTGATACAGTATATTACATTCATTGATTTTCAGATGTTGAACCAACCTTGTTTTCCTGAGATACATCCTACTTGATCACAGTGTGTATTCCCTACTATATATTATTGGATGTGGTTTCCTACTTTTGTGTTGAGGATTTTTATATTTTATTCATATTTATATTCATATCGGTCTATAGGTTTCTAGCTTGCAAAATACTTGTCTGGCTTTGGTATCAGGGTGATAATGGCTTCAAGGAATGAGTTGGGAAGTGTCCTCTCTTTTTCTTAACTTTGAGAGAATTTGTGAAAAATTTACATTAATTCTTCTTAAGCTACTGTATTTTGCCATGTATAATGTTCTCCTGTGTAGAGTGCACACCCATGTTTTTGGCCCAAACTTTCAGGAAAAAAAAATCTTTCATTTTAATTTTTTAACTCATGTATTTATTTATTTAGAAACAAAACCAATGATCATATTCCAGGGTATTATTTTGCATATGGATATCTGTATTGTTTTCTAGAGTTACACTTTTAATGCAGAAGCATAAATAAAAGAATTAAAAACATTTATGTAGATACAGAATTAGTACTACCCATGTATAATGCACATCTTTATTTTTCCCTCAAAAATTTGGGCAAAAATTGCACATTATACATAGCAAAATATGGTATTTGGTCTAATTCATCATTGAAATCATCTGATCCTGAGGTTTCCTTAGTGGGAAATTTTAAAATTACTAATTTTCTTTGCTTATTATATGTCTAACCAGATTTTATATTTCTTTAGAAGTCTCTTTCAGTAGTTCTCATCATTCAAAAATGTATTTAAAATATATATGTGTAGATTGAAGCAAACATAGTAAAATTATATTATTGTATTTGTTATATATGACAATAGCATGGAACAATGAAATACTAAGAAATTAAAGTATATTGTTGTAATATCTAACATTATAATAAGTATCATTTTGAAGGAAAACTGTGATAAGTTAATGATACATGTTGTAAATCCCAGAATAGCATTTATTTATTTATATATTCATTCACTCATTCATTTCCACCCCACCCCCCACCATAGTCACCATACTGTTGTCCCTGCCCATATATCTTCTTTCTTTTTTTGCTCCATCACCCAACTCTGGGTCTCCAAACTGTCATCTGCTTTCTATCTATGAGCCTGTGTGTATTTTGTTAGTTCAGTTTGTTCATTGTATGAGTGAAATCACATGATACTTGTCTTTCTCTGACTGGCTTATTTCCACTCAGCATAATATTCTCTAGATTCATCCATGCTGTCACAATCTCAGAAATAGAATCAAACATAAAAATAATGAATTAGTTAATTAAAGAGAAGGCACAAAAGAAGAAAAAGAAACAAAGCATATATTAGATAAATAGAAAATAAACAGCATTCTCATAGATTTAAACACATATAGAAAAATACATTAACTATAAATGTAAACTACTCATAATAAAAGGTAGGGGGTTTTAGACTTGAAAAAAAGCAAGACTAAATATAGGCTATCTACAGTAAACTCACTATATTTTAAAATATACCATTTTTTAAAAAAATGAAAAGGATATACTATAATAGCAACAAACCAAAATATCTGAAGGAATTATGTTAATTTGACACAAAATAGATTTTAGGCAAAGTTGATTAGTGTGAAAGGAGGCATTTCATATTAATATAGGAATAAATTTCTCAAGAAAACACAGTAGCATTCTAAGTGTGTATGTACTGAATAACAGAGCTTCAAAATACATGAAGCATAAATTGATATAACCCAGCGAAGTAGACAAGCCCATACAAATAGTTGTATATTTCAATATCCACTACCAATAATTCATAAGACAAAAAACAAGATAGACTTATACAACTATAACAGCAATAATGACTCAAACAACTATCAAATGACTTAAATTAAGTGACATTTATAATGACTTCAGTCAATAATTGCAGAATATAAATTTTTCGAAAACATTTTACAAGATAGACCATATTGTGAGCTAAAACCCAAGTCTCAGTGAATGTGAAGTAATTATAGACATAAAGAGTATATTTTCTGATCAAAATGGAAGTAACTTAGAATACAAAATGGCATTTAGAATTTACTCAAATATTTAGAAATTTAACAACACAATTCTGATATCCGTGACTGAAGGAATAAATCCCAAGAGAATTAGAAAGTGTTTTAAATTGAATGAAAACATTATTAATATGCATAGAGAAAAACTAAAGCAGTGTTTAGGCAAATGTATAATTTAAGTGCTTATGTCAGAAAAGTGGTAGGGTATAAAGTTTAGAAACTAAAAACAAAGACCAGTTCAACTCAAAACAAATAAAGAGAAAAATAATAAAGATAAGATTGTAATCAGTGAAATAAATAAAACAATAGAGACAATCAATGTGAGAGGTTAGTTTTTGATAAGGCTCATGGAATTGACCAACTTTTAGCTAACCTGAGTGAGACTAAAGGCAGGGCACACATTAATAAGGATATACTATGAATAATTTTTGCAAGTATATTTGATAGTTTATATGAAATAGATAAACACCTTGCAAGGCACAATATATTACAATGTATTAAGCAGACTCAAGAAGTAATGCAAAGCCTAAATAGCCCTATATTAATTTTTAAAATGAGTTAATAAATAAAAATTTGTCCTCAAATAAAGTGCTAGGGCAAGATCGCTTCACTGGTGAATTATCTCAAACATTCAAGTAAGAAATTGTACCAATTGTACAAACTCTTGCAGGAAACAGAAAGGAGAGAATGCTTCCAATTCACTTTACTGAGCAAACACTACTCTGTACCAAAACTAGAAGAAACATTATGAAAAGAAAACCATAGAAAAATAACCCTAATTAACCTAGATGTAGAAATCCTACATAACCTCTTGACTGGCAATGCCAAGTTTTGACAAGAATAGAGCCCAAGGAACTCACATACATTGGGTGGAAACATAAAGTTAAGTAATTCTGGAAGACAACTGGGCAATATTTCATAAGGTTAAATATGCATTTACCATATGAGCCAACCATTCTACTCTCAGGTATTTACTTAGTAATAAAATATTATTCAGTAATAAATAGGAATATGCTACTAATATAAGCAAAAACATGAATTTCACAAACCTTTTGTTGAGTGAAAGAATACAGACATAAATGATTACATACTAAATTATTCTTTTTATATGACACCTTACAGAACACAAATATAACATATAGTGACAGAAAATAGATCACCGATTGTTACAGTTGAGGAAAGAAAATAAGAGAAACATTTAGGGTGATACAAATATTCACATCTTTATTGTTGTAGTAGTTGTATGGTACATTCATTTAAGTGTGTAATAGTAACATTGTTGTATCTTATTGAATGTAAATTATACCTTTAAAATGTTGAGTTAAAAGTGAGGACCATTTTTTGTTTAATAGTTGTGGTTTATATTAAATATAAATTGACGTAACTACTCCATTCTTTCTATGTTCCAATGAATTTTTAGCCCCATTCAGAACAAATACCATACTTTATTGCTGAATAAATGAATATTGATGTATTAAAGAAGAGTGTGAATAATTGATACCTTTCTCACTTTCTCTTATAGAAAAGCAGTGGTTACAGCCTCACTTATTTCCTGCTTTCCCTGCCCAGATGGTCATTGTTCTGACGAGCTGATTGACTGAGATCCTTTTTTTCCCAAGATGCACTTGCATCCCCAAGGAGATCTTTACCAGTGACTTCAGCGATGGCTGTCCTTACTGAGAGCAGCCCGTTTTTCCTCAAATAGCATCCCCTACAACTGTAGTTTTAGGAGATGCTAGTAGAAGTTGTATACTAAAAATTTCCAATATCAAGTAAGCTTGTTAAATAAGGCAAAGTTGTTCTCCACTAAATTTCTCAGAGACTTTAATGTGTTATAATGCAAAAGATGATATGGTTCTTAAATTTGCCACACTTATTTGACCATGATTCTCTGTTTATTGCAAGCCAACTTAGTAAGTTACTGTTTTGTAGAACAAATATGGGAAATGATGAATGATGCCATACATTTAATTCTTATGTTATATAAACTTTAATAGATCAATAAAAGGATGCATTCTATATCTTTGAATAGGTTACAATTCCTTGAAAGCAGGAATCTGACTCATATACCTTGATATCTGTCTATACAAAAGAATCTATATAGAAGCACCTTCTATAAATCCTCATCTGTCTATATAGAAAAATCTGTATACAAGGTGCTTCATGAACTGTTGCTTGATGAGAAAAGGGAGTAGCTATCAGAAATTTTGGTTTTAGGTGTCCGTCTTTCAGTCATTAGTTACCTGGAATGAAAATAGATGCCTGCTCATAGTCTCTAGCTGCATAGCGGCGAATGAGACCATGTCCCTGCCCTCACAGAACCATTATTCTGATGGGTGAGTAAACAGGCTGTGAGCAAACCAATAGGAAAACATCAGAGTATCGAGAGGGGAGAGGGCCGTGAAGGAAATAAACAAGATGATGTGAGACAGTCGCTGAGGAGGAGAGGCTGGCTTGAAAAGAGAATTCAGAGTGTAAGTCTTGAGACACAGAGCTAAAAAAGACATAGCATACTCAGAGAGCAATAGGGGCCCTCTTTGGCTGCACGTGTAAGACATTGCAGCCCTTGCTTCAAGATTTTGGAATTTGTTTTAAGTTCAATAGTAACTCACTGAGCATTTCAAGTGGATAAGTGGTAGGGTCAAAAGTAAAATTTCCAGGTCTACTGAGTTTTGGTTCAACAGTCTTTTTCTCTTTATTAAAGGTTATAAAAATATATGTATTTTATTAAGAAAATGCTTCATTTCAAAACAGTCACCCTAAAGCCATGTAGGATAAAATCTTTAACTAACTTTGTAAACTTAAATCCTTCAATATCTAGAATGCTTATACACACTTAAGACATTTCAAATTCAAAAGAAATTGATGTTTCTTTTTCACTTCCTATATAACTTGGCGAACATAAATAAGGTAATTTGGATGGATGAGCTGGCATGGATTTCACTAAAAATGTTAGTTTAACAGCAGTTTAAAATAATACATTGCAATTTATCTTGAACAGCTCAAACTCTGTCTGGAAATCATTTTAAGGACTTGATTATTAGTCATGATTTTAAAAAATGTTTAAGTAAAAAATTATGTATTCTCAATAAGACTTCAAACCTTATTTGGGTTTTTAGAAATATGATTTAAAAATTCAAAACTTGGCTATAATTATAATATGTATCTCAAAAGGGTCTTTGCCATATAATTCTACTATTCAAAGGGTGTATAGCATATATAGCCAAAGAGATAGTCTTGAGTTATTTGTAAAATTAAATGTCACCTTGCAAGCTCTGTGAACCAATTTACACCTCTCAATTTTTAAAGAAAATGCACTTTTAGAATCTGTCCAAGTGTACACTAAAACAGCTAAGTTATTTTGTTATAATCAGTAACACAAATTTCAAACTGAAACCCAGAAATTTTCTCCCTCAAAGATGCTTTATTACACTTCCTCGGGTTTTCCAGTAACCAGTAACTTTGGCCATCAAAGGCAGGATTAAAGATTTTATGGTGAGAACTCACTTTCTCAAAAACATATGTCGGTAACCTCCATGCACACCCCCATAGGCCCCAGAGCATCTGTTAAAGGTCCTTACTAGTCAGAGTCCCTGATTTCATCTCTCTTCAGGTTCTAACTTTTTGACTTTCAAACATGTTTCAAAGCCAATGATTCTGCTCCTAAGGGTGACATATCCATATTTAACAAAGCACCCATGTGGCTAAATAATGCACATCTTCATATATGATGATACAATGACGTTTTACCAGGAAACATGTTCTGGCCCAAGAAATATGTTCTGAAGAAAAATTGTTTGAATACATGGTAATAAAAATATCCACTCTAAAATTCAAGTAGCTTTTTAAATTATTGACATTTAAAATACAATGGGCTATTTGTGCAGTAATCATATAATGTGGAGTATGTCTGGGATGTTGGCACTTCTCTTCTCTGACTCAGTTCTTACTCTTCTTTAATACCTTAGGTGTTATCATTGCCTTTGAAAAGCCCTCTCCATTTTATTAGGCTGCCTTATGTGCCATTCCCTTGGGTTCCCCTAATATACTATACACACCTTTAACTACTGTGCTGCTACCATTACACACGGTCTCTCTTACCAGCCCAGGAGCATCTTGAGGGCAGAGACCTTTAATTTTTGTATCAAAGTACTCCTCATTTCCAGTCCCAGTGCCTGGCATGTATTAGGAATCTGAAAATGTCCCTTGCATGAAGGAAATGAATGGTAACACAATTAAGTGACAGGATGCTGAGGAAGTTAAGTAAATTTTCTATCTGGTGAAATACCAAATGGCTATTACAAGACTACAATAAATAAATTCTCTAAATGAAAATGAGATTTAAACAATCGTTTGTTACATGCTTTTTAAAAAGAGACAGCAAACCCCTCAAACCTTTAGATTTTCCTTTTAAGTTTTGCTCATTACTAATATTATGCATTTCATACATTCACTATATCTGTTCAAGTCCCTCAGAGAGTCAAGTTTTACTTTTAGCACAGCATTACGGATCCCTTTCATCTAGTCCTAGATAAAATGCAAGAAGTCTGTTTAGTTCATGGAGAGAAGTGTGGTTCTTTTTGGAGCTTCTACATGCTTAATGAACTGTGCGTTCCCTTTACAGACTAAGCCAAACCAACTAGAGTTAGGGTCATTATGAGGCTTACAAGGGCGCTCAGACATGAGATGTTCTCTAAGAATCTAACTGGGACTCATAATTGACAGGATCTCGGTTTATGGGGCAGTAAGAGGGTATTCATCAAAGTGCACTATGAGACTGTGTATTGACTGCAAGGAGAAACCAACCACGTCTTCCTGGGCTGCTACAGTTTAGTCTAGCTGTCAGTTTGGCAGTTCCTGGGTTGCAAGCTGTGGACACTATTGCTTAACATTCATGTCTGGTTCACATCCCAGCAGTGGCAGTTCAACATCTACAATCCTGTTTCCTAACTGCAGCCCAGCCCAGCTGGAGAGCCGATTTCCAACACAATGGCAGTTAGCTCTGACAAGGGGTCTGCTGGTCAAATGCCACATTCTCCCAGGTACTTGGAGGCAGCTTTGAGAAGCACTAATAAATGCAATGAGAAAACCAATGGGCAGGAGCTAAACATTTTCTTGAAAGTTAAATATATAATTTAAAAATTCTATTCTTCAGAATTGCTATAGTAATTACTGTCTGGAATATTCATGTTGACATTTAATATGTGAAACTTTCAAAATGGCATAGAGAAAAGATCGAAGAGACATCAGCGTGGAGCCTGGCTCTGCCAAAGCCACTAGGTCTGTGACCTTGGGACACTCACTTTACTCCTTGGAGCCTTAAGACCTTTATCCATAAAAGAAGCATAATGCCAACTATGGCATTGTTGTGAATATTAACTGAAACAATATATGCAAAGAAACTAATACTGCACTGGAATATTATAGGTACCCAACACATGTTAGACATTTTAGTGTAAGTATATAAAGAGAGAAATTAAAATGATCAACATAATAATAATAAGCTAGCATTGGAAAGAGAGATCTTTGAGTTAAAGCTATTTGAAGTAAAACAACTATGAGTGGTATGAAAATCCAGAGTATTCAGGCTTGTAGGTAGCTAAACCTGACTGGAGTTGGGGAAATAAAGAATTCTTACGCAGGGAGTTAAAAGACTCAGGACAAATACTAAAGTCAGCCAAGATTCACTAAATTCTTACCATGTGTAAGATACAGGGAGAAAAAGATAAATAAAGTATTCCCATTGCCCTCAAGGGGTTCCCACTCTGTGGGGAGATGAACAAGTATGTACATACAGAAAAAAAAAAAAACATGTAGAAAGAGATGATCAAATACTAGAAAAAGAACTGGAACCAGAAAAGTATAAGTTGTCAAAATCTGAAGGAAGCAATTTTCAAGAGGAAAGTCAAGAGCAAACTGGGTCAATTGCTGCAGTGTAGGGAGTCAACAGCAAGGGCTGGCATTTGAGTGCTTTCCTTACGCTAAGTGGAGTTTCAGGCACTTCTCATGCATTTGTTCAATACATCACTCAAGTGACAGAAGGACAAGTATTTATTGCATGGTAGCAGGGAACAATGAGATGAATTTGGAATAGAGAATAGCTCTGAGCTACACTTGGAAATATGTAACAAATAATAATGCCTATTATTATTATAGATAATTATTAAAATTATGGATAATATGTATGTGTTCTAGGCACTGCTGTGAAGGCTTTACATATATTCATTCATTTAATCTTTGCAACAGTTCAATAAGGTAGGTATAATTTAAATCTCCATTTTACAGATAAAGGCAGAAAACATATTCAAGTTATCAAAGCTAAAAAGTAACAGGATTGGGGTGTGGGGAAGAAGACGGCTTCAATCTCAGGTGGCTGAATTCAGAAACTGTTTCCTAACTCTTACACTGTACTGAATGAAGAGACCCAGGGCTCTCTCTTCTGTGATGGCTTCAGAGATGGGCTGCTAACAAAGACATTTTATAAAGGCTGTCATACCCAGCTGATGAAGGCTTCAGAAGGTCATTGATGAGGAGAGAGAGTTAAAGTTGGATGACGATGATGAATAATGGGGACAGAAAAGCTAAACAGGAAATGGAGCTTTTCTTCCCGGGAGATGAGAAAACACATGAGCATGTCTGGGAACTGCTTCCTAAATCTCAGCAAGCAAGCAAGGAGAGCCTGCAAGGTGAGGCCTTTGGAGAGTTGACCAGGAACGGGTGTTTGTGGTGTGAGCATAGGATTTGGTGTCATGGATAAGTCTGAGTTCCACTGCTGACTCTTTCAAGAAACAGCTTTATGACCCTGCAGCAGAGATGTACTCTTTCTGCTCTTTCTGACCATTTACTGTGAATCCGACAACTTACTAAGCTCTTCATGTGCATTATTTTATTTAATCTTCATTCACAACTTTACCACGTATGTATGGCTCTTATGCCCAAACTGGAGATGAGGAAATACCAATGATTTAGATAACTGCTCATTACCACAGAATGAGGGAGCTGGGACTCCACCCTGATCTGTCTGACCCCATAGTTGTGTATACAGTTAAGTTGTACAGCTTCTCTAATAACCTGACGTAACCAATGAGAAAAAAGTAGTTTTGAGAATGTTGAACCCAGCCCATAATTATGGTGCATAAATAAAGGAAGGAAGGAGGTTGGAAACAATGGCAGCAGTGGTAACTGGGGATCAGTTATTTGAAATCCAGTATGTGCTCAGCACTGACTCCAAGCACCCAGTGGAAGTGCTGGTTGGGGAACCTGTTCCCCGTGTTGTAAGCAATTTTTAGCAATAGTGCTTACTGAGCGGGTGGCTGAGGTCAGAAATGCACAGAAGTAATTTGGGGGGCATTCTGTGACATCAGGTGATTTCAAAAGGGAGAAAAGCAATGAAAATAAATCATCATTAATTACATCTTCCAAGATATGGAAATTATTTCATGAGAACTTTCCTTTTAATGGTGTTGGAGGGATGCTGGAATTCTGGTTTATGACTTGGGATATGAGACTTTTCAAGGAAATCGAATTTCAAGATACACATTTGCTTGATCTTTTATTTTAATATTTGGTTTGGAAAATGTTAAAGTACAAAAAGTTTAAATTATTTCTGAAGTGTTTCTGCAGATTAATATCTGCCATCAATTATTTCCCTGTATAAAGGCATTTTAAGACATACTGATATTGAATGGGGCACAGTTGGACATTCTATTAAAGCAATGGTAGGTGTGATGCCTTGATGTATTTGCAAAAGGTACAATAGGTCCATGAAGACCATTTGACCTTAATTTTTCAACATGTCATCTTTTCAGCTTCAGATGATCTCTGTAATTATCAAAGGATTCTGACAAACATTTCTTTAGGTCAAATATCACAAAAATAGGAAACACGGGACATTTTCCAGATCTGGACTAGCCAAGGCCTTACTGAGAGAGCCCATATATATGCAGTGCACCAGCATCTAAAAGATTTTGTTGAATTTGAAATCATATGAATGACCATTTGGATTTCTAAATTTTTTCATAATTCTAAGGTCAGAACAGGATTATTAGTTTGTTTCCCACAGGATACACAGTGGTGATGTGATTTTCTAGAAATCAAGAAAGGATTTGAATTTAGTGTTTTATTGCCTCTGGTTTTCAGTCTATCTCTGTTATGTCAGGCTGTCTGAAGATTTAAGTTTGCATAAAAATTAAATGTCATAAATTGTGCAATAACCCTCGGATCCTAACAATTTTAAACACTAAAATTTGTTTTAAAGAAATTATCATGAATGGGAGGCAAAGACTTACCTATTAGAATATTTATTGTAATTTTCTTCAACATAAAATGTGCAAATCTAAGTGTCCACCATCAGAAGATTGAAATAGTACAATTATAAAAAGAATGGTATGGTATGCATTATAGAGTCAGATTAAAAAATCTTGGGTTCCAGAGTTTTAGTATCTGGGTTCAAATCCTGGTTCTGCCACTTCCATGTAATGAAATCTTGGGCGAGTTAGCTAAGTTCCACTGTGTTTCATCTCCTCTTTTGTGAGGTAGGGATGATAACAGTGCCTACTGCATACGATCGCCATGAATTTAAATGAGATAATGCATATAAATTTACCTTTCAGTGATAACTGACACAAAGCTAATTCTAAGTAAATATTACAGTGCAGTCATTAAAAAATATAGTACAGCCCTGATTGGTGTGGCTCAGTTGGCCTGATTGGTTGGGCATTGTCCTGCAAAGCAAAGGGTCACTGGGTTTGATTCCAGGTCAGGACATATACCTGGGTTGTGGGTTCAGTGCTGAGCAGGGGTCAGGGTGCTTACAAGAGGCAACTACTCTTTTTTTTACTTTTTTAAAAAAATATTTTATTTCTTTATTTTTAGAGAGAGGGGAAGGAGAGAGAGAGAAACATAAACGTGTGGTTGCCTCTCACGTATTCCCCACTGGGGACCTGGCTGCAACTCAGGCATGTGCCCTGACTGGGAATCGAACCAGTGACTGTTTGATTCACAGGCCTGAGCTCAGTCCACTGAGCTACACCAGCCAGGGTAAAAGGTGTACTCTTGCGAGAGGCAACTAATCAATGTTTCTGTCTCACATCAATGTTTCTCTGCCTCCCTTTCTCTCTCTCTTCCCCTCTCTTTAAAAAGTAAAAAAAAAAAAATTGTATTTACTTGAACAATAAAAAAGAGAGAAAAAAATAAAAAATATAATAGAAAGTTAGATTATGATATTAAATAATTGTAAAATGTTTTAATAAAACAAATTATTAAATATAAGATACAGTATAGTCCTGTTGCATAGTGGAATGTTCATGTATGCAAGTAAAATACTTGGTATACACAAATTTGAAAAATGTTACTTCCATATGGTGTTATGAGTGGTTTCTATTATTTCTCTTTTGTAATATTTTATTATTTGCTTGTTCCAAGTTTCCTTCAGTGAACAGGCATTGCTTTTATAATAGAAAGTGTAAGGCCATAAAAATAAAATAAATCACACATATACATTGACCCGTGACAAAGTTAAAAGGACTTCCATAGAAGTTGCTGTTATCAGTACGTCAATAGTTCCTGAGGCAGGAGATACTATGAGACTGAAAGATGACAGGGAGAGGAGAGGTGTGGAGGGGGAGGAGGTGTACTCAATGCAAAGTAAAAGGATTTGGAACTGATGACAGTAGAACCCAAAAGTCAATGTCTGCTGAGATAACAAATGGTACAATTTCAACATTAAGATCACTACCACTGAAGCAGGAAATAATTATTTGTAATGATCTGGAAATAGGGTGATTTTCTTTAAGTTAAATGTGTAAGGCAAAGATTACATTCTTAAGTGTTGTTATGCCTCCTTTGGGGTTATTTTTATTTCTAGTTCAGTTTTAGATATCATTTCAGGGTCTGGGCAGGTATACTCCCACAAGTGAAAGTCAGGGGAACCCAATCTTGGAAAGCCATCTGAGCTAAGGCCTGCTGCTGACATCTTACTTTGCATTTATACACCCATCCGTGTGGTGGTTTTGATCAAAGTCTGTCTCTTCCCCTTGATTCTTTGGTCTTACTTTTCTGTACTTCCAGTCTCTATCTCAGTCCCTGGTCCGAAGCAGGCAGTCACTAAACAGTCATTGAATAAATGAACAAGTGAATGAATTTAAACTAGTTATTTAATCTCTCCAAGATTCAGTTAATTGCTCAGTTGTAAATTTAGAATGACTGGATTGCAGATCTTTTAAGGCTGCTGTAACTCTTTTCAAATAAAGTCCTACATGGAAGCCTAATATACAATCTGGTTAAAAGTAGAGTTTTTCTGGTTAAATAGTGAATAGAAAATGTGGAACAGTTACACACCTGCACACACAGTGTCTTCCTCAAGTGCTTTCTTCAAACTCTTCAACCTCTTAAATTCAAGCAAGTTCTTATGAGCATTTAATTTAAAAACTACTAAAATAGACAGTCTCTAAAATTCTTTCTGTCTCTGAGACTAGGTCTCAACAAAGTCTGCTCAGCTGTTCTCTCTACTCTCCAACTGCTCAACCAATTAGCAAATGATACTGATTTTTTTTTAAAAATTCAGAACATTAGCCCATTTCTCTTATACCTTGGTTTGCAATTCCAGAAGTGCGAGCATGATTTATGGCACACCATGGAGCTATCCTTGAGCTCTCTCTTAGCCCTGCTTGCCTCGTCCCTATTTAACTTGCAATGGGCCCTCCATGTGGATATCTCCTGTCCCTCCCTCATCCCTTATCATCTCAAACTCAGCAGTCCAATAGCTTTCTCCTCATCAGCTTCCATGCCATCACAATGATATTACTCATTCCTGACTCCCAAATTGGAAATGCTGAAATGTTCTTCTGTCTAACCTCTCACATCATCCTCTAGTTTCTCCCTCAACTCAGTTATAATTCTTCTTGTTATCTTTGCTGAACTTTATTTCGTCATACCTGAACCATTATAACAAATTAATCATCAAAGTGATTTTCCTAAAATGCCAACATTATTATATCACTTCCAAGCCAATGATAGGTGTATGAATTCCTTAAATTTTTTTCTACATTGAATCTGAACTCAACCTTACTTCTAAGCTTCCTAAAAATCAGATTTTTCTACTCACCTTATAAAATGTTTACATTGACAAATTACAATTTTATAAAATTATTTTTGTCTATTCACAGGCAAGAGAAATGGGAACGACAATACCTTGTGTTGGTAGATAATGAAAGAACCAGCCCTTTTGTACACTCCTGGAAATGTAAAGTCATTCCCCTTCTTGAAGATTAGTAAATTGTTTCAAAAGCCTACAGAATGTACATATTTTACACTCAGTAATTCTGCATTTAGAAATTTATCCTAAGGAAATAATATGACAAATGTCCAAAGATTATACACAAGGAACTTCACTGAAGTTTCCATTCATCAGGGACTCATCAAATAAACTGTGGTAATTGTGATATTGTGATCTAACAGGAAATACATATTTGGTCTTCATTCTCTGGCTCCTGCCCAAGAACTTCTAAAATCCTTAGACTTGCTGGAGTGATAGGAATAAGAGAAGCATCTTCTGCTATTCATTGTCATTGAAAGTTTCTTTCAATCACACCTGGCTTATACTGGTTTATACTAATGAGGTGGCTCTTCCTGGGTTCCTAGATAGCTTCTGATAATGGAGAGAATTTTAGGACAAGTTGATAAGGAGAGACTGAGGCACCACAAAGGGTTAAATCAGTGATAACACAGAAAACATTTGCGATCTAGAGAAAAGAGAAACCCTTTTCTGCTTGCCTCTTGCTTTTTATTCTAAACCTCTGGTAATGAGCAGATAAAATGCCTACTTCACGAAAAGTTGGAACTACTTTGCTAGGAAAGTAGTCAAGCCTTACACACAGCTCTTGCAAGCCAGTGTATCTGTGCATGGGCTGCAGGCCAGTGTGGGGGCCCATCCCTCATGAGTCTTCACCTCTGACACCAGATGGCGGCTGCACACCTTTAGTGTTGGCTTCCCTTGTGTAGCTTTAACTTTGATTTTTTTGCATCCCTTAAAATCATTGCTGGTCTCTAAGACTTCATGTTTTAAAAATCACAGCCTTGCTGCTTTCTCTCCACTGCCTTGAATAGTGACACATTGTCAGCAAACTCACAACCCCTGGTTTTGAGTTCTGCAAATGCCTTTACAGCTGACACCTAATTTTTGTGGGTGGTTCTGGTTAAAAATTTAGGTGAACCATAAATTGTCCCACAGGAAGATTAACATTTTCTAAACTCAACTCCTTTGACACAATTGTATGATTTTGGACTTATGTTAAATATAGGACATATCAATGTGATTAAATCAATAAAATCTCAACCATTGGATTTCATAACTGGAAACAGAGGTGAAGGTAATTTAAATAATCCCAATATCTTTTGATGGAAAAAATATATGCAACACCAAATTCCCAAATATTAACTTGAAATGGAGGAATTAAACGATGCCAAGAGAGTTGAATCAGGTGTCATGAAATGGCCCCACGTCCCTGTCTGGTCTTATTCAGTGCTCCATGATCTACCTCTGGGAAGAGAGACGCTGCCGCCGAAATTCAGTTTACAGCGAACGAGGCTGTCAACTAAGTTTATAGTAAATACCTTCCCAGGGCAGGAAATCACCGCCATGCCTCCTGCCAGACAAGATGAGGTGATCCATAAATGCATGCTGAACTAATAAAGGAAGGCCCATCTTCTGTTGGACTAGGATTAGATGACTGTCCACAGAGAATCTGCTTATGTCAACACAGAACTTCATTAAGAGGAGTAATTGCTAATGTCAATAGTTGCTGGAAGGCAGCTTTTCTTTGGGATTATTGGATTTTCCTACTAAGTGCACCAGGATACTAGAGGGAAACAACTTTGTGTCCCTGATGGCATCCCCAGTGTAACAAATCCAGAGTTTGGGAAGTTGAGTACATCACTCTATAGCACATCAAGTCTTAGTTCACCCACGTAATTCTAAAAGCAAAGAAAACCCTTCATTATAATGATCTTTCTTCCACTTCTTACCAAAATTACCAGTTGTTACTTATTGTAGGTAAACTGTGGACTTCATAGGTGATGAACATTAACCATCACAAAACCATAAACTTGTGCCTGTAAATTCACACCCACCTCTCCTGACGCTCAGCAAAATGGCCTCTGTCCTTTGCTACTGGTTCCACTGAATGACGGCGGCAGAATAATGCACAGCTCGAATGTGTGCGGTTGCTCAGATAAGCCAATTTCAGTTACCAGGGATGCTGCTCTTTGTCAACTGTGTTAAAATATCTAGGGATTTTTTTTCTTTCAGTATATAACGGAGTCTTAGCCCTGTCTCACCACCTTGCAGTGTTAAACTCAATCCCAATTGATCTGCCTAGTCTTTTGCTCAGAAAAGCAGATTCTAGGGTGCATGAAAATCTTTCCTTCTTTTGCATAAATTCAAGTGGTGAGAAATAATCCTAATCAAGGAACCTGTAGAGTATGTGGACTAAAAGGAGTTCATATCTTTGAAAATGAGAAGGCTTGGAGACTTAAGGACAGAGAAGCAGTGATACAGTACTGCAATCCCAAGGGGGTTTAGTGAGTAAGGAGAGTTTTGTGGCCAGGTTGGAGATAGGCTCACCAGGAGGCTAGAAGAGGAGAAAACACTGGGAAGTTAGACAAAGAAAAAAACCCCAAAGCCTAAATCTGAGAAAAAAGCTGTAACCATCTTGAAAATAAGCAGTGATAGTCCCAGAATTTCTATACACAAGGATCTCAGGAAAAAAAAAAAACACATTCTGTTTGGGACAGAATGCAGTTGTGAACCTGTATTTCAGAGAAGCAAACACATTTTTTAATATTTAGATTGTTTGCTAAAGGTCAATAAGAATACCAGAATTTTAAAGGATGGTTTTCCTTACATTTTACTATTACCCACATTGAAGAAGACAGTTATCATTTGGGGGCCCAACTGGGTAACAGATGAAAATTATGGGAGGGGGCTAAAGCCTCCCCTCAACAGCCCTACTGAATAAGTTGAGGTCAGCATGACAAGGGTGTTTTTCAGAGAATTTTAATTAAACAAACAAAAATAAAAAGAGTAGATGTGCTTTCTATCAAAAACACTACTGTGAATATATACATTTTTTTCCCGTTGCATCTGCAGACCATTTCTTCCTGATGTATAGCAACAAGACACACAGTGGAGAATAAAAGTCCTCACCAATCCTGCTTAGTTTGTGCATTTAAGCTACTCATTTGGGATTTCTCATGAACTCAATGGGATACTTAACATCACTGTAAATTCTTGATTCTGTCACAGCTCATTGCAATGTATCACATCGCTATAGTTGTCCGCCCTCTCTTAAAAGTGAGTGAATACGAACTGAGAGCTGCGAATAGTTTCAGAGCCAAAAAAAGGCAACAGCTGTTTATGGAAAGCAGTGTGTGAAGTAGATTGTAGGAGGAAAATGATTGTTTTAAATGCACAACCTTGCAAAATGGTACATGGTGCTGGAAAAAGGAACATGTTGTTCCACGGCAGCAGGTAATATGTGCTCACCGTGACTTCCTCTCACAGTGTTTGCCATCTCTTTTCAGCTGGAGGTGTGGGAGGCACCAGGACCGGTAGCGTTCATTACTGATCTGAATATGCTCTGGTTCATAGCCCCCATTGTTAACAGAGCAAGAGCTGACAGCTTGAATGCTGGAAGAGGCAAGAAACAAAACAGATGTCAAAAAATCCTTTGCTTGTTTGGGCATAACTAGCATGCTGAGGAATCAATTGGCAAAGGAAGTCTATTTCTGTCTACTTCCTACCTACTCCTGAGGGTCTTTGGCTAATATATGAGCATTTAGATATGTTTCCTCTCCCCCAAAGAAAACTATCATATATTTATCAGTCCCAGATTCAAGACAAACCACACTATTATTCCCTACAACATTCTGTTTCTAATAAGATGCATTTCTTCCTTTAGTGACAGGGCTTCTCACATTTGGAGGACAATATCCTTTCAGGGAGTCAGAGTAATGAGAAGAAAATTTCCAGCTGCTGCTACAATTCATAGCACATACATGCCCACTACAGATATGAAAGAAAAATAAACCCTGTGTAAAGGTCTTTATACTGCTTTATTGGGAATGGGTTTTTTTTAATGTTAAAAACAAGTTTGTAATTTTATTTTATCTTCACCTAGCTCATGGTAGGGTGTCTTGCACACACTGACCATTTAACAATTTCTGCTAAATGATTACCCAGGTACATGGAAGTTGAAAAGCTATGTTGGGGATTGGAAATGAATGTAATCAAATTTCTAAGACCAATTCTGAATTAGAGACAATAATAGAGAACTATTGAAGGATATAAATGTGCACTCTTCCCCTTTCATCGGCACTGAATCTGTGAGTTCCACAAAGGCAATGGCCGTGCCAGTCCTCCTCGCTGTGACCCCACTGCCCAGCACAAAGTGTGGGTTGTGTTGATTCATGAGCCAGCTTTGTGGGTGTTAGACTCACACAGTTGTAAAAAGGCCCCAGATTTGGTCGAATGCTTGGCCATTACCATGTTGAAATTCCTACTATTTTTGAAGAAGGTACCCCACTTTCTCCTTTCTGTATTTGTTCCTGAAAATTAGGTAGCCAGCACTTCACTCGGTACACATGTAAATGAATAAAAACAAATAAGCAAAAACAATGACTACCTAGCTTTTTAATTATATGAGTTCCAAAATTTTCAACTGTGTTTAACATTTTTTCATATTTTCTTACCACATTGCAAAGTATTTTAGACATGACTTGTAAAGAAATCAAAAGCCAAGGAGTTGAAACAGAAAGGAAATGATTTTTTTCCTCCAACACTCAATACATATTTACTTATGCTGCATCAGGTATTTGGGCTGAAATAGAATATATAGAAAATTGTAAAAAAAACCCCACAAAGCTAAATTATTGTTTTCAAAAACTGACTCTAGGGAAAAGAAGAGGGGACAAAAAGAGAAAAGAGTGTGACATTTTCAAATTGCATTTAAAATTTGTCAAATGACAAAAATGCATACACTGATGGGTCAGAAATGAAGAACTATAGATGTGTGTGTATAAGCAGAAAAGCTGTAAAAATTTAAGTATGTAAGATACTCATTTCCTCCTGTATCAATAACCTGTTCACTCTGGTAGGTTAGCTCAACTCAGCAGTAAACCATACAAATAAAACTATAGTAATTTAGGCAATGTGTTTTTTACACAAGTGAGGTTGATTGATAAAAAGAAGATTGTGTAGAGTATATGAACTGGTATGTAAAAGAACTTACACTTAATATATTACAAAAAAGCATAAAATCATCAAAGGTGAGAAGGATTACTCAAAAAGGTGCTAGGATAATCTCTGAACTCTTCGGAAGACACACATAATTTAAGTTCTTGCCTTATGCCACATACCAAAGTAAATGCCAAATGGGTTAAACATTTAAGTTTAACAAAATGAAGTTATAGAACTCTTAAATAAAATTATCTGAATCTACCTATAAGCTGGGTAAAAGACTTCTAAAACTCAAATGGTAAGAGAAATATAAAAGATAAACATAACTACATTGTGCTATATAAATTTTAAAGAAATTTTAAGAAACAAATATTAAAAATATGAAAAAATATTTGTAACATGACAAGATAAGATAAAAACAAATTACTGAGATATTATCTGTATCAAAATGTGATAAAAATGTTAATAGACATCAAAAAATACAAGTTATGGTAATAATAAAGTACCATTTTAAACCCCTGTGATAAATACTATAGTGTGTTGCCCAGATTCCATTTTGGGACTGAAACAATAATTCCTTCAGCTACTGGGGGTATTGGCAACTGACAGATTCCAGCTGAGTCCTTCTCTAGAAGTGTCATTAGCTGAAGAGAGGCACCATGTTCAAGGTCACATACCCTGTATCTTATGACAGCTCCAGTGCAAGAGTACAAAGGCCTACCACCTTGTACAAAGATGAGGCCATCTGAAAAGCTATTCTAACTCTGAAGTTTCCGCAGAATTAGGTGAGGCCAGTTGTAACAGCCTCTCAGCTCAACTCATCCATCTGCCCAATTCTGCTTCCCTCACCCCTCACACATGTTGTTCTCAAGAGCATCCTTCAATAAACACCCTGTATGCACATCTCTGAGTCTATGTCTCAAAGAGTCCTACCTAGGATGGCTGGCAATGGAAGCAGTATGACAGAAATCTAGAACTGTAATGACAAGAAAGATGCTGAGCATGAGTTTCTGTCTCAAGACTTGCTGCAGTGGTAGGGACTATGGGTCATTTCACTAACCTTACTCTTACAAATTTTCCTGGAAAGAAAAGCAGCCAGAATCCAGAAGGAGCTGTTCCCACCAATTATTATACAAAGCAGGTAGGTCTAAGTGGGACAAGGCATAAAGTGCAGCAGCTTCTCGGGCAACACCACCCACTTTTTCCCTTCAGAACCACACTCATTTCTCAGCTGCTGGTCCTGTTGGTGGCACACAGCGTATGGCCACGGCCTTCTCCACAACAGTTGCCCTCATCTAAAGGAGTGTTACCAGAGAAGCCTGCAGCTTGTTAAAAGGGTACCAAGTTTCCATATCTTGCCTCAAGACAGGGCTATTTTTGCAGGAACATTCCAGGTCTTGAGTTCCCTGTAAAGATCTGTAGAATCCTTGTTGAAGTGTCATTGCAGTTCAGCCATATACAAGGTCAGAAGTGTTCCTCTGTGTGAGCAGTTGCTTGGATGTCCCAGCTAGAAAATTTGTGTTTGGTGCCTTTCTGCAAAGAATTGATTCTGCACTAGCTCTGGGCCCCTGAGGAGAATCCCCTGTCAGGCACCACCTACATCAGGGCAGTTGAAGTGTGGCATTGTTAGAATTCAGGCACTGTGCCCTCTGATCACTCTTTCCCCTGGAGTCCCCTGCTTTCCGACTGTTACACTTCAGAGAACTGAGGGACAGTCACTTTTCCTGAGAATGGAGGGCAGGGTGTCCTAATGCAAAAGCTCTTAAAACCAAATAGATGATTAATTGACTGACAGATAGACAGCAATAGGGCTACAAGTATATTGATGTCTGTTAGATTTGTCTCTCGTTGTGATCCAAAGATTTTTGGGATCCTCAGTACCCAAATTTCCACCTAATACAATAAAAATATTGACACTGGTTAACTCTGGTGTTGATGACTTTATAAAAACTTTTTCACATGTTTTTCATTTATATGTTCTAAATTGTTATAAACACATATTACTTTTATACTCAGAAAAATTATGACAATATATTTGCAACAGGATGACAAAATTGTTATGCTTGTTTTATAAACTATGTATATTTTTAAAAGATGAAACACACAATTTATTTTTAAGAAAGAATTTTTTCTGATTTTTCAACAGAAACATTTTTTTATTGTTCAAGTACAGTTGTTGCCATTTTTCCACCACCACTTTCCCTCACCCCACCCACCCCCACCTGCCGCCCTTTACATGTATTCCTTAATGACCCTTCCCCTTCTCTCCCCTGTTATCTCCCCCATCCCTGGTTACTGTCAGTTTGTTCTTTATTTCAATGTCTCTGGTTATATGGTTTTGTTGCTTAGGTTCCACTTATAGGTGAGATCATGTGGTGTTTGTCTTTCACTGCCTGGTTTATTTAACTTAGCATGCTTTCCAGTTCCATCCATGCTGTCGCAAAAGAATAGGAGCTCCTTCTTTCTTTCTGTTGTGTAGTATTCCATTGTGTAAATGTACCACGGTCTTTTGATCCACTCATTTACTGATGGGCACTTAGGCTGTTTCCAGCACTTGGCTATTGTAAATTATGCTGATATGAACATTGAGGTGCATAAGTTCTTTCAATTGGTGTTTCGGGATTCTTAGGGTGTAATCCCAGTAGTGGAACTGCCGGGTCAAAAGGCAGTTCCATTTTTAATTTTTGGAGGAAATTCCATACTGTTTTCCACAGTGGCTGCACCAGTCTGCATTCCCACCAACAGCACACTAGGGTTCCCTTTTCTCCACAACCTTGCTAGTACTTTCTGTTTGTTGATTTGTTTATGATGGCCATTCTCACCGGAGTGAAGTGGTATCTCACTGAGGTTTTAATTTGCAAAATAATTAGACAAAGTACATTAGCAATAAACTTATAACAGAAAATGCTAATGACACACATATTTTTTAGAATCTGAACTTAATGAAAGAAGTATAAGGATGTACATGGTTTCATTTATCAAATTAGTAAGGACTGAAAGGGACGATGATATCTGATGTCAGTGAGAATAAGGCAGAAACTATCATACGGTGGTACTGGATCAACAAATTATATTAAAATTTGGAAAATGTTTTGACAATAAGTGCATTCTTATAATTGCTTTTACTTTAATTCTTCTGCTTGAGATGTTGCCTAGAACACAATAAAATATCTAGATATGTAAATAAATATGAATGTTAGTCAAATAGTATCCCTGATAAATATGTTTATGCAAACATCCATCAAAAGATGTTTGCCACCATTAAAGTAAATTTTGCAAATAGTTTTAGCTTAGTATATATTCAGATTGTGTGTGGGGGGGAGAGAAAGAGGGGGAGAGAGAGGGAGAGAGAGAGAGGGAGAGAGAGGTGTGTGCTGTTATATGAATGTAACAAAAACAGAAGTTTAAATTATGAGGAGAAAAAACATGTAAGCAAAAGACTGGAAGATAATCTCAAATGTTAACAATGGTTGCTTCTGAGTGGTAGGGATATGGTTGTTTTATTTTCTACTTATTTACACTATTTTGTACTTACACATTTTTTGTTACCTTAAAGATATTTTCCTTAGGAAACCAGAAAAAATTAGTAAAAGAACAAACAATGATAAAAAAACTAACCTTTTCTGCAAAATTGTTAAGTGTCCCATTGTTAAACTAAGGAAGGTATCGTATGGTAATTAGCTCAATAAAATATTATTCAAAATATCTGTATTTCAATCCTCGCTCTGACAGTTTCTAGCAGCATGACTTTAGTCTCGCCTATTTACGATTGTTTGATAACAGGAGATTTATTTAATTCCTCTAAGCTTCAGTTCTCACACCTTTAGAAAGATTATAATGAGTATTTCACAGGATTGTTGGAGGGATTAAATGACTTTGAAAAGGAAAGCACCCAGCAATGTGCCTGACACCTTCCAGGTGTTCCATCAATGTTTGTTGAAGGTAAAATAGATGGGTGGTTCCACTACTGAAAATCACATTTTTTAAAGTGTAGAAGCAGCCTTACTTCACAGTTCTATGTCACAATTTCCTACTCTGACAAAAGAATATCCTGAAAATATCTTAGCCTCTGGATAGCAACCAACTCAACACAGCAATGGCGGTGAGAGTATTAGTCCTAGCTTCGAATCCCTTTTCTCTGTTTCATTTATTATCCCTTATTTTATTTTAACCTTTTTGTTGTCGTCTGCCTGCTCGATTTAGGGGACTATTCAACCTGAATTATCTCCCCAGGATTTATCTTATTCTTTATGTATGAATTAAGGGTGAGCTTTCATTAATTCACATTTGAAGCAATATCATTACATGCATTTTATTCATGTAAGACATTTTTTTTTCTTCAGAAAAGGAGGAACAAGGAAATAAAAAAGGAGGGACAAGTGTATTCATTTCTGGACATTTTAGACGTGGGAGTTCCAAAGGACTGTGAAGCAGAAATTAATCCTACTGCCTGTGGAGTTCTGAGGATGAGGAGGGCAGCAGATCTCATTTAGAATCCTCCTTTGCTATCTATTAAGAAGTGAGCATGGCTGAGCTGGCCATAGGGGAGGCTTTTTGATTCTCAATTCCTCTGAACATTGTCAGTGTTTAATCAATAGCTAGTCTGGGCATCATTAAACATGTGCTCTCGGTTCAAGGTCCTCTGACGGGGATGGCTGAGGGAATTGCTCAGTTTTGCTGTAAAAGTGTGAAATAGGGTGCCTACATTCTGGTTAGCCTACTTAAAAGAGATACAATTTTAAACTGTCTTGCATTAAGTGAGCCCTGTTTTAATGGGTCACATGGATTATCAATTATTCTTGATCTCATAATTTTTGCTTCGGATGCAGTATGTATCTTAACGAATTTAAGATTCTGCACTTTATTAATTTATGCTTTCTACAAGTAGAAGGGTTAGCAAATACATCAGTCACTGGGATGAAGAAGGCCCATTCATCCATATCTTAAATTTTGTAGTTTGATGATTAAACACAAGTTTAAATTGCACTATGGACTTAATCAACTGTGTAAAAAGCAGGACATTCTGCCTCGACATTCAGACTGGGGCTGCAGAGGCCTAATACACAATTTTTCTTTCTAGTTTTAATCCATTATTCTGATATGGATGTGACATGGTACTTGGCAAAAGTGTCTCTGGTCTCCTGGAAAGACTAAGATGAAATAGTGTAGTGCTTACACCTCAGGGACTCATAAAAGTTATAACGAGAAATAAGGAAGATTATTAAATCATTTGCTTTTGGAAATAAGGCCAGGCTGACGTTAGACTGTTTTCAAACTTAAACAATTTTTAAAATGTGAGTTGTAGGAATCAGGACCTTCTCTCCAGACAAAAGAGAACTAATTAATTGGCTTGGTATAAAAATAAATTTGCAATCTTTTCACTGGAATCCAAGAGAAATGTCGACATCTTGAATATTTTTACTAACATAGAGGACAGAAAATGTTAGAGGCAGAAAATCAATCAAACCATTCCACTTCAATTATTCAAAGTTTGAGTCACATACTGTATTTACCCTGAACTAAATGAGCGTGGGTGCTGAGATTACGGCAAAGCAGACCTGGCAAAGGCATTCTTCCTGTTGTTGTTGGTTTATAATCTAAGAATCTCTTTCGGTAGGAACCACATGACAAAGGTTTCTGGTAAATATGAAACCAAACAATATAAACTTCCTAAATTTTCTAAATTTTTTAGAAAAAAATTACTTTTTATTGTTGTTCAAGTACAGTTGTTTTCATCTTCACTCCACCACAGTCCCCCACCCCACCCATCCCCACATCCCACATTCAAACCCACCCCCTTTGACTTTGCCCATGTGTCCTTTATACATGTTCCTTGATGAACCTTCCCCTATTTCCCCTCATTATACCTCTCCCCACCCCTTTGGTTACTGTAAGTTTATTAATTTCCATTCTCTGGTTATATTTTGCTCACTTGTTTGTTTTGTTGATTAGGTTCCACCTATAGGTGAGATCATGTGGTATTAATCTTTCACCGCCTGGCTTATTTCACCTGGCATAATGCTCTCCAGTTCCATCCATTCTGCCACAAAGGGTAGGAGCTCCTTCTTTCTCTCTGCTGTATAGTATTCCATTGTGTAAATGTACCAAGTTTTTTTTTTTATCCACTCATTTACTGGTACAAATTTTAAACAATGTGAAATAAGAGTAAGTCTTGGAACCCATTCCTTTTTACTTTATCACAATTCCTTGCACTGTTATTAAATAACACAGAGAAATTTTAGAATTTGATGCAAATTCCCATGCACTTAGAATGCATATTCAAATGATTTTATTGACTTTGATAAAATGAACTTTAAAACTTAAAAAAATGAAACTGCAATATCTATATGGTCTACACGAGAAGATTCTTTTCATAAAATAAAATTGACAGGAAAAAAGATTGCAGCTATCCGGCATTCAGTTCCTTGATCCCAAGTATAGGGCTCTCTCGCACATCCAACTTAAAGCAACACTTTCTTGACTAGTTCTCCCTGATTCCACATACACCTAGTGCATTCTCCACACAACATTGTGATGTGAGCCTTTTACATTTTACATGGTGCCTTTTCCTGCCTCAAAAATAAACACCTAACTTTTGCATAGACATGTGTGTTTGCTTGTTTGAACGCAGCAGGATTCAATTGATCAGCTATGCCCAAAAGGACCTAACACTTGCATGCTGAGTGACCTTCCTCAGATTGCTTCAACTTTCTAAGTCTCATTTTTTAAACATTGCTAACACAGTGCTATCAATAGCACCCACCTCACACGGTTTCATTAGGTTTAAATGAAACAGTGAATATAAAGGGCTTAACACTGCGCCCTATAGGTAACAAGCACTCCATAATATTAGCCATTGTTATCATTGAACAACACGCCCACATTCACACAGCTAGTAGGTGCAAAGTGGAGATGCTAACTTAGAGCTTTTTGGTGCCAAGGCTTATGATCTTCCTGCTATGCACTCTGTATATCACATGCCTTAAGGGAGATTTAGATGGATGTTGGCTCCTATTCAGTTCACAGTCAAATCCTCTAACACAGGCCTGTAGTGCTGAATTTCTATATTGTCAATGAAAATGAGAGCCATAAGATTTAGACACCAGACACCGGGGAAGCAAGGTTGACATTCTGTTGTGAAACCTGAAGAGTTGGACTTGTATTCCTGCCCAGACAGAAGGTCAACCCACCACAGCCCAGAGCGACCAGTTGGGTATCTACAGAATGAGCCAAATTTTTATTTTCCAAGGGGGAACACAGAGAATCTTCTGAAGCTCCAAAACTTGGGATGAAATAAGACTGTAAATTATCATACCATATAGCCTTGAAAATAAAAGTGCAGCAAAGGTTATGTAGCAGATGTATTCAACTGTCTGTCTGGTCCTTTTTCTCTTTCAAAAACTGTGAAGTATACTTCGGTACACTTCCTGATGGTGTTTACTGATTTCAGAGCATTAATCTGTAGGGCTGTGAACCCAAATCTGTGATTCCTAACCTGTAATATTAACCTTTGTGAACCCCAGTTTCAGTACCTTTAAAATAAGAATAATGATATCACCCTCTTAATATTGCTGTGAGAACTAGAGATATTTTATAAACCATAGTAATTATATATTACTAATGAACATAGCCAAAATACTTTCAAATTGCAATTACCTAGATTCTAGAGTTTGAATTTCTAGATTAATTGTTTGAAGACAAAATAAATGGACTAGGTTTGCTCAGCCTCCTGATGACATATCAACCCAGAGGTTGACTAAGCTCTCAGGAGACCTGTGTTTCCCTGGGAGTGTCCCATGCCCCAGTAGCCTTAATCCACCCAAACCAGCAAGACTGAAGGGCCAGGAGACATATGGTCTGTATTTCTCTGTCAATGTCTATATTCTTGTTTTATGGCTACTGAAGAGATGTTCCCTGCAAAGCTTTCAATGTCAGAGTTCAAACTCCTTTCCTGTCTGTCTCCTTACCTCTAACTCAAATGTTAACCTTAACTCTGGCCCATATATGTGGACAACACCTCCACCTCACATTCAGAATTCTAGCTCTCAGAATTTGCTTCTATTTACTGAAATTTACTGAATTTCTGAAGAGTGACCCCAGCCCTTTCACTCAGGATTTGTGTCTTACTCCATGTCCTATCCTTGGTTTGGAAATGCCACTGTGGATTTTTACCACGGCAGTACCCTCAACTCCCATTAATCATGTATGTGTATCCTGTCCTTATGAAGTAGCTGCTTAGCATCAGGCTCTAGGCTCTGTGAAGCTTTAGGCAGCTTTCCCACTCTTGTGGCATGGAGGTTCGTCTTTGTTCACCTGTCATGCTCTGCCTCCCTCGTGCCTTGGCACTGGCAGTGAGACCTGAGATTTCAAAGGACCAACATGTAAACCATCCAACTGAATGGTCGGTTTGTATTTCTGCCACATCTGGGATTTAAAATACTGTCTGTGATATTTTTGCAAGGAGTCAGATGGTAAATCTAGGCTTGAATAGAGCTAGTTTTATTACATTTATATTTCATCTACTTCCAAAGATAATTTTAGGCAGTGTACTGCCTAAAACACATCTATAATAAAACCACTGAGCCAAAGGTTTAAAAGAAGGATAAAAAGTAGCCATTGGAGCAAAAGAAGAACTATGTTATGAAATGGGGTAGAAGTAGCTCAAACAGAAATATAGGTTAAGTAGCAAAGGGCACCACCCCAAAAACAATTATCTTCTGGAGGGTGGGTTCCTTGTAGTACAGGCTTCCCCCACTAGGTGGTACTCTAGGAACCCATCTGTATCAGTGTACTAGCAGGTGGTGGTGTGAGAGGCTGTGTTTGACTTCAGTGAATTTTTTTCAAGACTCTTTTAACACATTTACCCATTTCATGGTGGGTGATTATGAGCACACCTGCCCACACTGCACTGAGTGTGAGGCGGTTTTTGATCAAAAACAGCATGACCTTCGTGTCCCACCGTCCCTATTCAGCCGATCTTGCACCCAGCAAATGTTTTTTGTTTGTTTGTTTGTTTGCTTGTTTCCCTGCATGAAAGAAGTCCTCAAAGAGAAATATTTTGCCAATGTGGGAGAGGTGAAACAAAAAAATGGAGAGGCACCAAAAGGCATCAAGATTGATGAGTTCAGAAACCATTTTGAGCTGTGGAAAAAAGTGTCTTTATATATAGGTGTTATTGCATCAGATGGAGAGTTCTTTGAAGGTGACTGAAGTGTATACATGTAAGAATATATACACAATTTTTTATAAATAAATTTCCAGTGTTTTGTGCCCCCTATACAGTGCCTGCAAATGAAAATGAATTTAATGTCAGCTTTGCAAGGAGCCAATGCCATGAATTACATAATTCTCATTTAATAAAAAGAAGCAGATCATAAGAGACAAAAATGCTCCTACTTCTAAACAAAGCACAATTTATCGCAAGGCTGTTTACGTTTTAAACACTGAATGCAGTCATTTAATGAAATTAAACACTTTAAGTTACTGCTAGGTACTGAGGATACAAAAGGTATTAAGGTCTAATGGGAGAGGCAGACAAGAAGAGAAATGTTTATAATCCACTGGGAGAGCTTGTATGTTACAGATGTGCCCTTGGCTCTGAGTGTGGTGGTGTTATACAGTATATTTCACACACTGTCTTGATCCAGTTTTGAAGTGATGGCTCAAAACTCTCAGTTCCCCTTCACAGACAGTTTGCTAAGCTCCCACCCCAATTACATTCCTGATCAGGCTCTTATATTCCTGAGTTACAATACACTTATCCACCTGCAGAGGTCCCCAGGTATCTAATTCACATGTATGACTCCTTATTCCTTGAGCTTGTGAAGTGATTTAAAATACCTAATCCCAGGGAGACTGTGAATTCAGCCCAACTGCACTCCACCTGCCTTATATAAGCTGCATCCTGTTACACTGTCTTGGGTGTAACCCAATGTGTAGTGCCGAGGGGCACCTTTCTTTTATTTGGGGCTGCCAGCTACAAAAGGTCTCACCATTGATCTGAGTCTCTTCATATTCTGTCCATAAAAATATATTTGTCATATAAAACAGGTGGCAATTTGGGTTTAAAGTATGGGAGTAGATCTGAGAAGCTCTCTCAGAGGAAGTAATTCCAAAGTGTCTTAGAAGACAAGTAGGAGTTAGGTAAAGAAGGGTGGGAAAGGGGAGACTGAGGAGGAAAGTGGAAATGTTGACTTGCAAACCAAGAGACAAGCAGGTGCAGAAGCAGGGTGCGTTTGACAGATGGAAAGGCATGGACAAGGCATCTTGTTCATTTGGGAAATTATAAATATTCAGGTGAGACAGAATTAACCGAAAGTGAGACCCTGACTCCTTTTGTAAGCCATAGTAAGGGTTCAATGTTAATTCTAAAAGCTATGTAGGGACAGGGAAGAGTTTTAAGCTTCATTAAGTATTTTTAATTTCATTTTTAAAGGGTGTTTCTGGAAGTAGTTTAGATCATGGGTCGAAGGAGGCACGTGTGGAGGATGATGCCAGTTAAGACGTAATTCCAGGTATGCAGGACATGCTCAGTGGGGGGCTCAGCAGTAGCTGGATCTATTCTCAACAGAACAAGAATGACCTGATTTAGCAATACTGATCTGGACCTCATTCTCTTCTGGCTAACTGTAGTTGGCAGAGCTTTGAAAGTGGGAAAGAACACACACTCAAGAATAGACAAAAGGTCAAAATCAGAACTCTGAAGACCATCAAAGTTTTGGAAGTGGGCAGAGGGCACAGATTTACATGAAAGAAGCTAAGGACTCATCCTAGACATAGATGAGATCCAAGAGAACATCGTGTCCTACAACCCAGGGAGGAGAGAATGCCAAGAAGAAAGGAGAGGTCATTACTTTTAAGACATTAAGCAAAATAACCAAAAAGTGCTCCTTGAACTTAACAGTCCATCATTTATGGATAACTCAGGAAACACTAATTTTACAGAGGAGTTTTGTTTGAAGATAGAGAAGGGTTGGTGGCGGAAGAAAAAGGAGGATACAAGATCAGGAGCAGGGTTCTAAGGGGAAGGTGGGACGGGGTTGACCTGAAATACCAGCAGAGCACTTTTCCTTTGAATGAAGGGCACAGCAGACAGAGCTGAGAGGTAGTCCTGCAGTTCTGGCTGGAAGTGAAAGGAGGGAGGCCCCTTAGCTGAGGATTTCTGTTTTCTTTGCAAAATAAGAGTATTTAGTAATAGATCCGGAAATCATTGAAATACAAACAAAAAATGTCTCTCTGATTGCTGTTAGAAGCAAACTCTGAAATCATGTGGCTCTTTTCGTATGAGCATCCAGAAATCTGAAATCTATACTGGGATGCTAGATTTGGATTTAAGTCGTATGCTCACATTAAGTACAAGCACTTAATCCTTCTGCTTCTTTTAGATGTAGGCAATGTTAGTTTGTTTAATGTCTTTCTGCACTTTGTACCCTGTGAAAATACATAAGCTTTCTGAAGTTTGCTGTCTCCAGCGCTTTTGGAAAGAGGGAGATGAATCTTCAACCTAGTGATAAATGAGAATGGGAAATATTTTACTATACAGTGAAAATTCAGTTGCGAAGATTGCTCTAAAACTCTAAAAGCACTAAATTTTTTTAAAAAGTGAAGCAAAGAGGTGTTAAAAGAATCACTGAATGTATGTTTGTTAAAAACCTACCCACAAAAAATAGCCATCCGATCACAAAAGCAAGTTTATGCCCATAGTGTCTGACCTTCCAAAATGTTATTTAGTCCTATGAATACAACTGACTGCAGATTTAGAACTAATATAAATAAAATTGGCTGATATTTGCTAAGTGTTTGCTCTGTTTCAGGCACTCCATTGAGGACTGCATCTGTTCTGTAACTTCTTCAATTACCTCCTCTATATGGAAAACTGAGTTATGGACCAGTTAAGTGACTAACTCAGTCACACAGCTTGTTTATGGAATAACCAGGGTAAAGTTAATGTTGTTAATATTGTTTCCCAACACACGCTGTTCTCAGATTTGCATTATTTTCCTCACAATCTTAAACCCCATGCTGTATTTTCATAGATTAGTAATTTAAAGCTCAAGTTCTGTACTTCCAGCTGCAACAATTCAGAATCTCCCATTCTCTCTATCTCTGTGCACTGAATGGGTATTCTAATTGTGGGAAAATAATGGAAGAATAGATGTATAATAATGATAAATTATTGATTCAAACTACCATGTATTCAGCACTTATTATGTGCCAGATATCATTTTAATCTCTTCATATTTAAGTTTATCCTACACAGTGGGTATTCTGTATTATTTAGAAAACATTAAAATTATTTATTAATTAATATTAGCTTTTAGTATTTGATACAATACACTGTAAAAATCTTACTTTTAAAAATATTTCACAAATGAAACTAGACAAAATCCTAAAGATTATTCTGAAGGAAAACATGTAAAGATACTTTTCACATAGAGTTAGAGAAAAGAAAGGGTGACTGGTAAGTCCAATGTTTCATCATTTTGTTTTGTTTTAACATTGGGTACAGAAGGGAGATTTCGTCATATCGCTCAGTTCAAGGAAAAACTGGGCCAAGATCTCACAACTCTTCTATGGTGCGGTAGAATTCATACAAGTACCAGTCCTACCTTCTCAAGTCTGCAGACTGTAGAAAATATGTAGAAAAAAGGAAGATTTCTAAATATATTCTTAAAATCTAAGTAGTTGAAAATGCTTTTGAATTGGGTTAATAATCAACATTCTGGATAAAAACTTGAGAAATCTGGCTTTTGCAAGACCATAGATTGGAGATGTGGAGGATAGAGGAGAAGTGTTTCTTAAATTTAACTCCTGGGAATGAAATTTTTCATCTACCACAGAAAAGTCATTAATATTGCGAGGGCGAGAATCAGAGAATGACTGAGAGATGCCATCAGCCTGACAGACTAAACAATTTTTTTAACCTGACGTAGCCCTATTCAAGACATCAGCTGTCATCTGAATTGAATTCTGTTTCTAATTTGTCTTCATAAATAATGCAACTAATTGAAAGGCAGTTACAATGGAAGTCTTTAACCTCTTTCATCTCCAATTTGAGGGCAATCTCTTTGCATTCCCCAGAAAGACTCTTCTGTTCCTTTTATCAAATAAAACCTAGACATCACTGATCGGAACACTGAGATCAAAAACAAAAGAATCCATTGTGCGAAGACCATGTCGTCTCATGGTTTTTCTCGATATTTTTCTAAGTTGAGCATTTTTAAAAAATACGAAACTCATAAAAAATCTTCTGTAAGAATATTTATGTAAGCTCAAAGCTTTACTAAGAATATCTTTATTTAACCAAGTTTCTAGGTTGTAGTTCTATCTTCTTCTTGCTGCCTAACTTTTGCTTATTTGGAATTAAAATATGACCTCTGGCTCTACTGCATTGAACATTTAATCACAAAGAAAAATTCTTAGTTGTCAGTTCCAGGTAACCATTCTCCCCACCTCTTACTCTTCATTTGTGAGAGTAAATAGAGGCCATTGAACAAAAACAGACCCTGCAACTGTGAATGAAGAATTTCTGCATCATAGGTTGAAATAATTAAAATGTTATTTATCTGAGGTCTCTCTGTACAGACATCAGTGATTTCATTTGTTTATTTGTGAGTGCAGATGTTAATAAAATTTTGTGAGAAAGGCATGAAAGAGAGGTAAGAGAACGATGCAAGCATTAAAACTTTCAATCATTTAATTATTTCTTCCCTCTGGGAAGGCTGATTCCAACAGATACATCAGGGGAAGGACATGATTATGAATGGAGATTTGAGCTGAGCATGTTTCATAAGGTTGCTATTAAAAAGTGGCAATTTAAGAAAGGTTTTGTGAAGTATATCAAATTATATCTAAAATCTAACAAAGTAGTTAAAATGCAAATTACACAGCTAAATAAAAAAAATTGGAGTAATATAAATTATTTTGGTATCTAGCCTCTGGCTGTTAAACAATATCCGCTGGTAATAGAAAGAGTATATTCTGCATTATCATTATTTACATTTAATAATATCTCCTAAAGTCTGCCTCTCAACAATGAGAAAAACCACCAATTAAAGGCTATCAAAGGATAACATATTTTGTAATAGAGAATAGCAACAAAGGTTCAAAAGCTAGAAATACTGTAACAAGTTTGAATATTTTCCAACAAGCAAACCTATCTGGGTAAAGTATTCTGTTACAATAACCCCTAAAACTTAATACTTGTCAAATATTTTATATATATTGACTTACTTCTAAAAGGACAAAGGCAAAATGGAGACAGACTATGGAAGGGGTGAATAAAGGAGAACAGGTGAGTATATTCACTGCTGTAAAAAAATAAACTGGAAGCAAACAACTAGGACAGGAACAGAATCACAGAAAGGGAGATCACATAGGGTTATCAGCAGGGAGGTGGAGGTGAGAATGGAGGGAAAAGTACAGGGAATAAGATAAATGGTAGGTAGGAGCAGGTTAAGAAGTATAGGAAATGCAGAAGCCAAAGAACTTATATGTACAACTATGGACATAAACTAAGGTGGGGGAATGATGGTGGCAGGGGGATACAGGGCAGAGGGGAATAAAAAGGAGGAAAAAATAAAAAAACTGTAATAGCATAATCAATAAAATATATTTTTAAAAAGGGCAGCAGGGATGTTTTGAGGGCAATGGGTGTGTTTATTATTTTAATTGTGATGATAGTTTCACAGGTATATGTACACCATATTTTTCAGACCCACCTGGGTTTTAGAGGAGGAAAATAGGGGAAAATTTTTTGAAGCAAAAATGTGGCAAAATATTTAATAACATAAATAACATAATATTTCACCAATGTGAATGTAAACAGAACTCAACAGCAGCATTAACAACCATTATTCCTCCCAAATATGGGGAGAGGGTATGTCTTATAGTACAAAAAATACAGTATATGTCGAAACTTATAGCAATCAATGGAACATAAGTTATATCCTGAAGCTGGTAAAATTGTATTAAAATAAAACTCCTGAGGGAAACTGGGTTAAGAGTACAAAGGACTTATCTGTACTACCTTTGTAACTTCCTGTGAACCCATAATATTTCGAAACAAAAAGTTTATGAAGTAAAAAAAAAAAAAGCAAAGATATACAAATTTTAAAACGTTGTATTAGCACTTGTTGAATAAAAGCTGAACCACTTAAACTCTCTTTAAAGCTGTTTGAGAGAAGTCTGTCTCCACAACCTAGTGATGGCGGGCATAATAAAAAAAAATTACTTTTACCACCTCCCCCCCACCCCCCGCAAAAAAAAAAATAGACTAGGAGGCTTAGTCAACAGTAGTTTATTTTCTCACAGTTCTAGAGGTTAGATATTCCAAGATCAAGATTTCAACCAAGTTTGGTTTCTGGTAAGAGGTCCCTTCCTAACTTCAGACAGTCAGTCCCCTTCTCACTTCACCCTCACACGGTGGAGAGAGCAAGCTCCCTAGTATTTCTCCTTATGCGGCACTAATCCAGTAGGAGGGCTCCACCCTGAAGAGCCCGTTTAAACCTGATTATCTCCTAAAAGCCCCAAGTACAAATACCATTACATTGGGTCTTAGTGGGAGACCGGAGGGGGGTTGGGGGGACACAATATAGTCCATAACAAGGACAGAAGATGATTGGAAGTCAGACCCTGGCACAGAGAGGCAGCAGTTAAAGGTGGAACTTGTGCTGTCAGGAAGACAGGAGGGAGAAATATAAAATGAGTGGTTACCCGTGTCAGAGACCATCAGAAAAGGTATGGAAAATACTCCATATGATGCTGATAATTAGGAGGCTATGAGTATCTTTCATTTGGTCTGAAGTCCAATTGCATACATATAAAACTGTGTATCATATGTCTCATTAAGGCAACATAAAAATTATATGGTATTATGGGAGACGGAGGTGAGAGAGAGAGAGAGAATGAAGTGCCTTTGGTTAGGGGAAGCAGAGAAGGCTTAAGGAGGCCAACTGATATTCAATATGGAACGTGGTAAGCAGAGTTTCGTTAGACGAAGACTTGGGGGTGAGAGAGCATCTACGTTAAGAGTAAAGTGTAAAATTGGAAAAAGCATAGTTCACTGGGAAAATGGAGAGCCGTCACGATGGTGGGAGCATATAATAGAAATGTAGAAGAAAAGTGCTAAACTTGTGTTTACAAGCTGGTAATACTTATGATAGCTATTAAACTATGTTGTTTTAACTCTCAGGGCTATGTCCAAAATAGAATGTAAGAATATCATTTCACAGTAACTTTATAATTTTCCTTGGTCTTTCTAAGATACTTATCAGAAATTATTTTAAAACATTTGATCAGGATTCAAATTAGCCAGGTTTTCCTGAAAACTACTTTTCTCTTTCAAAGTAAAAGTTACTTGAGGTCTTTAGCTCTTAGACTTCTTAGCTCTAAGGAGAAAGACTGAACTGAACTATTCTCCTTGAACTTCTCCCAGATAAGGTCCTTTAACATAGAAAACAATATTTTTTACAAACGCACCACAGTATACTTCTTTTCAATAAAAACATTGAAGTTACACATTCCTTTTTATTAAACTGGATATAAAACTCTCACACTGTTTTATGCTTGGACATTCTAAATTCTAAGTTCTTTTTAAAATAATTGTTATCCAGAACCCAAGGTTGTTTAAAAATTACAGGCTAGCAAGTGATCTATAAAAAATTAATAATTGTGCAAACAATAAATTTATTATACTTCGGAGATGCAATAACTTGAAGGCCATTTTCCCAATATCTCCAGTTTACACACGAGGCTTCTGGAGTGCAGGGAAATTAAGTGATTTAAGAGCTTAAACTGAAGGCCGCATGCCAGCTTGGACTCCACTGTGCCGCTGTGCCTAGTCCACACGGACAAGATTTGAGGGTGGGCTAATAAGAACATAAACATCTCTGTCTTTCTGGCGATTGCTAAAATCTAGTTTCTAATTTTGAAGCTGTTGGTTTCCAATTAAGGGAAATCTAAAAGTATATGAATTGTTTGGCAACATCTGCAGTCACGGAGGCCACCAATAGCAAAGAAAATCTGGCAAGAAGTCCACCATTTCCCAGGCTGTGTCTGTGCCCTGCCACCAGCTAGGTGCAGTGGGTTTCACTGCTGTGATCCTCCTCACATGTGGGACATCCTCAGGCTGGCTTTCCTGAAGCTGCTTTTCAGGAGAAGTGACAGCGGGCCAGAGACGGTCATATCCATCTCTGGCTTCCAAATCCAGCTGTTATGGACACGTTCTCTGAAACCACTTTATGGAACTTTATCATTCTGGCAGAGGCTGACTGGTACCTGCTGGCCATATATCATCACAAGTGCACAGCCCTTAGAGAAGGGACCCATCTTTGAAATGAAATAATATGAAACTGTAAGTATTTGGGGGTGCAAAGAGTTCACTTCCCTGTAGCTGTGATTAAAAGAAAGTAGAAAAGGCACCAGAGGCTCTAATTCAAAAAGTCACACTAACGTAACCCGATGACTGATGGGCAGAATAGAAAAAAAAAAGAGAGGAGGAAGAAAGAAATGGATGCAATTCATTTGAAGTACACCAAACTAGTAGAATCCTAAAATTCCATAACTCCACCTTCTCTTCTGTGGCTCTACCATGGGTCATGATGACATTTCTGTCTACTACAATGCTCAATCTCCTGCTGGGTAAAAACTCCCAAAGGGAAAGGGAGCTAACTTAACTTTCTGTTTAAAAAAATGTCTGACACTTTCTACAATATAACTCAAAATACAGACCAATGTGAAACCAGTTCTCTGAGTAAACCTCTGAGTAAACCTTTTCTTTCAAAACAAGTAAGCAAAAAATTCTTCACTATCTGCATATGAGAAAGGCACCAAAATGTCCACGAAGGGCGAGCGCTGGGTTCACAGTCTACTACATTCCGTAGAATGACATTCAATGATTCAATAGGTTAAATGCCTTAAAATGATTGCATTTTTCATAATCTTAATTCACTCCATATCTATAATTTAATTTTACACTATCTTGAAATTCTGTATAAGAAGATCGCCATATGGAACGGTTAATAAGCCATTACCATGTTGTAATGTATTTGTACAATAGGAATTGTGATTTAAAGAGCAGAAATAGAAAAGATAAACCATAATATCCTTATCCAACTCCACTTTTGACCTGATGTCATTAAAACTTAAATTGGAAAATTCAGTGGTGGTAAGGAATAAGGAAAGAGCTTAATGATTTTACTAAGACATAGCTAATAATGTTAGGGTTTAGAAAATTAATTTTACCTGTAAATATAATTTTCTTGGCTACTATAGTATTTATTTTTGCCTTATCACAAAGACCAGATATTATGCATTTATACAAATCGGCTACTTTGCAAAATGCTTTTGTATCAGACACAATAATTCACCTGCTTAACCTTTACTGATAATTAGCACAATTGCATGTCTTGATAATTTTGCTGCTTCTAAATATTTGTAACTGAGAGAAGTGATGGTGGCAGTTTGAGGATGTTACTTGCTGAAGACGTGACATATTGGGATAGGGATGGGAAAGAGATTCCTATTGCTAACCCCAGTGATCCTGCAACAAGAGGGTATCTGGATCACACAATGGTGCCTGTCCCACTGCTTGCACCTGCTGCAGGTACCATCGTTCCAATACTGAGCTCCCTGGATTTCAGGGTAAAACTTCTACCTGGAGCTTCACTCCACTTCGGAAAAGTCCCTTTCTTCCTCTCAGGACCTCCATTTGCTCTTATCGAAATCAGAACTATAACTAGGACACCTTTAACTGGCCCTTGGCCTTCTCTCATTTTGTACAAGACACATTCAGCAAAAGAAAGAGGGAGTATATGTTATGAAACTAGGCCAGGGTAGCTTATTTCTTTTTTGAATTTCATAATTGTAGAATGCTTATAAAATCCTAGTCATTTTGAATAGATGGACTAGTTAACAAGTCCCAAATAAATTAAGCCAGCAATTAGATCGTGCTGTTCAAGGTGCTACACTTTTAATATAATAAATATTTTTAAGAGACCAGCTGATAAAATCGGTGTGTGTCTTGATGCCACCTGAGGGCCATGATTCAATGAAAAACCACTTTTAAGTAAACTATTTCCGCTGCAACAAAAACAAAGCCGTAATAAACCATACAGGAAGCACAGTATTTCAAACATGTATTTAGTTGGTTTTAATTCTGTGCATAAAAGCACATACTCATTTTAAGAAACTTATAAAATTCAAAAATATACAAAGAAGATATAAAATAATAATCCTACCACACAAAAATATCTAAGAACGTTTTGATGTACAATAAATATATAATAATCTCATTTAATATGTGTAGTTTTAACTATTCTTGAGCAACTCCAATTGGTATATACTCAGTTATAATTTTTGTTTTTATAATCATGAGTCCATTTCGGAGTCTGGTCTGAAATGGGTGAACACAGCAGCCAGTGACTGTAACAGCCTGACATCCCCCTTTCAATGTGGCTCTGTACTTTCCTTGTCATGTATAAGCAATAACTAACAAATTTATACTTTTCCTGCATATGGCAGAATGATATGCTATGGAAATCTTCACTCACTTGGGGATTCAAATTTTGCTTGTGAATGTTAATTCCTATAATTCCTTCACCATCTTTTTTTGTCTTTCAGTTTTTAATAGTAAAAATCTTTTTTATCCTAAGAGAGAGAACTGTGCTTGAAAACTGTCAGCTTCTACAGATATTTTTACAATAGAAAAACCTTTCCCGTTTGCCCCTAGAGAAGCAGGTTGATTTTTCACTGGAAACGGCTTCAAGCTGGTCCTAATATTTACTCACTTATGCAGGTGCGTTCATCAGCATGGAGCCTGTATCCTGTATCACACTCACAGTGGAAGGTGCCCAGAGTGTTAATACAGCGCTGCTGGCAGCCCCCGTTCACCACCGCACATTCATCGATATCTAGAAGAGGAAGACAGATGGCCAGGATTACAATGTCATTCCAATGTCAGCTCCGGAGAAGTGGCACAATATTTCTTTGATTCACAGTATGTGTTATATTGTACACAGGCACCGACTCTGTTACCACAGATCTTTGCTTGTTTGATCCATTTTTCTCCACAGTGTAAACAACAAAATGTAGATAGAAACTTTATTGAGCTTTTTAAAACCCAGCAACAATGAATATAAAGACGGCCTCACAATTTTCTATTCTTCACATACTGGTTAATTAGACAGATCTGAGATGTAGATATTTCCTTGAGGCAGGGAAACTGGAGGCAAGAATTACAATGAGCTATTCTATCTGGAGCGGCACACATTAGCAGATAAACACCTATTATTGGTCTGATACTGCTGAATAAAGCCAGAAATAAAGTTAAGACCTTGAATCTCCTTCTCCTGTGCTATGGTGGGCATCCGGGAATAGACTGATACATTCAAATAAAACCATCCTTTGGAGTTCTTAAAAACACACCTGTACATTTGGTTCATCAATTGAGCTTATTCCTTTTCAGTCAGGGTTCCACTTTCTAAAATACTTAACATGCTTATGTGAGAGGTTCCTTTCATTTTATGAAAAAAATTAAAAAGAGGTCAAGACTCAGAAATGAATATAATATTCATATTCTTTTAGGAAAGAAAAATCCCTATTTCCTTATATCCTACTACATAATCAGTACTTATTTACCTGAAATCACACACACAAAGAGATCACACACACCAATGTTGGTGAATGCTTCTCGGGTAATCAATGGGTTATGAGCTTCTAAATTTTCTTATGAGAAATTTTTTTCTTCAAAATCTATGCCTTTGACACACATCAAAGTAAAAGTCAGGCAACGAGGTCGATGCTGGCATGGGAGAGCTTGTGAGTCATGCAGAGAGTCCCGGCTTCCCATGACCTGATACCGGATATTCAGGCAAAGAATGTTGAGCGTGAATATTTTTCACTAAAACATGTTCTCATAATAGACAATTAGCTTTACATTGAGTGAGATTAATTCCACAGGGCGAGGTCCTTAACTGAGAAGACATCCACATTGAGAGGGAATAGTATGGCAGTGCCTTATTACAGTAACTTTCATGCTGACACAGTGTGATCTGTTACAACTGCTTTGTGCTATGATAGAAACTGGAGTGTTTAATGTGAGGAAGGCAAAATAATTTTCTCTTACTTGGCATTGCTTTTTTGTGAAAAAATATATAAAGAATATACTAACTCATAAAATAAGTCCCACATTTTAAAATTACTAGTCTACCATACTAAACACAATAAATATCAATCTAGTATTTCCTTTCTAAAATGGTATATGCTGGAGCAGCTTCAGATATATTTAAAAGAATGCTATTTGAGAGATAAGAACTATGGACTTCTCAAAGCATTAGAAGTTTTATTAAATTCTGGGTCTGAGATGAGCAAACCTCTAAGTCTTTTTCATATAAACTAATGTCAAATCAGAATTCTCCATTTCTTACTTGTACTTCATGCAGGGCTTGATATTTATGCCACCTACATTTTTAGTTTTAGGGTATTATTCCACAGGGTTGAGATACAACTTTGAATCCTAATTATGTCAGCCCCTGAATCAGGTATCTTTCCTAGGTCTTTCACATTAGATACACAAGTGGATTTGACACATTAATGTCAAAAATATCATACTATGTCATGTATGTGTATTTAAATACATTCAAAATGTCTTGAAGGAGATACAGAGATGTAAATGATTGTATCTGAGGAGGAACAAAGACACAGGGTCTGTGTGAAGTGCAGGATGTGGGTGTGGGGGTGTTGGACAGGAATTTTTATCCGTATTTGCAGTGTTCCATTTTTTTTACGAGAAAATGTTCAGATACTACTTTTGTAATGAAAAGCAATTTTGTGAAAGGTAACATAGGATGACTTGCCCTTGCTCTGACCCATCAAGCTTCAATAATGTTCTGACAAAAGAAAGCCAATTAGTACAAAAAAAGAACTCATAAGAGTGGACACTAATTTTAAGAAGGATCTTCTTTCAGTGTTTTAGTATATTCCTATTCTTAATCTGCCCCAGAACTGTAATTAAAGCACTCTATTGGAAATACACACACACAAATGGAAGCAAACCAAACTTTGTCTGTACTTTGTGTCTGACAGTCCTGAGAAAAAATATCTTGGTGCTGAAGCTTACTAGCCTGCCACAGTGCCTTTCTGAACTCAGTCTGATCTATGAAATGGGGTAAAAAGATTACCGTAAGTACTAGGCTATGATTTTTCCCCTTTCCTATTCTTATATGAGAATTTGGACTAGATAGCTAATATTTGAGCTTATATGTAGAAATTTAAAAAAAAACAAGTAATTTCACTTCACTAAATAGAGGAGCTAGCAAGGCAAGAACATAAGGTGAGAGTGCATGATAGAAACAGCTGCAACATCTCAAATCAAGGGAGAGAAGCATTTGGGCGAGAGTGATATGGGAGTGCTCAGGTTAAAAACTGAGGGCTGAGTGCGCAGGGAAGAGGGAGGGCAACCCAAGGTCAGTGCCTGACCTTTGGCAGTTAGACCTGTCAGTTTGGAAAACAAGGTTGGTGAAAGGAAATAAAGTTGAAAAACACATCTAAAATCTACTTTTAATTAATTTGGAAGGCAAAGTGCTCCTGGTCTTGATTTAAAATACAATGCACTTTTAGGCAGGTCGAGACATAATAGGCTGTGTTTACACAGTAGTTAAGCAAACATATTAATACTTAAAAAATCAATCATTTATAGAGTGGCACCACATATAAAGTAACTGGTTTGACTTCCTTTTTCTTTTGTTGCCCTTTCAGAACACATTGAATTTATTGATAGTTTGGCCATTGTGTTAAACCATAGTTCTCAAACCTTTGTGCAAATCATGGTGAACATGATATTGGGTAAAATACCCATGCCTTTGTCCTGCCCTTAAAGAGTCTGATTTCATTGGTTTGGTGTAAGGCCTGAGAATAACTTTTAAAAGACTCTAAGGGATGCTAATGTGTGCCCAGAGTTGAGATTCCCTTGACTTGGTTAATGTTAATCACCTAAAGATCTTGTTGAAATGCATATGCATATTCTGTAGACCCAGGGCTGGGAGCCAAGATTCTGTATTTCTAACTGGTTGAATGTAATTCTGATGCTACTGCATTATCATCTATACTCTGAATAGTGAGAGTGTACATAAACTTTGTTCAACCATTAATGGCACATGGATCACAAATGTCATGATTTGGCTCAATTTCTCAATTGTTTGCCCAAAATAGACCAGTCCAAATGGATAACCAATACTCCAACCAAAATATTATGTATATATAATAAATACATATTCATTATTTACCAAACACCTCTGAAAAGAAACTACCAGTATTTCCTACAATATTAACTCAGTAACAGTTAATAATTTAATACAATTTTAGCATCATCTGTTATTAGAAATGACTTGCTTCTGTAAAACATGAAGGACACTTTAGTTCTCTCACGGAATATCTCTGGTATAGGATAAAGCCAGGTTAAATTGCCGTGGTATTAGACACTCATGCTGAAGCTGTCACAGGTGATTTTCTCTTCCATCAAGATGGTGCCCAACGGAGTTAAAAACCAGAAATGTCAATATTACATTAAAATGTTATTATCAAGTGTACTCCATGTGAAGAAACTATTTCTCCATAAACTCTCAGCGTTACATCTTTATGTTAGCTGCTGACAGAAAGCCCTGCCCTTAGAACTGGAGCTTCAGGACACTGCTGGGAATAATGATAAAGTGATTAAATTTTTTTCAGCATTGTCACTGTGATATGGACCAAGGATTTCATGATTTTTATGCTATAATAAAAGAATATCGAAGAAAATCAACCATGTCTGCTATTTTTCCTTTTTACTGTCCTTTCTCTAAATATTTCTGCTGTACTTATCTCCAAAACTACCTCCCCAGATGGTCACAGAATATAATAGTGTAAAAGAATTCCATTTGATAATTCCCTTTATTATCAGATGTATTTTGCACATAAAAGCTCCCTCAGACAATGATCCACTTGTGTTTCTAAACAAGGATAATTTCGTATTATTTTTCTTACACTGTGCAACCAGAGTAAGATAAATTATCCTGCTATTTGCCTTTTAACATACTGTTTTCAGAAACCTGTTGATTGAGAATAAGTGTTCCTGGGTTGCTTTATGTTGGAGATTGCATTAGAGAAGTGTTAGGTTTGAAGGAAATATTGAAGAGTGTTGTAGCGATTTCACAAGATCTTCCATATGGTTTTGTTTTCACTGTGTTCCACTATAATACTTTCACTCTGATGTACTATAGCATATCAAAACTGCAGACATTTGCTTGCGATGCCGTAGTACCTGATTGAATGAACTTCTTAGGTCAAAGGTCCTGTTGTATTCAGCATTCTTTGGCATGGAGTCGATAGTCCATAAATGCTCTATGAATGAATAAATGAGTGCGTGGTTTGAGAATTACCCACAGCATTCAGTCATCTTATCCACTTGTATTCATCAATGGGATTTCTTAGAACTCAGCTCTGACTGCACTTACCCCTTTTCACTCTTGCAGTAAATTCCTGATGTTTGTTTTTGACCATTTACAAGTAGCTTTAAATACCCAGGACACAAAATATTCCTAAGTTTGCTGATGAACACATGTGAGCTGCATCTGTAGTGACTACACACTGGTTGCCTGCTTGGGGTTCACTTGTTTTCTTCACACACACTAAATAGCTCCAAGGTGTTCCTTCGGGGAATTAATTTTACCTCTTGCATTTCATAAAAGTCGTACAGTTTATGTGGGGCCAGGGAACACCGTTCCACTTCTGAGTCAGAGGTAGACTCTACTTGGTATAATCTCACCTCCATGTGCCACACTGACTGGACCAGGTAACCTCTTCATCAGCATATGGATTTCTCAGGAATGAATGAATTAGTTCAGATGTGATCCAGTAAGTATGAAGTTCAACAAAAAGGTTGGGACTCCTGAGACGTAGAGGCCCTCTTGCTCTGTGGATTGTAATTGTGGGTGTAAAACATTTTGCATAAGCTCTTTTGCTCCATGAGTGAGGCTACACTAAAGATAAAGCCAACAAACAGGATAAAACTGAAGGACTGACAGAGAACAGGATTTGGGGCCCTGATAAACCGTGCCTGAAGTCCTCCCTACCTCTGGGCTTCTCAGTAAAGTGATCCAACAACCTCTTTTTATTGTTTAGGCACTTTGAGTTGCATGATTTTTTAGTTTACAAGCGAAATCATCCTAGCCCATACGTGTGTAATGTAAAGCCAGTGTGCAGAAGGAAGCCATCAGATGCAGCTCAAAGTCAGCATATACTTTTCAAAAATATCCATTGCCCCCTAGTCAGTAAAATGGCTTGATCTATATTTAATCAAGGGTCAGGAAAAGTCATTTAGCTCTGATAGCATTCATTGGAGCAATTATATTTTATCAAGATTCCAATAAAATTGGAGATTTGTCACAATTTTTGTTTTTTCTTATAAATATTAAGGGTTTATCAAGCTGCCCGTGAAAAGGTGTAATATATCTGACAGTGCCAGAAAGGATGAAGGTGCCTTCTGAATGGGTGTTTCACAATCTCCCTGCGCGTGGGCCTTCCCTGACTTGTCCGCCAAACCTTGGCCTCTGATCTTTCCTTTCGTTCTTTTCTTGGCAGCTACGACCTCTGGTAGCTTGATGCTCAGTTAGTACAAAAGAAATGCATGTTGGTTACTCTGCAGCTACCATTGTTTCTCTACATTCTGCTCTTGTAAGAAATTTTTAAAAATGTTACCAGTTGTCTAGCTAAGGCATTCACCCAAGAATGAAGGCGGCTTTTCTCAGCAGAAAATGACCTAGCTCATAAGGAGGCAAACAGAACAATGATGTGTATTTTGAAATGAGTAACAGTACTAGAAACAAAGCTCAAAAAGCTTGTGCTGAAGACAGGAGAGTATATGTTTTTATAGAAAGTAGACGTGGAAATCATTTAGCAAATTCTAGAGATGTGGCTGGGGCTGCCACACTAAGGAAACATGGTTTTACTTCATGGGCAATGGGCACCAGCAGGGCAAAGGGCAGCTTAGAGAGGTGGGAGGCTGATGGCGGAGAAGCCAAAATCCAGATGAAAGGTGGTGAGGACGCTTGTAGCAGTGTAAATAGAGATGTGGGCAGATATAAAAGGTGTTAAAAAGTTAAAACCAATATAACTTGGTTAAAATCATTATGACTTGGTTATTAACTGGATAGGATAGAAAAGACAGACTTGAGGTTGACTGTGGGGAGGGATTCTGTTGAGGGTTGTGGGACTTATTGAGAGAGAACAGGATGGGGAGTCTCTGATACCAGAAAAAGTTCAGTTTTGGACATAAATGTTCTGATGGACAAGTGCGGTGGGAAGTTGGGGATATCTAGTAGGAAACCAAGTATGTGGACTAAAATCAGGAGGAAAATATGGGCTGACTTTTCAGCTATCCATTTATCTACCTGCACAAGCTTTAAACTTAGGAGTCATCCTGGAGACTTCTCCTTCACCCATATCTGATCAAATGTCAAATTTTACTTATCTCCTAAAGCATATGAAATCTGTATACTCCTCACTTCCACTGATACTGTAACAGGGTGCAGCCAAGAGGGGAGCCCCAAATAGGGATTTGTAATAGGATCCAGAAGAGCTTGGAGATAATTGGCTCCACACCAGAGGGCACACCTGCCCAGAATGCGGGCAGCTGTAGCCAATTGTGGGAGGAGCTGGAAATGGGGCTGCAGAAGAAGATTGGTGCTGGGATTTAAACCCAGCAAGGCAGGCATTTGGCGTCTCTCTTTGGGACCGGACGTCTCTCTCTTTGGGACCATGTGTATGTTTAGGACCACATGGCTTTGGTGTCTTGGCTGGGACCATGCGGCTTGGGTGAGAGTCAGGACCACAAGGTTTTGGAAATGTTCCCTTTTGCCACGTGGAGGGTGCTGGGAGGACTGTGGTATTTGTGGGGAACTTTAGTTTGTGTTATTTTGAATGAATAATAAATTCCTTTCCTTTTCACTGAATCTTGGGCATTGAGAAATATCTTTCCTTTGGTGGTGGACATAACGAAACTGGGGGGTTCCTTTGGAGAATAGTATATTGCCCTTTGAGCCCCCCTTGTTGCTCTGTAACAATACCACTAAAATCCAAACTGCATGGATGGTTGCAGTACCCTACTAGAGCTCCTTTCATACTCGCCAATGGGTCCTCCATTGTCTTCGTGCTGCACCACAGTGATGCTTTCAAAACAAAAGCAGTACCACCCACTCCCTCGCTCCTGTCAGTTTTACACCCTTCAGTCACTTCCCATCACTCACAGGATTGGACTAAACATCAAGATGATCTTCAGACCTCTCTGTGGTCTGGTTGTTGCCTCCTCTAATTCTACCTTGCTATTATTTTCCTCCTACTATGTTTTAGAAATACTGATTTTCTTTAAGTTCCTCAAAGACTCTGTACTCCCTTTAATTTCCATTTCCCTTCCTTTACCTAGTGAGTATCTATGCTTCTTGCAGAAGTCCACTCAAGCACCACTGCCTCAGGGAGACCTGTATTTTTCCTTCAGTCTAGTTAAAATTTATGTGCTATACTTTCCTAGGATTAACTTCTTTTCCTTTGGAGTAAGGAGCTCACTTATAGCTGTAGACTTGCATGTGTAATTATTTCTTTGACATCGCTTATAAGATGTCAAACCCCAGATTGCAGTGGGTTGCATTGAAGGAGACGTGGGAGACAGAAGGAATACAGAGAGTTAACACATGTACTACATTGTTTTACTATTAAGGAGAGGGGGTTGTATTTGGGTAGGAGAGTGTAGTAAAGGGAGAGGATGTTTTTAAGGTGGATGAGCCTTGCAGCAGTGTAAAGTCTGATGGCAAGAGGCAAAAAAAAAAAAGAGGGTTGACTTAAAGATGTAAGAGAAAAAAGGAATTCTCAAATTGTTGAGAATTCCAAACCACACGAGTGCATCCCAAGAGGAGGTGTATGTTTGGAAAACAATCCCCCATGGGCCCTGAGCATCCCCACACATTTTTGTTGGGTATGCCAAGAATGCCGAGGGCCCTGCTCACTCTGTATCCAAGCCGTTTTTCAGGTCTGTGTTCGCACAGAAAGATGAGCTAATAACATCTTCCCTGAGAAAAAGAGCAGGCTTGTGTCCACTAACCATAAAAGTGGTGGCTTCCTCAAGATCAGCGTTTCCCTTGCACAGTGCAACCAACTGCATGTGTAGGCATCCAGATGAGCCCTTTGGGTTACTGCTGTGGGATTTGGGGAGCATGGGAAATTGACACAAACAGATGAAGCGCTGGCTAGTGCTTTTGCCATAAGTAATAAAGCCTTTGTTTCTGACCCAAGAGTCTCATGTCTTCTGTCAGCATCCATGAAACAGTAACAGATTACTTTGTTGGCATAAAAGTAGGGTAAAATCCCAGACTCTGCCTAGAGTTTGATAGTATACAAAATAGAAATCATACACATAATCGTCTGTTACTCTGGGTTAGAGAGGGCATGTCCATTGCAGAGTGGAAGGATCCTAGACGCCACAGAGGATGTTCTTGTCTCCCCCCTGCTTTACCTATACTTACTATTTGCTTAGAGCCTTTCCATTATTAGTAAAACGTGATACTAGTGTCTTATCTGCCTGAGGCTGATTTGACAATCTGATCCTGTGTGTTACCTCAAGAGGGAAGAAAGAGAAGATATCATGCTAGAGTGCCTTACTATGATTTTAAAGAACAGAGAGAACACAAATACCCAATTCAGAGTCAACAATTATTGCTCTATTGTTAGCTTCTTGAGGACGGAGATGGCATGGGTATTACTCATCACGGTGTTTCCAATACCTTAAAGACAGTCGTTGGCCCATAGGATATGCACAATAGTATTAGTTGGAAGTTTGAAAAAATAATAAATGAGTAATGGGTATCTGAATTTGCAGAGAAAGATAATTCAGCAAGAGACTGAGGAGTTGAGAGAAAGTGGAAAGGAGGGGAAAGGGGCAGGGCAGTGTAGAATTCAGGTGCCTGAGGAGAGACGTCTTTTTAAAAGAGAGTGAATATACTATCAATGCTGCTGAAAATCAAATAAAATGGGGCCTGAAAAGGTCTGGTAGATATGGAAATTATAAGGTCTTTCTGCTGAAGTACAGAATGTGAATAGTAAGTTAGCCTTTGGGGATGTCTACTTCTTTAAAATTTTTTCTAAACCTCGAATAGTCTATTCTTTCTTCCTTATTGAAAACACAGCTGCCAAGGTCGTGCTTTCATGGATCTATTATATGGCTGCCGCATCCATAATGTGACCCAATCACATGCCTGAGGACCAGTGTGATAACACTGTGGTATATTAGGATATAACATTGTCATCATACTCTCTCAGTGTCAAAGAGCAGCAAACAATGAAAATAAAGCAGAGCTTACTCAAAATTGCAGAAATACTACATATTCTTAACACACAGAGCTTCTATAAACATCAATTTGACATTACTTAATGATACAAAAAATCAGTTTTTATTAGATTTTTTCTTTTTTTACTGACACTATTATAGATGTCCCCACTTCCCCACCCTCTTTGGCCACCTCCATCCAGTCCCCACCCCCACCACCCCTCTGGCTATCCCCACACTGTTGTCAGTATCTGTGGGTCATGCATACATGTCCTGTGGCTAATCCTGTTACTGTCTTTCATCCAGTAGACCATCCCCCATCCCTTCTGACAGCTGTCAGTCTTTCTGCTAAAGTGCAGAGTTTTTTCTAAATCCCAAATAATCTATTTTTCTTCTTTATTTACAGAGATGCCAAGGTCATGTGTTCATGGATCTATCAGAGTATATTTTATTTTTTGTATTTCATAGGATTAGGCACCAATAGCAAAAGAAGGTGGGTAATTCTGTAAAATGAAGCCTGAGCTAAAATCCCTATAGTTGGTTTTACTTAACTAATTTTTTCTATACCCATTTCAATCCTTGGTCTAAATACATTGGTTTCTTTTCCCAGTTTTTAAGGAAGGAAAAAACCTTCTGTGGGCTGAGAACTGAGAGTGTTATCTCCAGGGGTATTGGGTTAGCAAAACCAAAACCTTGAACCAGATTCACAATTCACTCCCTAAGAGAGTGAATGATACGCTCTTCCAGGAGATTTTAATCTTCGGGATGGTGGCTGTTTCCAATTCTGCTCTTTCTTTCTGGGCCTAATATGACTCTAGCATTTAGGTGGTGCTCAGTGTTTCCTAAATGAATAGTGAATGCAGACCCATCTGGAGTGGGAGAAGTGGAGCCAGAGGAGACAGGGGGGACAAACACAGGAAATTGGAGGCTGGTAATAAATAATGGTTGTCTGGCTGACTTCCCACTGGGTTGAAGTAAATAATTTAACCTAGAAATTATTCAAGGATACTTCTGAAGATCCTTGAATACATAATTCTAAGGGTCTCAGCTGAAGGGTGGCAGAGGACAGCTGAAGCTCTGGATGCTCTAGAGGTCCAGAAAGGTATGTGTTTTCCCAGGTGTTCTATACAGGACAGGATGCAAATTGGGATTGTGTTAGATAGATGGATAGTAGACGGATGGATGGATGGATAGATAGATAGATAGATAGATAGATGGACAGATAGATAGATGGATGGGTGGATTGATGGGTAGACAGACAGATAGATAGATAGATGGATGATAGGTGGTAGATAGATGGAAAGATAGGAAACTTTCATGACCAAACCTCCTCTTTCCCATTAATTGTAAGAGTCCCTAGGAAAAACCTGAAAAAATGAATACGAGTCCAGCATTTTCATCTCAGGGTAGATTGTTTTGATTAGCTATATCCTCACATATTAGATTCAGAAAAAGAGAAAAATCTCTTATGCAAGTGAGAGAGCAGAGAAAGACAGCCAGCAGCTGGCAGAGAAGCTAGGCATGTAGTTGATATGGAACTTTGGACAGCTGGGGAAATAAGACAAAGATCCAGGAACTGGAATTAAGACTTAGAACCTCAAAAACCACTTTCTCCTTTTTAATACCTCTGATTAACCCTACCTCAATTTAGCTCACTTCCTCTCCACATCCCAGTCTAAAGGTGGTCAAATTGACTAAAACAGACTGGCTCTTTTAAAACATCCAGGCCCCTCATCATTCATAAGGGTTTGACAGGTATAGTCATAATGATGAATTGATATGATATTGGCGGGTTGTAGTAATGATTATCTGCACAGAACTTTTCTCCACTTTTTCCTGATTGTGCATTCTTCTCCTGTGGACTGGGATAGAGTGAGGACTATTATTACTCTTTGCCACTACCAGACTACGGGTGGGTGTAAGACCCTGGCTAAGGAAACCTAAGAATTCCTTGTCCCTAGCCACAGTGATTGCAGGAGGCATTTGACTCAGGTCAGATGAAACAGAACCTCACCAAGGACATTTGTTCAAGTTACTGGGAAAGAACTTGGCAGCACTATCATTTCTGTAGGATGCTTGGAGTTGCTCTTTATTTCTGTTACAAAAGCCTGAGTTTCCTTTATATTTTTGTGAAAATAGTTAAATTGTGTCACTTCTATTGTCACCTTTATTCCTTTTCTAGTAAACATTTTTATTAATGTGCTAGAAAGAATTGATTTATTCAATCGCAGAACTTGAAAGAACCATGGAAGATAAACTATTCCAAACTCCTACCCACTGTAGGAGTCCCTTCTTCAACCCTTTTAATAAATGGCTATTCAGACTCTGATTAAACACTTCCAACTGAAGAACACTCAATGTTTAATTCTTTTCTGTCGGCCTATTTCTTTGTCTCCTACCCCATGATGTCCTTTTTAATTTATGTACCATAATCACATTATAAAACATTTGAAAGAAAAAAACAATAATTATACATTTTTCTCAAGCAGAGGAAGTTATTTTAAAATATAAAACAATGACAAATAAAACAGTGCAAATATGTAACATTTTGCTAATTCATTTACTTAATAAACTTAGTACCTTTCTTTAATTGGCACATTATTACTTTTGAGAATAAACATCTTGTGTTTCAATTATAATTCTTTTTTAGAAAAATAACTGTATATTTTTGCCCACTATTAAATTATATTCTCCTGCTCTTTCTCTGTACTTTTCCTCATCCGATGTTTACCAAAATAGGTACCGTTTATCATAAAACATCATATTAAAAATAGAATATCTTTTAAAAAATTTCTGTTTGCCAACAGCTTTTAACCAAACTTCCAAGAAATATAAATTTAATTTAAAGCGCACCTCTACATCCTCCAGGATTTAAGTTTTCAATTAGAAATCCATTAAAATAATTGTGTTCCCTTTTCATGTAGTCACTTAACCTGTGGTTAAATGTGACTTTTGTTATTATAAAATAGCTCATGTATAATCTGATGTTATATTGCTTAAATTATCTCAGTAATATTAGCATTTGTAAATTAAGTATAAATGTGCTGAATTCAAACCCTAAAGTTGCTATTTACAAAAACTGGTGCACTGTTTACATTTAAAAGCCCCAACTACAGCAAAACAATATTCCTTTCCTCATTTCTTTTGGAAAGCACAAATAAACTGAAACTAGGAGAATCTAATTTAAGGATGCTTCCCTCATAAAATTTAAGAATCACCAAAAAAGCTATTTTTCCCCAGAATTTATCACCTTTGGAATTACTTATTGATGACTTCACATATTATATATCTATAAAAGCAAATAATTAAAGTTGAACATAAAAATAAAAGTTACGCGGCCCATGGCTGGCCTTCATCTGCACCAAAGCATTGTACCCATTTGTGTTTTGAATGTGTCAGCACCATAAAACTTAGACTATTTTTCAATATTACCCCAAGTTTCCAGTTTTTAATTGCCACACTCCTCTTAAGTACTTGCCCCTCCTTTCACTGTGGCTTCATACCCTTGCCTCACCTCACCGGACAATTCCTCATTCCCTCTAGACTCCCCTACCTCTCTTCACCCAGCCAGGACATCACACTGTTACCACTGGTCTCTGGAATCCCTGCCCCTGATCCCACCCCACGTCCACTGTGCCAGGCCTGTGTCACATCTGCCATCCACAGGGACAACTTACTTACCCATTAGGCACAGCGCCTAGGACCCACAATACTTTCAGAGGCCTTATATCTTATATCTTATATCAATGTCTTATATCTTAACCTTTTGGGACAAATAAAGTATTTTTAATATATAATTATTTATACATTCATGTTTGTATCACCACAATCATAAAATATACATTTTATTCTTTTATGGAGAAAGGCCCACATGCTCAGGTCCACCAGAATCACAATGTGGCCCTGTGGTCCACTCACTCCAGTTTACCTTCGAAGACACAAACCAAGGACAGCGTCCCTGAAGAAAGTCACACAGCCCCTGCAGCTCATGTCAAGTCCCCATTGAATTCCACAGTGACTAGTCCAGGCTTTTTTATGACACACTCACTACACATGCATATGCCCATGCATGCAACACACAGTCAGAGGCAGCTTCATGGGAGTGAAGCCAGTACAATGGCAAAGGACCCAGAAGGGCCTTGTGCTTATGGTTTAATGCTCTCTGTTCACCATCTTAAAATATTTAACACTTTTATTGTAGCATCTGTGTTTCGTAAGTGAAGTCAGGTGGAATAGAGCGTGAATCAGGGACTTGGAGATCCAGCTTGTATATGTTCCCACCTCCTACCGCCTTTGCTTCACCTCCGGGACGGGTCTTCCAGGCTGCCCAGCATCCTCCTCCCATCAGTACCCATTGACCCAGTCTGCTCTCTGCTGCCCACACCCCTTTGTGGGGCCTGAGCACGTACAGGGGGAAGGTTGGGGTTTGGAAAACAGTGCCTGCTGCATCTTGGCAGCTTATAGCAGGAGCTGGCCCCACTCCAGGGTGGCAGCATCGCTGGGCATCTGGAGAGTGACTTTGCAGGATGAACCTCCCACCCAGCTCTCATTCAATACCAAATGAGTTTGCGCACAAGAGGACCCTTGGGGTTTGTGCATCTATGAGTACGGGTGTGAGCTAGTAGGAAGGAGGGATTGACTTTCCTGCCTCAGCCAGGGTGCTGTGTCATGCTCAGGCACACACGTCTTGAGTTGCAAGGTGGGACTGCCCAGCACCTGTGAGTAACTCCTCTTCCCCAAGCATCTCCATGCTTAGGAATATAATAGTAGATAAAAAACAACATAACAGGATAAAAGAGAGACACCATTAGAGAAAACTGAAAGTTTTATATGCTGGCACCAATATGCTCTTTGAACAGAGGCCACACATTACACTGGGCCCTGGGAATTACATATCCCACTGCGTACAGGTCTCAGGTCCCAAGGGCTGCTCCCCCTTCACCTCATTGTGAGACTTGACCTCGCTAAGAAGGATTTCCCTCATCCTATCAAAAAGTGCCTCCTATTTCCAGTCCTCTGCCGCTTCCTCCTACGGCATCTAAGTCCTCTACATCATGTCATTGACCCGAGTCCATTTCCATCCTTCTGGCTCTGTAACATTAGTTATTCCCCTCATTTGAACTCCTCCTCTCTTTGCTATTGGTCTTTCCCCCCTAGTTTTCCATTTGCCACCCTCTCTCCTCACCATTGCACTACTCATCCAATTTCAAAAACCAGTGGTCCAACAGTTACTATCTCTGCTTCACTCTCCTTCCTTCCTCTCACAGTTTAGCTGCCCCACTCTTCATACAGCTAAAACTGCCTGGTCAGAGGTTTTCTGAGACTGTCTAATAGGCAGAGAAAAGAGCATGTCACAGCCCTTGTACTTTGGACCTTTCTGTAGATGTCAATAATATTGACAACATTCACTCTCCTAGTTCTTTCTTCTACCTTGGAACTCACCGTCCTGGCACCTTAATGATTATTTCTCACTTCCCTGACTACTTTTTGCAGTCCTGGGCATTTTCCATTTTCCATGCTATCACTCACTAAATGGAAGTCTAACAGAATGCCCACCTGATTTTAATAGATCTGCAGTTGAAATATTCTACTTTCTGGGCCCATAATTAGTACACACTTTTAAGAGTAGACACTAGAATTTTCCATTCAGACTAACATTGCTGTTTTTAAAAGAGAAATTTCTATGGTGTCCTCTATTATTTAAGGAGAAGTCCAGGAATCTCGAAATCAGTGAAGTAACTCAAATGCAGATAATTTATTTATTTAATTGAATTTATTACGGTGACATTGGTTGATAAAATTATGTACGTATCAGGTGTACAAGTCTATAACACATCCACTATATATTGCATTGTGTGTTCACCACCCCAAATCAAGTCTCCTTCCATCACCGTTTATCCCCCCATACCCTCTTCTATCTCCCCTCACCCACTCCACTTTCCCTCTGGTAATTGTCCTACTGTTGTGTCTATGAGGGTTTTTTCTTAATCCCTTTATCTTCTTCTCTTTAGACTGAGATGTGAAATGTTCAGCTTAGGATGTAAGTTAGATGTATTGGCAGAACTATTACTTCCATCAAAACAATTATTTATGTTGAAGAGTTTTATAAACCCATGTCTAAAACTTATTGGCTCTTTGCTGAAAGTTATTGGTGAGAAAGTACTGGTGATTTCTAAAGTTTTCAGTGTGTCCCTGATGCCTACAGGAGGGAGCGTGAGCTCCTGACATCTGACTCCAGGTCTGCTCTTCTCTAGCTACAACTCCTCTTTCTATACTTACATCTCATTACTTGGTTTTATGTACACGGAGTCCTAACCCAATAAGTCACTCAGTACTGCAGAAGCTTTTTGCTAACTCCGTGTTCTGGCTCATTTCGGTCCCCTTGCCAGGAGTGATCACTCTGGATTCCGCAGACTGAAATTCTACCACTTTTCAGGTCCCAGCTGAGATTCGTCTCCCATAAAGACTTCTTTTGTTCCTCCAATTGGACATAATTTTGTTCCCAGGAAAATTGCCACAGACTTTTTTTCTGTCCTTCTCTAATGAACACTGGACCTTGCCCTTATATTTGTAAATGCATTTTTATTTTCTGCCATTAAAATGTAAGTTCATTAAAGATAGAAAACACATACAATTTTTATAGTTATCATTTTTACTAATCACGTATAAAGCAATTTGGCATTATTTAAGTCCTTTGAAGTAAGTAAAAAATCTATTAGCAGCCCTATTTCAGATTAAGCATGGAAACTAAAGCTGAGGTAATTGAATTTGGCCAAGGTCTGACAGCAACTAAATGGCAAAGTCAAAATTCCAACCCATGGTTTCTGATGCTAAATCTAGTGTTCTTTCTATTTCATACTATGCTGCCTATAACCATTAGTATGTGTTCTAAAGACTCCTGGCACGTAGCATACTATCTGGGGCACAGTAGTTAGCCAAAACACATTCATTAATTAAGTAAATAATAATAAACACCAATATAAACAAAAGTACATTGACACAAGCTAACTTGTTTACCATAAAAATACCTAATAAAACAATTCACCTGTCCAGAGAGATATCTTCAATCCAGAAGTCAGTGGTGCCAAGAATACAGTTGACCAATGTTAGAAATAGAACAACAAATGCCACAGAATGGTCTTAGATTTAAGACATTCATTTCAGAGAGTGGATCTGATTTAAAAACACACACAAACACTCTGTTAGCACCTGATGTGACAGTGTAAGGAAAACACATTTCCAGGTTTATCATTTAAGAGTTTCTGGCTGCAGGCAAACACGGCGTGGATGAGGTTCTCAGTGAGAATTGAACAAGGAAGAGAGATTTGTAGAGGCTGAAGTGCTTTCATAAGGAAAACATGCATTCTGGCTCCTATGCTCTTTCTTCCACTGGTGTTCTGAACATGATTTTGTGGACTCACAAAGGCATCACAAATGAAAGAGATGGGAAAGTACAGGGTAGTAACAGTCAAAGGGAAGCAAAAGCTGCCTGGATTCAGGCTGATAACACTGAATCTGTCCAGGGACAGATTCTCTCGAAATTCGCACTTGATGCTCAGGAGGCTGTACTGAGAATTATCAGCTTTAAGAAGGCACTCTAATTTAGCTTATGAAGCAGTTAGTGCTCTGGTTGAATGGACATTGATTAGAAATTGAAAGAATGTGCTGTAGTAGGTCAGGTTTTTATAATGCGTGACTCAAAAATGGGAAGTTTAACCAAAAATACAAACTTTATTTAGAGGTACATTTTAATTTATAGGATTGCACCTATTTAGGAAAAACCTGGCATTTGCAATTACATATTATATAATGTTGTAGAGGAACTTATTCATAGGGAAAAAAATCATAGAAGAGGCTGCTTCAGAGAAAAGGAGCATATGGGAGAGAAGGATTTAAAAGTGGTTTTTAAAAGATTTATTTTGCAATTAATATCCTAGTTTTAATAACTATCTAAATAAGAATTGGTATTTAAAGTTGTGAAAAAATAGAGAAAAAATATGACTTTGATCTTGGAAGGAAATAATGAAATACTACTAAATTATCCACCTATATAATAAAAGAACTGCAATAAATCAAATAAAGATATCTTTAAAGAACATATTTACATGCTATATAAAAGTTAAGTAAGAATGGTAAATCCACCATATGGAATATAATGCAACAGTTTTAAAATAATAACCTCTTTTTAAATGCACTGACATGGAAATCTATCTATGTCATAATGCTGAGAGAGGAAGTTCCTGAATGATGGTTAAGGCATATATAAGGTAATATGGGTACGTGTGTGGTGTGTATACACATTTCTAGTCACATATATATGCACAGACATGCATATAAACATTTAGAATCTCTGATTATATACACAGATATAGTCAGACTGATGCACATATGTATATGGTTTTGTAAATGCTCAGAAGACCGCTAAAAATGCACAGAGAAGTGGTACCAGTAGTTAAGTCTAGGTAGAAGAATGGATAAGTGCAAATGGTAGGAAGGGTTACTAAAGAGAAAAGTTTGTTTTCCCTTTATTATTTCTATATATTATAAAGAGAATGTATAACTTCTATATGTTTTAAATTACATGCATTATGTCTCCAAAACAGACAACTGAACTCTCCAATGGCACCTGGCTGCTAACCGTTATTTATCAGACAGTTAATATATTACATATTCTATATACCCTGTCATAGCTATAACCATGTTTTTACTAGGGTTTTCTGTAACTTCTTCAGTAACTTAAGATGGACTACAGGCAAAGCCTGTTCCCACATTTCAAAATGTGAATTTAAGGGAATAGTGTTAATATTTACCACACAAAAGATTTTTCAAAAATTTTATGTGATCCGAGTATGAATGTTCTTTTTTTAAAGGTTTAATGGATTTCCAAGTACCTGCTACAAACACATGATAGAATAAGTTACATCTGACCACTCTAAAACATGTAGGTTTTGAGGGAAATGACTCTTTACTACTTTTATTAACTTTTCACCCACAAGAGCCAGAGAAGAATCACTGCATGCCATTCAAAGCTGATTACTGCTCCTTCAGTCTGTCTTTTACATCTGAATCACAATTGAGAGTTGGCTAGCTGAACATTATTTCAGCTATTCCACAGACAATAATTATCCTTCCTTCTATTCTAAATCTTTTATGCAAACCATATGGCACATTTAGAAATTTTGCAGGCTCTAATTAAAAGTGTCCATTCAAATTAAACAAGGTCAAAGGAGAAACTATATTAAGACCTACCAAATATTTTTAGGGGAACTACACACAGAGAACAATATAACAGAAGCATTGTCAGTTACATCTATCCACAATCTTCTGTTGATTTGTAATACATAAAAGCTCAGGAAACAAAGCACATCACTGGTCGGTCTTCTAAATATGCAGAGAAAGCTATAATGTCAGGGAAGCAAAGAGGTAGGAAAAGAAAGCAGCATCTGCTCACTGGTTTTTCGTGTGCCAGGACTGGGAATGTTCCTCATCTTAGAACAGCTTGATGTAGACTCGGTGAACACTTCCAACTCCACTCGCGGTAGTCTAGTGTCGTGGGTGCTATGAATGTCAGCCAGCTCCCCATTTAGAAATAACGGACTTCTACCCCAGGGGCCAAGAGTGCTGCCCATAGACAGCCGTTAGCAGTTACCTGTCTTTGGAAACTGCCTCTGCTGAAGATAGTCTCTGTATCTTAGGATATGTCCCCTTCTTGGGACAGCCCAAATTCAGAGACTGGTGTATGCACAGTTTATAATAAATAGTCCAGCTTCTGGCCTCATGTCAGCACAACTGTGCAGGGCCGTCTCAGCTTCGGAACATCCCTGGGCTGCACTGAAGTTTCTGTGGGACTGCACCTGGCCGCTTTTCCTCCTTCTGCCTGTATTTTTGTCCTTCCTTTTTACACTGTTGATCTAAAGGGTACCTCTAAATAAAATGCTTGCACATTAATCTCCACCTTAGAGTCTGCTCCCTAGGAAAGCATCTTATAACAAACAGATTACTTTAAAAATCAGGTTAGAACTGAAATTTGAAACAGAATAATTCACAAAATTTTTTTCTAAAAAACTATAGCATTGTAAAATGTTAGGAATAAACATTGAGAATATTTCTCTGAGCATACAACATATTTCTGAACATATACTATTTTTGTGAGACATGTTATTAATTTTTAAGGAGGAATCTATTGTGAGAAACTATTAAATTTCCTCTGTGAGTAGAGCTTTCATGAGGTAAAAACAGAAAACTGTTCATGCTAAAGAGAGATAAAGTATAATGAGGACTGGGAGTTTATTAGGTGCAAGTAAAATGACCTATATTGTAAAATAAGAGCTAAGGTCATTCAGGATCCTGCACAAATCCTCATAGATATTACAACCAAAAAGGAGAAAACACAGTGAAGGGGAACAGAATAGGCCACCCCAAAATGTGCCACTTTGGCATATAGATTATTCTAAGCCAAAGATAATCAAGGCCTAACAAATTGAAAAAAAAAGGTTTTACCTTTCTCTTAACTACCTATAAGAATTTAGATGGCAGGGCCTGGCTCAGAGAGAGAGAGAGAGCTATTACCGGAGGTAAGTTTTATCTGAATGACCTATCTCTATGGCAGGGCGAACATCTAATTACCAAACATCTGCTCTTCTTACTGTCCTGTGAGTTACCCTCCTCCCCTCGGAAGGCCCAGGCCCCTGTGCTCAGGATGGCATATAAACCTTAACTGCCTGACTTGCCCTAGGGTCTCATATTTTTATGGGGCTCCTGTACAGACATAATTAAAATTTTATTTTTCTCCTGTTAATCTGTCTTACATCAATTTAATTATTAGACCAGCCAAAGAAAATGGATGGATAGAAGAATATCTTTTGCTCCCCAATAAAAAAGTGACAAAGTCTTAACCAAGAGATACATAAAACAACACATAGAAAAGATTATTTTAACAGCCATAGTTAAGAAACACTCCAAAGTATAGATTTTATATATATATATATATATGTATACACACACACATACACACACACATATATATATTTGGAAATAATAATGGCAAATAAGTTTCTGTTTAACTGAATCAATAAACATATTTATTAATAATCACCCATATAGAACTTCAACTATAATTGTAATAAACTCTGAACACAGTAGATTAAAAATGTGTTGATCATTTGAAAGTAAATTTCAACATTGAGTGCTATTTTCATTCCTTTATTAAAATTCTAATAATAGGCTTTGACAAATTTAATTGTTCACAGATATGTTTTGAACCCAGAGAATAGTTTTGCTATTTTAAAATATTTTACATCAAGCCCTGGCTGGCGTAGCTCAGTGGATTGAGAGCGGGCTGGGAACCAAAGTGTCCCAGGTTCAATTCCCAGCCAGGGTACATTCCTGGGTTGCAGGCCATAACCCCCAGCAACTGCACATTGATGTTTCTCTCTCTCTCTCTCTCTCTCTCTCTCTCTCTCCCCCCCCCCCTCCCTCCTTTCCCTCCCTAAAAAAATAAATAAATAAAATTAAAAAAAATTAAAAAAATATTTTACATTAAAATATATGCCTAACATTCTTATATTTTCACAGAAATTTAATGCACATCTTTTTAACTGAAATCACACATTATCAAAATGTCATCTCAAAAGTAATACTGTTAATTTTTGAAAACTTTCCTTTTGATTTGGAGCAACTGGAATTTTAAAAAGTTATTGTTTATTTCCTCACACTAAATTCACAGAGTTCAAGACCTTAAACTTCAGTTTATTTCAATTAATATGGGGAAAAAGAGAATAATGTGGTAATTGGTCTTAAAACATTTCTAAACATAGAAAGGGAGAAACAAATCTGTTTGCAATACAGTGAATACGATTTAGGGTTAGCATGCTCATTAATATCTTACGCAAATCTCCTAGAATACTTTCTTAATGTGAAGTCCTATATTTACTGAGGTATTTCTTTTTTATAAAATTAATTTGTCTTTTTAACTGCAGTCGTATGTTAATTTGTATGGTTTTTTAGACAGACCTAAGGTTATAGAGTTGCATTTGTTGCTAGTGTGCCCTTTTATTTTTAAAGTTGCATTATTTTTAAGGCTATGATTTTATTATTTTAAGGAAATCATATTATAGTAAAAATATCCATTTTGTTTTTTGATTTCCTTAATAAACTAATGAAGTGGAAATGGCCTTTTACAGATGAAAACCAGAGGCTCAGGAGCTTAAGTGATCCATCATGCAGCCTGTGGCAAGGAGAAGGCAGACAGAAGCCTGCAGCCTGGGTCTGCTGACTCTCATTCTAGTGCTCTGGGTGCAGTAGCAGACAACATATTATTTACTAACCGTCTGCACGACTTATTTTATGTGACCTGCTTTATAATGTGGTTTCTCTTGTTGCTTTATATTAGTATTTCAAACTTTGACGCTTATGTTTCATGTGTTCGTGAACTGTCTGCAGGGAAACTTATTTGTGGCTCCGTGAATACCTGGCATAGAGTAGGTCTGCCCTCCAGACCCTAAGCCCGCTCTGTCAGAACACAAACACGATGAATCAGTGCCCTGCTCAGGCCCTGAGGTCTTAAGACGAATGACCCAACTCACAAGCAAAACTCCCCGTCGTTGCACACTGGTCCCAGTGTCTCCGTAGCCTGATCTTGGTTGGAAAGAAATGACAGATCTTCCAACACAAATGAAAACACGCCTGGTTAAAGTGGGCTTGTGAATTACTGGATCATTTCGCCACCCTCAATAGAGCTACACAGGGTGAATCATTACAGATGCATCCGCAACTGTGCAGTGTGCGTTCATGAACACCTCCCAGGACGCAGGCGCATTTTGAAGTCTGGGAACACAGAAACGAACTTGACACCCCTTGTGATCTGTCTCACACAAAGCACAAGCGGCCCTCCTGAAAAGTTCCATTGGACAGCCAAAATTTAGGGTGGTGGTTCTCAGACTTCACAGCACCCCACTTACCTGGCAGATTTGTTAAAACACATTGCTTATAAAAGTAAAAAAAAACAACCCACAAAACACCACATTGCTGGGCTCCACCCCCAAGTTTCTAGTTCTTCAGGTCTGGGGTGGAGGCCTGAGAATTTGCATTTCTGACAACGTCCAGTTGACCCTGAGCTGCTGGTTACCTAAGCTCACTAAACTTTTACCATCTATAAATGTGCAGCTGTATAATAGTGCCCAACCTGTAGGACTGTCTGGGGGATTAACATAATCGAAGCACAGAGCCTGGCACAGTGAAAAGTCAATAAATGTTAGCTTTTGATGATTATTTTTATTATTTTCATTATTATTAAAGAGGGTTCTTCCCAAGTCTCTCTCTCTCTCCTACTTCAGAATTTCTGAAACATTTTTGAGCAAAGGTCAGCTGTAAGAATTAAATATGGAATTCTCATGGAGAGTTTACTTCTAGTAATGTAAAGAATTAAATCAGCACTATCACATCCTTCCCTGACTCTGCTTTTGATAAGGTGGAGACCACTGGGGCTCTAAACAGGTGTTGATAAAGGCGAAAATACGCTCCTGAGGGGAACGTGAAAGCAACAACAACAAAAAGCTTGAAGTAAGAAAGAGATCTTAAAATTCTTCTGAGGCCTGCCCTGTCCTACTTAACACACAACATTTCCATCCAACAAATAAGAGTTTTATCTACACTCTACTTGTCTCTGTAAAACGCATTATTATTATAATAGCAAAATCAGTACAAAAGAAAATGTTACACTCCTTTTTTTCAGCTGAAGTTCTGCTCATTCAAAACTCAAGCTGTGTCCAGTCTTTTTCTATGACAGGCCCCACTGAACGTTCTCTCCACAGGCATGACCCACGTTAAAAATCAGATTACTGAATCAGAAATACAGAAAATAATGATTGATCTCCCATGGAAAACAGCTGCTTCCTGTTATCAGCAAAACAAATGTCCCTTCTCTGGGTTGCACAGAAGCCTTACTACTGTATGGAAGTAGAAGAATGTCCGCAAAGGCATACACAGTTTGAAAGAAAAGTAGCAAATGCTTTTTTATTAAGACAGTCTCTTTTGAACTTGAAGTACATAACAATCTCTAAACAACAAGTAATACCCAAGAAAATTGATGTCTGCCCTAGGTCAATGAAAAAATGAGATGTTTTGTACAGAAGGGTTCTTCACTACACCAAGGACAATGTGGGCAAAAACCTAATTTTTAAAGTATTTAAACATTAGGTAACACAAGCAGACTAATATAGCATCTATATGTTCTTGCTAAGGATGCGATGCCCTATTCAGGTATGTGAAGAATATGGTTCCTTTGGATTTTTAATTCCTAGATGAGACTTTAGTTATTGTTCCAGAATACAGAGTAAGGTTGCTGTGAACCTCTGGTTATAACATTTTCACCAACCAATCAATACATAATGTTCTTTTATGTGAGTTTCTGTTTAAAGACACCACATTTATTTATATTTTGGGACTATTTTAAGAAGGAAAACTACTAACAAAAATAAAAAAAATATATTTTAAAAAAGTGACACTAGGAAAATACAATAAAAATTTAAAAAATAAACATAGCAGAGTGTGAAAAATAAAAATAAACATAAAAAGTGGCACCAAAGTGATAAGAGAACACTTGTTTACAGAACAAAAGCTGAACCTGGAAGGCAGATGCTGCCTTGCTTGACCCAGGACGGAACGTGTGCACTGGATCGCTCCCATCACCAACTGTTCTGCCCATGTATGTAAATGACCATGAAGGCACCATGAGTCTTCACCTAGGAGTTGCAAACAAATTTTAGTGAGTACGTGAATTTACAAATATGTACTTCACAAATAATGAGGGTTGACTATATATTCTTTACCATTTGGAAGATCTCGCTCTATTTTTTTTTCTACACTCTACTATGACAAATTCTCTGTCATTCTTGATAATCTGCCTTTCCCATTCAGTCGTTTTTAGAATTCTCTCTTTATTCTTGATGTTCTGAAATTTCACTATAATGTATTAAGTATAAATTTAATTTGAATCATCTCTACAACAGCTAGTGTTCATTTCTAATCTGAAAATATTTGCCTTTCTCTAATTCTGGGAAGATATTTTTCAGCTATTGTTTCTTCAAATATTATATCTCTGCCATTTAGCTCCTCTTTCTGGGGTTCCTAATATATTGACATGGAACTTCTCAATATAACATTTATATGTTAGCTCTTTTTCACATTTTTAATTTTTTCATATTATTTGATTATGTATATGCTAAATGAAATCTTCAACATCATCTTTCAATTCCTAAGCTATACATATATACCTATATCCACAATTTTTATGGGTTTTATTTTATGACCCCCATTTTTTGGATTCACATCTGCCAGTTTGTATTTCATTATTTTTTCTTATTATTTCTTCTTTTTCTCTTTGAGGATCTTGAACATACTTATTTAAAAGTCACTTATGACTGGTGTGTTATTTGCTTGTTCAAAGAACAAGAGTCATCCTCTAAGTAGTTGAGTTTTATAAATTGAGTTTTAGAGAGAGAGATGAGAGAGAGGGAGAGGAGGAGAGGGGTGGGGAGGGGAGAAGAGGAGAGGAGAGGAGAGGAGAGGAGAGGAGAGGAGAGGAGAGGAGAGGAGAGGAAAAAGACAATGATTGGTTGCCTCCCATATACGCCCCAACCAGGGATCAAACCTGCAGCCTAGGTATGTGCCCTGCTTCAGAACTGAATCCATAATCTCTGGTGTATGGGATGAGGCACCAACCACCTGAGCCACTCAGCCAAGGCATTCATTACATTTTTTAAGATTGAGTTTTTTCTATGTGCTTTAGAATTTTAGGTGGTGACTTCAATTTGCACAAAAGCATTTTACTCTCTGTGCTGTCTCTGAGCTCATTGCTCTCCATGTATGAGTTTTGCCATCACCTGCACCTGGACTCTTCAGAGCAAGAATTGCCTTAGATTAGAGGGCATGCACTCCTGCTGTGAGGCTATCATAGACACAGTCTCTGAAAAAGCAGGTGGTTTGGCCTATTTTTGACTCCTTGTCATCATCTGTGGCATGCAAATGACAACAAACAGCTTGAGTCAGGTTCCTTTCAAAGGTGGAGAAATTCTGTCCTGGCCCTTGGTTTCCTATTGTAATGGGTTGAATTGTGTCATCCCAAAATGTCTACGTTGAAGTCCTAACTGCCAGTATCTCAGAATGTGATCTTATTTGGCAATAGGGTCACTGCAGATGTAATTGGTCAAGATGAGGCCAGACAGGGTAGGGTGGGTCTCAAAGTCAATATGAGTGTCTTTCCAGAAAGAATGCCATGGGAGGAGAACGGCACTCACACAGGGAGCACATCATGTGATGATGGGGCGGAAAGTGGCATGGTGCCTCTACAGCCAGCGAACACTGTCGGGTACCCATGATGTATGGTTAGTTAGGAGAGGGGCCTGCAACAGATCCTTCCCTAAGCACGTTCAGAGGGAACACAGCTTTGCAGCCTGCTCTTTAACCTCAGACTGCCAGCCATCAACACTGTGACAGTAAATTTCTCTTGTGGAAATTTGTGATGGCAGCCCAACAAACTAACACACTCACCATTTGATCATTCTGGTCTGTTATAAGTCCACTTCTTGCTGCCCTGCCTGTTTCCACACTTGGGTCCAAGGGTCTGACCTCTCGTCAGCTCATCCCCTCCAACTCACTCCTCTGATTCTGTTTCTTTCTCTGTTGTGGTTGTTATGTGGACGTTCATTTCTTTTTATTTTATTTTAATTATTTTTTTACTTTGGCTATTCTTACTTAATTTTAAAAATGCATTTTACTTACCACTGTCATACGTGTGGAGAGGATAGAGTTTAATATGGAAATGCAACTTACCATCTTTTTGAAAATCTCTATTTTCTATATTTCTATAAAAACATATGTATTTTTTGATAATGAGAACTTTAACTAAAAAAGAGATATAACAAAGTGTATTATGATGCATGATGTTAAAAATGTTTTACAAAGGGGAAACAAAATTTTTGAAGGAAAGAAAAGAGAGAGGGAAAGTGGAACAACAAAGGAAAGAAGGTACTATTCCTTCCCAGAGCATCAGTCAAGATTTCTCTGCAAACAGATTCAAAGGAGCAGGTAAAATGAAAAGAAATTATCAAAATCCATAGCCATTTCTCTTTGCCTTCTATTAATGTTAATATTCTTCCAATCTACTGTTCTATATCTGATGTGTCCCTTAATTCCTCTATTGGCCAGCTTCCACCCATATGTCTGTTTGGAGAAAAAAAATATACAACTTTAAATTGGGTCACCATGAAATGTGAGTGGGCGGTGCCAAACTTCCCAGGTCTTCTGGGAAGCTGGGCATGATGATATAGTGTGCTACAGACACCACCATCCATATGCATTTGTGCTATTTTCACTGATGAACAGCTTGAGAGAGACTCATTAATAAAACCTTTCAATAATTCCAGAGTCAGAGTGTCTGCAAACATCAGCCATGACCCAGAAACAAATCAAAGCAGACTAGAAATGTTTGAACAGATTTTAACTCAGTTTGGAATATGCATTAAAACATATCCAGTAAACCGGGGATCTAGGTCATACTCATACAAATAAATAATAATGACATAAATTATATGCAATGGAATGGCCTTTCACCAAACTCCTATCAAATTTATATTGTATTTATTAAAGGGAGCATTTTTAAATATTAACTAACGTATTTTTAATTTAAAGTCCTCATTGGAGGGATTATCAATGTCTTTGTACAATATGTATATGGAGGCAGGTGGTATTGCAGAAAAAGTATTAGATTTGGAGTTTTAAATAAAGGCTGGCTTCATCATTTACTGATCATGAGCCAATCTTTTAATCTTTCTAAGTTCCATTTTCCTCACAACTGGAAACAGGAATAATAATACTTTCTACTTATAGTAGAAGATTAGTAGATTAGGTGAGTTACAAGGTATTATTCAACAATAAATGCTTATTTACAATGTAAAACTTGGGGTGAAAACAACGGAAAACAAAAATCATATTTGGGTGTAAAGTAGTGATCTCCCTGAAGAGTAAAAACACATTGCGGCCCTGTGATTTCCACTTGGGAGAGGGTGCCAATGTGCCTCGTCAGAAGGTCCAGGAGACACGCGTGAGCAGACTGGGTTCAGAGAGCCTGGCCCTGCTCTTTTCGTCAGATTCCGACTCTCAGCAGGGTGGATTCAGAGGTTTGTATGTGTTGGTTCACATAGAGGGCCTGAGAGACCAAGGGCTTATAGGTTTGAATGAATTCCTATGTATGGATATATTAGTAGCCTAAAAATCTGCACTACTCTTCACGGTGAAATGCGTGCCTGGGAAGCAGATCTACTCAGAATAGCAAATTATGGATGAGAAGCTGGCCTTGTCCATCTGAACGAAGAAAGTCACATGCCTTTAGCAGTTAGTGCCCTCCAGCTCGGCGAACTCAACGAACTGCCATCCTCTACTATACATTATTCCTCCTCTTTACAGCAGGCAGACTCGTCCTTAGACAGGGCCAGAAACATCCAATTAGCCTACATTTATTTTCTATACTCCAGCAGTGTGTTGGGCCCTGGGTAGATAGGAAGAGGGCTGTACTCAAAGACATTGCATCTCATAAGACAAATGTGTGAACTACTAACGGTAGTAAGTGAAGTGGTTCTTGTGCGAATTTAGTGCAAGTGTGAAGTGAATGGCAAAAAAGAAGGGGGCAGAAGCTAACACGTTTCAGGCACTTGGATTGGTGGGAGAGTACGTGTTTCCCGCTTGTTATCCCACATTCACTTTAACACTCCCAACAATTCCATGAGATAAAGATGTTACCCACACACCAGCTACAGCCAGCTGTTCTCTGAAATGCTGGAGAAGTTTGGCTCCAATAGTCCTCTTGCTGTAGCCTCAGTGGACAGGGTTGGTGGAAAAAGAAACTTGGAAATTCCAGGCTCAGTCATGGGAGGCTGAGAAACCTTGCTGTAGGACCTAGGGTAATCTGATTGTCCTTGCTACTCCTGTTTTATTTATTATCACCTCATTGGCTACAAACCACAAATAGGTATTTTATGACATATAGCACTTTTTAAGTTTCAATATTTATCACTATAGATGTCTAAACACCCATTTCACCTTTTATTGTCCAAAGGGTCCTAGCTTGGGCAATAAATATAATGATTATCTTACTGTGAACCCAGTGCTCGCCTGGCCCAGGGTCCCTGGGCAGCCATATACAGAGGCACTCCTGAAATCACTGTGACAGTCCTTGAAGTCCCACCGCACCGTGGTTCCCAGAATCCTCTCTGTCGATATTTAAGTGGAGCACATGACTGCCAACCAGCACACCAAAACTCAGCCAGGACTACAACAGATCTGGATCCTCACCCAGGCCAAGAAACTTCCAGTGGCTACCTGGGGAAGCTTAACCCATCATCTCATTAACCTCACTGTAAAAACACAGGGTTTTATTCCATCAACTGTCAAAATTATTTTATTGTGATTATATATCATATTGCCTACATGCCAGAGAGGAAGAAAACTTGAATTATATATATCTTTCCTGAACCAAATTTTGCTACATATTAATGAAAATACGTTTTATGTATATATTTCTTTATATAATAAATGTTACAAAATACAGATATAATTAGTAAAGTCCTTAATAAATTACCTTCATTAAAACAAATAAGCTTATTAAATCAGCTATTCTTTGAAAATTTAAGAGAGCCCTTAACTTATATAAAAAACAAAACAAAACAAATTAAGGCCTGGAGTAAGTGGTTCCAAATTATAAATTATTCGATGGATCCACCTAAATGATCCTAAATATGACTTCTCTAGCATTAGAAAAAGAATAGCAACCTAGATATGAAAATAAATCCCCAAATCATCCTGAAAGGGTGTCATTAATCTGAAAGGGGGTGTTTCTGACTCTTTTAATATTGAAAGTAGCAAACTAAAATTAACTGAGTAACAGAATTTTTTTAAAAAATGTTGCAGATTTGGTCACAGGGAGTACGTGAACATAACAAGTGGGATGGAGTCAGGTACAAAGTATAATTTAAAAAGTCCAGGTGCTGCTTGACATATAGAGATATCATATAAGCTGGTGTTTGAAATATAACATGTACAAGAATAACCCAGAAGCAATAAGCAAAAAAGCAAACAGATACATCAAAGTGAAAACAGGCCTTGTAATTATTATTACCTTTCATGGCAAGCGGGGAGCACACACACCTCTTCCTATGGGTAAAGTAATTCTCCCAAGGAAACCAGATTGTCTCTGCAGGGCAGGGGAAGCTGTCATTTACTCGATTGTACCCAGGAGCCCAGGATGTGAATTGATCTCATTTTGTCCTTGTCTCATTACGGATGAAGCAATGAGGACAGCTGATGAAAGCCAGAGGAGAAATGATTTCAAATATGATGTGTGTGTAACTTTGCCTTACGTCTGACCTAATGGTCTCCAAGAACTTAAAATAATTTTGGACACATGCTTAGAACGCTAAAAGAGATAGATTTAAGAGTGAGACACATGTGATTTAGAGACTAATAAAAATGAACAAGAATGCATTATTAATGTTCATTCTCATTCCATAATTCTAAATTTCCCTTTTTGACTGGCCTCTCCCACCCTCCCAGAATCCAAAGTCACACTTTTAATAATTTACTGTAAATTCATCCAAATATTTTCAATACCAATTCTAACTAACACACACTTGGCCACAAGTACATAAGGATTAATACAGTGCAGATGATTTTTCATTGCAACAATGGCAACTGTCTCATGTTTTAATTTGCTAACATCTTTTATTAATGTAATAAAGTCTAGGTAAGTAAATATTTTAGTAAATACACCCGAGGCCCACAGAACATCCTCCCAGATTGAGGAGCCAATAAAAAAGACAATTGTATTTAAAAGACAATTACACGTCTTTGTAATAATGAATTTGCTCATGCCTGCCCTTTTGGTGAACATTGGGAAGGGCAGACACTCTGGCTTTTTTGTTTTACAAAGTATAGTCAACTGAGCAAACTCTGTGTGAGCATGGTGCTGTTTGTAATGCATTTGTGTTTTCACAGGCTGACCAGTATTTTTTATTTTCATCAGATACTTCTTCTCATGCGGAATCACTGAGAAATGTTGGCATTTTCAGTGAACTACCTATTTGTGGAAATGAATACATTTCTGTATTTTGAAAATGAGAACAAAATGCAATTTTGTTTGTTAAATTACTCTAAATAGTAATCCTGTCCCTTCAGCTAGTCTGTTAGTATTAAATAACCCCACTAACATTTTACAGATAATCATCCAAAAGTAATGCTTCACATTGGGCTGTTAATGAGAGTGCTAGCAGATCTGAGCTTCTTGCAAACTCTATTAAAAATTGTTTTAAAACTTTATTAAGGATATATCAGATGGGTCCATAAAATACAGGGATGTTTTAATACAAAATATGACTTTTATTAGTCCTCTCATGAAAAATGGCATCAGTTTGACTCGAGGTGGCAATAAAAAATATATAGCCTGTTCTAGGGGACTCTATTTTCGAGATCTTGAGATTTGTGATTAGTAGGCAAAGAATTTATATCACACAGCAGGCAAGGTAAGGGACAAAGTAAGATTTACCTTACCAAACATTTCCACTGAAAGTCAGATCTGCACAGCCTGGCAAATATGGTATTCCTTCTCATATTTCTTGTAAGCACATCCAAGGATTAGATGTACTCTTTTGCCATGCTTAAGGTTAAGGATGAGGTGACCCATTTACAGTTAGTTAATAGTTAAGTTTGCTCAAAAATACCAGAAAATGTTTGCAATTTTCACACCATTTTAAGACATCTGGAAAAAAAAAAGTTAATGCCATGTTCAAACCAACAGGGTTACTGGTAACTTCAGAAGAAGGAGAAATTGCATTTTCACCTACCTACCCTTACCTTTAAGGCCTACCCCGATACCTTGTGTTTTTTTTCTGCAGCAGGATGTATTTTGAAGATCACTTTTCTAAGTCCCACACTTGTCTGGGCTGTAGGTTCAACGTGATTTAGTAAGATACCAACATACCAACAATCATTTCACAGTATCAAAAACTTTCCCATTTGCAAACACCTTTACTACTTACACATCTTTTTGACATTTCAGTTGAGTCTCAAAATAAAAATCACTATGAGTTTGGTAGGCCAGATATTAGCATCTCCATTTCAGAAATGAGAAAACTGAGATTCTACAAGTTTAGTGGGAGAGACTAGACTAGACCTTGTGGCTTTTTGTAGGACCTCATGATGCCTTTCATTCACCTGCCCAAATTAAATTAGTCCTGCAACTAATCATCATTAGAGAAACAGGGTCTGAAAACCCTGGCCAGTATTCGTAATACATATAAGGAAATAATATTCCTCATACTCAAAGTATTAGCATTATTTAATTTTTCGTAGTTCTATGTATATTTTACATGCAAGTTAGTATTTGAGCAATGCTTTAAAATATTCAGTGATAAAATCATAGCACGTAAATTTTTATTTCTAATTTTAATTACATTTTGTATTGAGTAGCAGCATGATTTTTCAGTTGAATAAGGCTGAAAAATCTATTTTCAGATTGGCATGTGTGTTGTAGGAGGTTGCTTTCATATTACCAAATATAATAATGATTATAATAGCAATGTACTAAGAGATCAATTATAGTTATAATGGCTAGTCTAACGGTGAGTTAGAAAGTAATTTTCTCCTAATAAATCAATATGGGAAGAAAAGTCTATGTGAGTATGGAGTTGTCAGAGTATAGTGACAGCTGAAGAACTGACACAATACTTTTAATAAAAAAAAATTCCTCCACAGAAAGTTGTATAGACGTCTACCAAGTCTAGTTACGAACAGAAAGTTACCCAACTATAGACCACAACCCAGGATCCCAACAGATTTGGGGACATTTGACTCAAGTAAGGTGAAAATGAAGTAAATGATACTCTTGACAGCTGATTGTCCAAACTGACAAAGAGAGGGGCATGCCAGCTTTGTAGAGGGGGCCTCCATACAAAGAAGCAGGTGACTATAACATTTCTATCTCTGCCTTTCTACTAGGGTCATTGGGCGAATCCCAGCTAGCTGCCTCTTGAGAATTCTCTCGGGTTGACATTGCTGGGATAAATTTTCCTCAGGCCAAGGACAGGATTTGTCTGTCTGTTCTACCTGCTTAGTGCAAATAAATATGTAAAATCAGACAGTTATATTATAGTTTACATTACAGTTTATGCAGCATGGTCACAATTAACCAAATAAAAATCAGTTATGTGTCAAGCATGGGGACAGCATGAGTCATCTTCCTTGTCATAAAAAGCAACCAAAAGGGCTGCATAACCACCAATACCTTTTCTTCTCCTAGTGGTTTACAGGCCAGCTGTGATTCTGCTTAGCTCTGTACCTTATTCTGGGACCCAGGTGAAAAAGCCTGAACCTTGATTTCTTCACCACAGAGGGCACTCTGAACTACACATTCACATTTAAAACTTCTGCTGACAATTGGTGCTGTATCACCTCTACTCAAATGCTCTTGGGCCAAGTAAGTCACATGACCAAGTTGGCAATGGATGGGGGAAATCACTTTGCTTTCCGAGAGTACACAAGTCTACATGACAAAGGGCATGTATTGAGTATCCTCTTATGAGGTGGGATGAGTATTGTTGCCAATTGTGGTGACTGTTAATTTATTACTTACCAGCTCTAAATTCACTTTTTGCCGTCTCTGTGAAAAGGAATTTGAGCCCTTTAAACAATTTTCCTTTCTCTGCAGACATGATGGTAAGCCTTGCCAGTAGAGGGCATGGGAGAGACACTGTGGACTAAGAGGTTTTCCATCCTGGGTCCAGCATGCTTTCTAGGCATGTTCTTCATGGCATGTACCTGATTCCTTTAGCACAGAAATCTTTGCTAGCACCTGGCTCTTGGAGTGCATGTGTTCCTACTACCCATCTTTGGTATTATGGACTGGTCAGCTCTCTGGCGTTAGGCTGTTGTGATTATGCACAGCTTCTCCAATGCCAGCTCCCACAGTGCAGGCAGCTTCTTCAGCTCCTGGCTGTGGCAGTAATGGGCAGCTTCCCGACACACCTTTTTAGCCAATAGTAGAATAATGAGACACTTCTCCATGAACAGTCCTTTCCGGCACCCTAGAGTAGATTTCTGGCAAGTTTTGGAGGTCATAGTTCTAGCAAATTCTGCTGGAGTAGTAGCACAGTGGCCTCTCTGTCATCCAGTGAACCATGACTGTGCCCTTTCCAACAACTTCTGGAGCCTCTTCCTTGATGCTCCAGTTCAGCCTTACCAGCCCTCTTTACTCCAACTCCTATTACACTGAACAATTCTTTGCATTAAATCTCCCATGTTCAAAATACTGTGTGGTTTCTGTCCCTCCCGATTAGATTCAGGAGGATACAGTTTACACTATAATCCATTACAGAGATGTAACAAATAGAGTTAGTTAGATAAAACTTATTGTTCAATAGGATAAATTAGCCTATTCATTGGCACATTGAACCTGGATTCTCAACGTTTGTGGGTTTAAGGCTCCCCTTCTCCTGGGCGTGGTTGGCGGGGCTCTCTTCTTTCTACAGCTCTCTGTCTAACCATCCTTGGGAACCAAACCACATTTAAGCGCTGTGAATAACTTAAGGGAGTGGTTGGCTCTTCCAGGTTCTCTGATAACAGAGCTAACTCTGTTTATTTTTACTCTATTGATTTTGTGTTGACTTTCAGCAGACATCTAATTTTCTTTACCTCTTCAAATTCTTGACTTGGTCTCACTGGAACCCTCATTTATGACAATATCATATACACAGTAAAGACGACCCATGAAGAGAAATTTTTTAAAAGGCACCATCCCCCTAAAACTATAATTGCTACCTTTCACTTCTGATACATTCTTTAACCTGTGATACCTATTAACTGAATTATGTAAGTATATGTAAAGTATACCCAGAAAATAGAATGATACAATTTTTATTAATATTTGTGTTAAAATAGGAATTATATATCCCATCATAATTTAAAATTTATTTCTTGCAACTCAGCACAGAAAATGGTGCAAAAAGGAATTTAACATATTCTTTTTTATTAATACATCATTTTTACAGAAATGTTTATTGAGACTGCAGCTATTACTTTCAATTTAAAACTAATTCAAAGATTTCTTTGAGGAAAGATACAGTGCTTTATTTTCTTGTCTAAAATTTGCTGCAGACTGACTATGCAAATGATTGATGACAATAAGTGTGACATGAATATATTGAGTATATGGTAGGTGTCTAACACCGTGCTGGATCTGAGGGACTCCAGGATAATTTTTTTTTCAAGAGAGAAACAAGACTCATATGGGAAAAATAAAGGTTATCTTAAAGCTATGTCTTAAAGACAGCTGGAATTTCTCAATGGCTTCTGTAATATTTGATAAAGTTTAATTGTTACTTATGTTTGACTCTTTTCCATCCTCATACTAGGTATCTTACTAGATATCTTCGGTTCTTTGTGTAGCCCCGGAACTAATGAAGCCATAGGGGTCTGCAATGAGGTCTCTATTTGTCCTTAACTTCCAGAGATCTCTTCCAGGCCTCATTCACAGAATCCCAGCTTTTAGATTAGATTTCAAGTTGTAGGTTTGTACTTTGTGAATTATGGAATTTACAACCTGGAAGAAGCTTTGAGATTTTCCCAATCTGAATGTCTCATTCTACAAATGAGAAAATTGAGGCCCTTGAGAAGGAAGGGGTATAGTCTGAGTTCCCAGTGAATGGATCTTACCTGATCACTACAGTGGTCTCCTGATGTCTCTGTTAGTGAACTTCTTACCATCAGAGCTCATGTGGGCAACAGGGCAAATCTTTACCGATATCAGAGAGTATCACGTGTGAAGATGAGCTGGCCGGGGCTGTGTGCATGTTCCATGAGTTACGTGACATGGAACATATTAGAGGTCCATATTTCTTCCTAATTTAAGAACTATCACTTACAAGTGTCATATTTCTCTGGATATAAACAAGAGTATATAATTAACAACCTGAAATTCTGACTGTGTATGTGTGTTTGAAGTAAAGGTTCCCTTTTGCTTTTAAGAGAACATTCTCTCTCTCTTTTTTTTTTTGGTTAGCTTGTTTGTATATAAAGAACCTTTTAAAAATGCCATTGCTCATGTCTATTTTGCAAACCATCTGGCAATTCCATTTGGCCATGGCATCCAACAAAAGAAAAGTAGTGGGGATAGTAACAGGAACAAAAGTAAAGACAGGTCATCACATGCAAGACAGGGCTAATTTACAAACAGATATGAGCAGTGCTAAATAGCATGCCCCCTCAACATAATTAAAAATAACATTCAGGGAAACTTTTCATCTTTAATCTTGCGTCTCATTAATTTGATATTGACTGAACTTAGGATGTAATGGTGAAAAACAGGAATCAGCAAAAGAGCCTCGTCCATACTGAAGATAATAAGAAGGCCCTGACAGATGCCCATATCAAAACTTCTGGCAGAGACATACAGAAATCACGCACTGATATTCAAATGAGAAATGATGAAAAATAGGATGGAATTTTCTTATAAATGGTAGTAATTTTTATATAAATAGTCTAATAAATCTGGTTGGTATGTGATGTCTCTGTTCAGTAGCTTTTCTACCATATTTCTACTAATATTCTGTTCAGAATATTTCTACCATATTCTTCTAGTATCAATCATTTTTCCATGCTATTTATCATGTTATTTACAAAGACTTTGGTATTCCCTTTTTCCCTTGGGTCCAGTATGTCATTAGAAATTACTGGTTCTTATCTCCTTATACATCTTATGGATGTCAATAGTGAGATGATTTCAATGGTCTCCCTGCCATCTCCATATCTTCTTATTTTTCCATATCATCCTACATATCATGACCACAACACTATGCAGAAATCACATTTTCATCCCACCATTGCTCTACTCAAATGTCTCCCATTGAAACCACACCCCTGCCCATGCACCTGCAGAATTCACCCTGAGCTGAAGTCATCCTCGGTCTCCCCAGGTCAAACACCAGTTCCCTGAATGTGCTTTCTGCCTTGTCCATAGGTGGTCTACCTTTAAAACATGCAATTAGACCATTTCTCAAATTGCATTCTACAAAATACCAAATCATTAAGTCTTTCATATCTTACTTTCAAAGATTTCCAAACATGTTTGGGAAACCTGGGTTGAACAAAATTAAAGGGTTCTTCTTTGGCCTGGCTTCACTTTCGAGAACATGGGTGTGCAGTGTTCCTCCAAATTATGTGACCATGGAACCTTTTCATAAAGACAAGTGTGTGACGTATGTCAATCTGTGTGTGTATCCACATGCACACCTATATAAATACTGTTTTCTAAATTTTAGTCACTTATTTAAATTAAATTTCCCGAAATAGCAAACATAGAGTTACCACATAACCTAGCAATTCCACTCCTACGTGTATACCCAATAGAAATAAAAATATGTACATACAAAAACTTGTACATGAATGTTTATAGCAGCAGCGTTCGTAATAGCTGAAAGGTGAAGCCAACCCAAGTGTCCAGCGACTTAAAAATGGAGAAACCAAATGTGGTTTATCCATATGATAGAGTATTACTCAGCCTTAAAAAAGAAGGGAATTCTCACAGATGCTATAATATGGATGGACCTTGAAAATATTATGCTAAGTGAAGAAGCCAGTCACAAAAAGCCACATGCCGTATGACTCCATTCATATAAAATCCAGAGAAAGGAAATCTGTAGAGACAATGAGAACCGTGGTTGATTAGGTCAAGTGGGAGGGACATGGGGGGTGTGGTGATACTAATGGGCTTAGCTTTTCTTTTTGAGGTGATGAAAAAGTTCTAAAATCAACTCTGGTATGATTGCATATATTTGTGAATATATTAAAACATTCTTATATACTTTAAAAAGATGAATTTATGGTATATGAATTATATCTTAATAAACTGCTTAAAAAGGTTTTTAAAATGTTTAGAATAGCAGGTCATATTACATCATTCTGTCATCCCTCACTATGGCTGCTTTTTAATTAGCAAGGGCTTGATAATTATCTGACGGATGAACTGAAAGAAAAGGCTGGCATAAGCCTTTCTATTCAGTGTGGTCTCTGGACAATAGCATGACGACCCCTGGGAGCGGGCGAGAAATGCAGATTCTAAGGTTGACCCCATACCTGCTGAAACAGAATCTGCATTTTGACAAGATCTACGGTGATTTGTTTGCACCTTAAAGCTTGAAAAACACTGGACTCTAGTATACTTTAATTGTTGAGAACATTAAGTTTCACATAGCTATTTTGCTTTCTTGTGCCTTAGGGGTTTTGATATAAGGGATTAAGTCAATTCACTTTTAATAAGGACAGCATCTAATGAATTACAATTAACTGAATTTTCTCAGTTGCAGTTTTAATGTTTCCCAGTGCTCAGTCAAGCCTCCAAACTGTGATGATTTTTTTAAAGATAAAAAATTATATAAAAATAAACAGATAACTTTTCCAGATCTTTCAGCCCCTTGAATTGTACAGACATACCATCATTTATAACCATTGATTTAAATGCAAAAGCTTACACTTATAATCACTGATTTAAATACAGAAGCTTACAGTTACCAAATTAACTGTAATTTTAAACCAAACTACTTTCTCATCCTTAAAAAGCACTTTATAATCACCATTGTTTCCCTTATTATTGTAAACATTTTTTCTGATGAATTAGCAAAGGGTCATTTTGGTCATGCTCAAAGAATATCAAATATACACGAGGCAGAAAAAGGACTTTTTGCTTCAGTAGAACTCCCTGGACGGTTCGTGGCGCTGCTGGGGATGCTGTGAGACTGCACCACCACGCTTCTACAGCCTTGTCAGAGGAGGAGAACTTTATAATTGAGAAGTATGTATTTCATTACAGAATTTTTGGAAATATACATTCCTTTCAGGGGTTATTCTGACTCCTCCTCCCTCTTATCCCTGATCCCTGATGCCCACACAGAGAAACCTGAGGCTTCTCATCTGGCTTCTGCTCTTCTCTGTCCCCGCCCTAAAACGAGGGTCAGTAGGATCCAATGGGAAGCTCAGACGGACTTGCTCACTCCTTCCCTGTCACGGGGTGCACTCCGGAGGCGAAGGCCTCCTGCAGTGAGCGGTGCTGTCATATGATCTATTGTTGGAGCGCTAACAAGGGCTTTAGAAACCCACAGCTGCTTTCTCAGTCTGTAAGGCAGACTATAAACAACAATTTATGATCAATTACCCTGAATGACTTGATAAACAATCACAGAAGCCTAGGCTTTTACACAATTCCAGAGGCCTACCACCACCATCCCCTTGACAAAAAGAGAACACTGTTCAGATACAATTTTAAAATATTTCTTTCCTATTTATGAGAATGGTAAAGTCTATGAACATTTATGTTGTAATAGTATGAAGAACTCTATATATCCACAAGGATATACTCTTCTAAGGAAGATAATATTACTAATGAGACACTTGTATGGGAGGTATAAAGTAAAAATTCAGGTAAACATGCACATTCTGTGTACTTGGTTTTACTGGCAATGCACGTTTAAGATATATTCATCAAGTGTATCCACATTAAATAAAATGAGAGATATCCTTTTATGTTGATATTAGTCATATGTAAGGAAGTGCAGACTAGGCCTGTTAGGAAATTAAAACTAGAACGAATAATAAAAACTGAAATCTAACTTGAACTTGGAAAGTGAGGTGTACAACTATTTACGAAATGAGTAGCTTGAATTCTGAGATCCTATACTGAGGGGGGACTGGGCTTTAGAAGGTCACTAAAAATATATACACGTGAAAGCCAGTAGTAGAATAACAACTCAATTTTAACTAGCTTAGTTTCTGATTAAAAGTTACACACATATTAAGAGAACCTCTTAAGAGTACTTATTGAGAAAAATATGTATTTTTTTGGAAATTGATGAAGGAACTCTTTATAGCAAAGATATTAGAAAACCAGTTACCCATCACTGTTTCTCTGATAGGAATGCAAAACAATATGGGTCGTCCAGGGGCAGGAGCCCACCCTCTACATTTCAGAAGTCTCGAAGGGTCACTCTGGGACACAGGATCCTACTGAACCTTTGGTGGGTGTGATCCATAATCTAAAAACCTATCTAGAGGAAAAACACAAATTTAAGGTACTCAGGCAGGGCACTACAGTTGGGCAATTCTGCTTGGAAAAAAGTAAAACATATAACAATATAATCTTTCAAAAAGATCAGCTCATTTTTAAGATGACTGAATAGAGAAACTCAAAATAATTGCGAATGAAATTTTTAAAGTTTTATTCTTAAGAATATTAAACTTACATTATGCTTACGTTATGCTGAATGTACAGTAAAATTCAAGAACCACTAGCCAGACTTTTAAAGATCCTTCGCCGTCCCTCACTCCCAGACACACCCACACAGCCATTGGCCCTGATTGGTTGCTTCTGTGTCATCGCTTTTGCAAGGGCCTGGGCCTACTGAGGCAGCAGGTTTCCTTGCGGTTGTTAAGTTTTGTCCTGGCTTATTCCCCACAAGAAGCCCCTGTGAGAAATGTCCTGTTTGTCAGCCACAGTCTTCTGGGACCTCTTGTTTTTCTAGTTTCCTTCTTTTGGCACCACCTGTAGAAGCCATAGTGCCATAAGTCTGTATGTCCCTAAGGGAATTTGGAAAGGGAGCCAGCTTATCTTGGAGAATTTATGTCAGTAAGGGTCTCTTCCAGAATGCCTCACTTCTAAATACACTTTTGAATATGACAAGTATTAGCACAAAGTTGAGATGATGAAATGATTAGTCTGAACTATTGGGGGAAAAGGATGGGCCTTATTTAAAAAATCAATGTAAAAAGAGATAAAGTGAATTTCTATTTTCATAGCAAAATTTCAGATTTAAACTATATGTGTTTTCTCTTTAGTCTAAAAGGCACAGCAAGGGGAAAAAGAACTCATGGGTATGGACAACAGTGTGGTTATTGGGGGGGGGGAAGGGGTGAAGAGAGGCAGAAGAGAATGTAAGGAGGGATAAATGGTGACAGAAAAAATAAATTAAAAATGAGATAATGTGAAAATAAAATAAAATAAAATACAAAGAGACACAGATACTTAAAAATACCCCCAGAGTTCCTACGAAGAACAGCAGTGGGCATGACAGTGGCAGCTTGGCTGTTAAAATTTCAGACGCTTTCCTGTGCTGAGTGAGAGAAGAACCATGCAGGGCAGGTGAGGCCGTGCTCCAACAGGGAAGTTTGTAAGAGAAGTAAAGGAATGGAGGGAAGATTGCTCAGGCCCAGGCCTGAGTGATTGGTGTCTGCTCCTGTTCCTTGCAGCCCTTTTGATTCAACAGTGGGTTACTTTTCCTGTGGTTAATTCTCACAGCACTTAGCTTGTGCCTGCCTTGTATTTACTCCTGCTATCGTATATTAAAGCTGTCTGTGTAACCACCTTATCTCCTCTATTGAACTGGAAGGTCCTTGGAGACAGAAAGATAACCTTACACATATTTTTGTCTTCAAAAACATATTGTAGAGGATGAAAAAAGTGAGAGAAAAGGAACACTTCCCAAGCATGTATTATGCATTAAGCAAATGAAAGGAGTTAGTATATGGAAGGGTACAATAACAAATTTGTGTTCTCTGCCTGACTTTTGAATTCATGGAGATCTAATCCAAAATAAGCAGAGGTAGACAAAATATTGGCTTTACTTTTATTAAAGTTAGAACTAGAGAACGGGATTTAGGGGGCTGCAGGAATACAGGGGCTTCCTCAGAATACATGCAGAATTAGGCAAATTCGGTCACAGGTGTGGCTGGGAAACAGTCTCCCCTCCTCCCCCCACCACAAGGCCCTGCCCTGGTTAAACAAACATCTCACAGGGGAGACCAGAAGGGACACTCACTGCAGGCTTTTACAGGTCCTAAAGAGGGGAAGAGAAAGTGGGCTGCACTCCACATTTCTTTCCCCAAACTTGCCTATGAGATAATTTGCTCCAACTTTCCTGGGAGGAAGGGAGGAAGGGAGGGGACATACAGATGTCAGAATCATTACACTAATGAATATCCCTCTTCCCGTGGTCGTGAAATAGGGGAAAGGAGGTTGGGAAAGCCCATAGATATTAAATAACTTGCCCTAAGCTTTACAGTTAGTAAATGTCAGGGTCAATATTAAAATCCTGAGTATGTGCTTTTTGTTCAACATGGCCCACAGTGCATGTGGTCTGACACATGTTTGGTGAATAGATGGATGGGTGGATGACAAGAAAGAAATACATTTATGTGTCAAATGTGATAAGTCTCAAGAATTTTAAGTGGTTCAAGCTTCGAAAAGATAATGAATTCCACATTGTAAACACACGTGGATAAACTTTAAAAGGACAACTTTTTCTTTAATACATTAAGGTACACGATATGGGAACTTTCTCAAATTGTTCTCCATTTATATATCTCCGCAACAGACTGCTGGGTCCTGGAGGCCAGGACTACTATGTCTGCATGCTCCCTGACACCAGCGGAGGCTCCGGAGGCCCTTTGTAAATGGCTGGTAAGAGAAGCAACAGACAGAAGTAGAAAAACCTTTAATAATTATTTCTTCAAATTAATTTTATGAGCTCAAACCTGAATATGTGTGTGTGTGTATAGATGATAGATAAATAGATAGATAGATAGATGACTTTTCCTCAAGACTCCAATATTTGGTGCCATGTTCTTATTAGGTTGGGGGGCACAGTAGTGTCCTGTAAGTGTGGGAAAAATTACTGTAAAAAAGGATTCTGATTAGTTAAGTCTTTCTGAACTGAGAAGAAAATAAAATCAAAACGGCTTAAACTTCAGCAGGAGCAATATAGATAACACGGAAGGAAGGCTTTTCTGCTAGCAAGGGTTATTAAACAGACTGTGGAAAGGAGTTACGGAATCCTCCCTCGGAGATCTGTAATACCAGGATAAACAACCAGCCGGTTTAGACACAGTGCTGCTTGGAGGCAAGAAGCTGGCCTGGGTGAGCTCTCAAAGCATAAAATATAATTACTTGTACTTTCACTTAAAATATCACACAATAATTTTATATCCCGATGCTTAATGCTACTGAAACCCAATGAGAGAAGAAACCACATTTTGTACCACTCTGGTATTCTTAAATTACCCAACACAGTGCTGAGCACATAATACTTATCCAATAAATGTTTACTGACCAGATTGATTATACTCAATTGGGAAGAATGGCACTTGGGAAAAGAAAACCTGGATTCCAGTCCTAGTCCTGTAAATAAATTGTCTGGCACTTAGAGGAACTCAGCCAACTTCTCCAGGTCTTAATTTCCCTCCTTTGTGGATCATGGCCTCTAAAAGTTGAGGGTCCCATGGCCCATGTCGCGTGATTCCATTGTTCTGATTAATGCTTTGCATCTAGGTCACGCTGCCTATCAGTGTCACTGAAGGGAAATAAGTGCACTTGACCTCCAGTGACACTTTGCCTACCAATGAGCACTTTGAGCTTTTTCAAAACATTTAATTTCCCTGGCATTCCACCTATAGAAGCCTTTTTAGCCAAAAATTCTATAAATCCATGATACTGGCATACTGAGTTACAGTCTCTCTTCATTCACCTTATAATTTCTAATGAGATTCAGGAAAATATTTGGCTGAAAATAGTATCAAAATTACTGTTAAACATTGGAAAGATCAATTCATTAAGCAACATACCTCTGCATTCATTTATTTCTCCCAAATGGAAGACTTTATCTAAAATGTTCAATCAATGTTCATTACCTTTGTCGGCTCACTTAATAGAAACACAGTAATGTTAGCTTCCACTTCATTTAGAAAAATTCCTGGACTCCATTGGACTACCATTCCCCAAAAGGCACACTGGTGATGCTGCTGCACTAATAATTTAGACAAGCCACAAGCAGACACTTCAGAAAGTTTAAACAAAGCTAAAAAAAATTCTGATTTGCCCTATAGAATAAAAAATGTGTGTATGCTTTCAAATAAAACAGACTTGTCACTAAAAATATTTACATGAAGACCTACTGATAATCAGTAGTTTAACCAGAGTTTTAATAATAAACACAATATTGTTAGAATCTATAGACAAGAAAATGAATAAAGGTATATTAACTGCATTCTTGTATGCATTTATGTTTAGATGGATGGATATTAATCTGCCTGTTCATTCATTCCTTCAGTAAGTATTCATGGAGTTCTGCTAGGTGTTAGACACCTGTGAACTGGGGATGGACAGTGATAAGATATAACCCTTTCCCAGGAGATGTCCCCAGTCTAATGGAGAGTGGAAAGGTGGAAATAAGTACAGTGTTCTGTGACATGTTTTCTGTTAGAGGGATACCCAGCATGAAAGGAAGGAGAGTGTAGTGTCTCGTGGCCTAGAAGTAAGAAACATTAGGTTTAGACTCCTCCACAAGGACCATAGATTTTGGAATCAGACACAAGCTATAGAGCAGCTATGTGTGAAATAGTGAAAGAAAGAGACACTATTATCAAAATGAGCATACAACAGGGAGGAATGTACAGTTTAGAGAAAAAACAGGTCTTCTAAAAATGTGAGCTTAAGTTGTTACTATATAAACTCAATAGACTGGTTGAGTACACACAGTAAAGAAAAAGAAGAAAATGGGATATGTAAGAGCGGCATGTGAGGTGGAATGAGAAGGTCTAACATATGTCCAGCAGAGGAACAGAGGACGATGTTCAGCAGTATCCTGGCCTGCACCCATTAGTACCCTCCCTCTCAGTTGTGAACATCAGTCTTCAGACGTTGCCAAGTGTCTCTGAGGGACACAATGACCCCAAGTGAGAACCATTGCCATAAGTATCTCATGAGGAAGGAAATTACTGGCCTATTTCACTCATGGTTATAGGTGTACAAATTCTAAACAAAATAAAATGATAGTAAATAAAATGATAAAATCCCACAGGATAGTTTTCCTAAAATGCAAAGATGGTTGCATATTCAAAAAGTTATAAATATTATTAACCCACATTAATAAATTAAAGAATACTCTTATGTACTTTATATAGAATATATAAATATACTTATATTCTTATACACTTATATATTTATAAGTATATAACTCTACTTACATACTTATAAATATATAAATATTTATATATAAATAATGCATACAATATATAAAGTGCATAGGGTTACATATATATGTGTGTCCAGTGTCAGGCAGTTTTTTCCCCTCTCTATTTTCCTTTTTAATTTATACCCTATAATACTCTATCTGCAGTGTGAATTAAAACCCATGAGTTAGGTTCAGTACTATGCCTGAGAGAAGGGGACACTCATGTAAACTTAGCTAATCAAGAAGGCTTCTCTATAAGTTTATAGGTCTTTAGAGAAAAGGTTAAAGAATAAGATTAGCTAATAAGGTCATTTACAAATATTTCAATTCCACCAAACGGTAGACTCTAGATTTATTTTAATGTACAACAAATATCTACTAAAATGTTGATCTGTATTTTGAAAAGCAATTTGCAAGTTAAATTCAATTTATATTAACGCAAAGAAAAAGTCTGTTCAAATGACTGTTTAATTCTATGTCTGTAGCTTTCAACACAATGGTCTTTGAAACCGGCTGACCTTTACTGTGAGCAATCCCGTGAATAAATACGAAGGACTCATTAGTGCACTCACATGAATTGAAATGCTCATTTGCAGTGGCTTTCAAATGCACTCAATTTCAAAATGACCTCTGTTATATTTTATTTAATTACCTATATAAACAAATCTGAGATCATTATATGTTCAACAATCAAGCATGCTGAATCTCTAGCATCACCATGTCCACCGAATAGTCATTTAAAGATATGAAATGGAAAAGATGCTAAGTATGATACTGACGGAGGTTGTTCATTACTGGCTAGTTGCTCCAATCTGTACCAACATCCCCGGTTCTGCATCTCAGTAACTAGGAGGTCAATGTTAACTCACTGTCAAATTCTTGATTTTCACAAATACTGACCTTATCCTTATTTATTTTGTACAAATAAACATCAGCTAAATAAAGTCATGGAAATCACTTCTCTAAATAGTTTGACATTTATATGAAGAGTAACTAACTTCAATAAAATATGATATAATTACACATAAATGAATTAGTGGATATAAAGTTTGTCATGTCTCATCAACCTAATAGCTACTACAAAAATAATAACAATTGGCATATCTGACATTGGCTAATTTCTGTCTGGGCTCTTCAAATATGTCTATAATAATGGCAATGATGATAATAGCGGTTCTCAGCCAAAAAGAAATGAAGAGATCACTGTCCATCAGGGAAGGGACGTGTCACCACAAACAATCTTCTCAATTGTGTAGATGTGCTTCAGTGGTCATTGTCCCATCTTTCATTTGGACATCCTGGGGTCCTTGACTCCTCTCATTCTCTGATACTGAATCAGTGTTGGGAACACACCATTGTCAAAAAATCTCATTAGAAAAAAAGACGATCTTACTTCCCAGGAAAAGAGCCTGGGTAAATTCAGGGCTTGCCTTTATAAATGTACATATACCCTTCCTGGCAGAGGACTTTGCCCGGGATGAATCCTGTCTCAGAAAGGCCCAAATGCAGCAGAACTTGAACATCTGGCTGCCTACCTGGAACCCTCCCTGCGGCTGCCTGCCAGAGCCTTGCCAGAAGGACTGAACTCCTCTCCTTCCTGAGAATCTGTTACTTTCTTCAGCCTGCTCACATCTACAGCTTGTCTTGTCTCGACAGTCCCAATCAAACCCACAGCCCCAGCCCCAGCTGCCTCCAGCTGAATGTCTTTTGTGTATATTGTTTTCTCCTACCAGCTTACTCACAAATGCTTTATCAGGAATAGACACTGTCCCATGAAAAGATGAATACAGTTTTTTAAGGTCAAAAGAAAACCATAGTTAGAATAAATGAATTTCTAAGTGATCAAATACAATGCTCAAGCATTTTGATAACATGAATAGATCAGAAAACAGTTAGAAAGGTCCAGGGGATCCTTTCAGTGCGTGTGTCTCTCCTTTTTGAGAACAGGAGAAGGAAGCAGTCTCTGACCCACATTACATTCCCAATATGGGCAACAATTGAGTTCTTATGTGAGAGTACAATCCACAGTTACCATCTGAATGCCTACCATATGCCACCGCAATGTGAAGTGCTTTAGATGCATTATCTTATTTAATTCCTACAGCAGCTTCTGGGGGTTTGGGAACTACCATCATCCTCAATTTTACAGATGAGGGAAGAGTCTTAGCAAGATTAAATAACATGCCCAAGGTTACATAAATTGTAAGTGACAGAGCTGAGACTCAAACCCAGGCCTCCCTGCATCCACTGGATTTGTCCCCTTGCCATCTGGCCTTCAAATAGCATTCTGTGAAGTCCCAGCTCATGTTCAGTCTTCGCTGCTAACCAGTGAACTCCTTCAGGGCAGAACTTATTTCTCATTATTTTTTATATCAGAGCATGAAAGAATGTCTGATGCAGAGCAGAAACTCAATAGCTGTCAAATGAACAAAATGATAAATTAATAAATAAAGGAAGGAAGGAATTTTAAAGATAAAAAATTGAAAATTGAAGTTTGTAAAAAAAAAAAAGCTAATTCTACACCAAGAATATAATTTCTGTGGTTAGTTTTGTTCCCCTCCATTTCCATTACAGCAGCATATGAGTATTTTATGATAAGCACCATTTTTACTGTAGAATTAAGTAAAGTACTTTCAAAAATATGTACTTTTCAGGGATTTAAATGAATGACTGAAATTCCATAATCAGAACATGACACAACCAAACCAGCGTATAATCATATGTTTCCTATAATAAGCTACTTGAAGTGTTCTTAGGGTTACAATTTTATAATCTAGACATGAGAGGAAGATCTGTGCTCTTGACAATGTTCAACACAGGGACTGCAACTGGCTCTGGATAAAAGGCAGCCCCCTTGTCTGCATTATGCAATGTGCTCCCTTTCCTTATCAGTAAGCAAACAGTCCAAACTGCTACCTTCACATCCTCTGCCATCCTGCTCCAGCTTCCGGCCAGCATGACACCTGCAGTAGTAACTGCCAATCGTATTGCAGCATTGGTCTCGGCAGCCGCCGTTGTCCACAGCACATTCATTTACATCTGCAATTACATGTTTGAACAGGATTAGCCTCCTAAAAACAGACACAAAAGGATTTTAGTGGCTCTCTTAAAAATGTACCCTTACAGAGTGACATCATTTTCTGACCTCAGATTAAATTGAATAAAACTATAACATCTTATTTTAATTAGAACTAATGACTCTAATGAAATGATATGTTACTTTGTCCAAAGCCTGGCTGTGCAACTGTTGAGGTAGCTTTTGTTTGTTTTAGGTAACTTTTCACTGAAGTGTGTTATATACACGAAACAGTATACAAATCTTAAGTAGATAGATCAATGAGTTTTCAGATTTAGACTATACCAATGCAACCCCACAAAACACAACAAAGCACCTTACTAGCACCCAAAGAACACCCTGACTGGCTGATGGTGACAACTACCCTGCTCATTAATCACTACACGTTAGTTTTGTCTTTTCCAACTATATACAAGTAGAATCTTATTTTGCATTTTTTTGTGTCTGGCTTCTTTCATTAGGCATTCTGCTGATGTGATACATATTGTTGCATATACCTGGAGTTTTTTCATTCTTATTCCTGTATACATGGTGTGGCAAAAGCAGGCTTACAGTTGTGGGTACACGAAACACAGAATTTATTCTCATATTATTGTTTATTAATTATTGTATTATTTTCCACATAAACAAGTATGAAACTACTTTTGCCACACCCTGTATTATTCAATTCTATAATTATACCACTATTTTAATTGATCTATTTCACAATTGGTGGGAATTTGGGTATTTTCTTATCTTTGGTTATTATAAAAAGTATTGATATGAACATTCTCATAAATGCCTTTAATAAACTATGTATTTCTGCTGGGTAATACCTAGGTCTGAAATTTCTGGGACAAAGTATTATTATACTTTCTGCTTTATTAGTTATAGCCAAATAATCTCCTAAAGAGGTTATTCTAATTTACACTCCTGTCAGAGGTGTATTGGAGAGCAGATGCTACTCATCTTTGCTAACATTTGGGATATTTTATTTTGTTTCAGTTTTATTCTTCTGAGGAGTGTATAATAGTACCACTGGTGATTTCAATTTTCACTTTCCTAATGATAAATTAGGGTAAGCACATTTTCATGGTATTGGCCACTTGGACAACATCTTATTGAAGTGCTCATTCAAATATTTTGTACATTTGTCCAATCTTCAAAATACTGGTTCTTTTGTTAGTGGGTCATAGAATGGTTCACAGAAGTGGTGGCAATGATCATCCTTGTCTTGTTTCTGAATGCAGAGGGATAGTTTTAACATTTCATTGTAGGTATGATGTGTACCATGGTTTTTTTCAATATGCTGGCTTCATGAGATTAAGAAAGTTCCTTTGTACTCCAAGTTTGTTAAGTATTTGCATCATAAATACATGCTACATTGTATTTACTGATTTTTCTGAATCTATAAAGATAATTATATAGTTTTTTCTTGGTAATTCTGTTAACAACATTGCTTTTTTTTCATCCCTGTAAAACACCTGGTCATGATACACTATGATTTTTATATATTCCTGGAGTTTATTAACTAATATTAGTTAAAATATTAACTAATATTTTATATAGGATACATATTTTGTAATATTTTATAATTTTTATAACTATATTCAGAAGAGAGATTTTCCTGCACTTTTTCTTTCTTGCAGTATTCTTTTTAAATTTTGGCATCCGGGTCATAATGGATGTGTACAACAAATGGGGAAGTTCTCCCTCTTTTTATATTTTCTTAAAGAATCTGCAAGGTTGTTGTCATTTCTACTCAAATGTTTGGAAGAGCTCACTTATGAAGCCGTCTGGGCCTGAGACTGTGTGTGCGTGTGCATGTGTGTGTAAGCTTTTAATTGCCATTTCAATTTCTTGAATAAATACACAGATTTTCATTTAAATGTGGGGATAAATTATGTGTTTCAAAGAATTTGTTCATTTTGTATAAATGTTCAGATGTATTGTTCAGTTGTTCACAATATTCTCATGGTATTTTTAATATGCCCAATTTGTAGTGTGCTCCCCTTTCTTATTTCTTAAATAATGTGTCTTTTTATCAGTTTTGCTATCTATATCTATCTATTATCTATCTATCTATCTATCTATCTATCTATCTATCTATCTATCTATCATCTATCACCTTCATCTTTTCCAAGAACAAGCTTTTGGCTCTATTGATTTTGCACTATTCTTCATTTTTTTCATTTAATTAATTTAGCTCTGTGATTTTCATTCTTGCCTTCCTGTTATTTTCTTTGGATTCCTTTCACTGCTCTTCTAAGATCTTGAGATAGAAATTTAGATAATTGATTTTTAGCTCTTCTTCTTTTAAAAGATTTCTGGTTATCTCTAAATGTGTAAAAAACCACCCCCAAACTAAATGCTTAAAAAGACAATTTATTGTTATCTTTCAGATTTCTGAGCGTTGATGGGCTCGGTTGGGTTGTTCTCAGCTGGTGCGCCACATGCAGCAGCAGCCCGGGGGCAGCTGGGGTTGGACTTGTAGGCAGGCTTTTTCGCCATATGTTGGGATTGGGGCTGAGATGGTCGGAATGTCTGGGGGGTTCATTTGGGCATCTCCCTCTAACTCCACATGCCTAACTTTGACTGTTTCATTGTCAGGTAGTCTTAGGGTGGAAATATTTTATATGGTGGCTCTCATTCCCTTGAGAGACCACTCTGACAGATCCAAACAGGAGTTGTAAGACTTCTTATGACCACACCTTGGAAGTCACACAGCAATACATGTTACTACCTTTTGGTAAAGCAGTCATAGGCCAGCTGAGATTCCAAGAGGTGGAGAAATTCCTTCCCATAGCTGCAGTGTGAAACTGCAGTGTCCAGAGAAGAAAGAAATTGATGACAGTGTTCATGGAGACAGCATATCATACTATTATGTTCATTTAGGTCTACACATTTGCCTAAAAATAAAGTATTAGCTGCATCCCACAGGTTTTACTTCAATTATCAATTAAAAATATTTATTAATATACATTAACACTTTTTCTTTGGGTTATTTTGAGATATAGTTTGGAGGTTTTATAAGCATTTGAGGAACTGTCAACCATCATTTTATGAAATGCTAGATTAATTCCTCTGTGGACAGAAGATATATTCTGTGTGAGTTCAATTGTTTAAAAATTTTTTGAGGCTTGCTTTATTTTCCAGCACATATTCAATTTTGCTTTTAAAAAATCTATGCTGGCCCTGGCTGGCGTAGCTCAGTGGATTGAGCACGGGCTGCGAACCAAAGTGTCGCAGGTTCGATTCCTAGCCAGGGTACATGCTTGGGTTGCAGGCCATGATCCCCAGCAACTGCACATTGATGTTTCTCTCTCTCTCTCTCTGTCTCCCTCTCTTCCCTCTCTAAAAGTGAATAAATAAAAAATCTTAAAAAAATCTATGCTTACAGAAAATAAGATGTATTCTGCAATTGTCAAGTGCTATGTTTTCTGTATATATAAAGTATATATGCACATATATTATGTGTATGTAGTATATACATATGTATATATATTATGTTGGCCAAAAAGTTCATTTAGTTTTTTCTGTAAAATAAAACATTTTCTATTTTCACCAATAACTTTATTGATTTGGATATTTTGATTATGTCAGCTATCTCCACATGGTTTAACATTGATTGTTCTCAATGTCTTGATTCGATTGCTATCAACTTCAACAGGTCTACGCAACTGTGGAGCATGGTCCAGTGAGAAATCTCCAGCACAAAATTTCGCAAACCATTTCTGACACATTCGATCAGTCATAGGACCTTTTCCATATACTGTGCAAACCTTTTCTTGCATTTCAGCTGCATTTTTACCTTTCTTGAAATAATAAAGGTTAATATGCCAAAAATGTTGCATATTTTCTTCCACCTTCAATATTAAAATGTATACACAAAATTCACCAATTTTGATAAGTTGTTTTCAATGAACACTGATATGACAGCTGTCACAATATAATCTAACAAAATTGTTTTGAATGAAGTTGAAGACAACTAACAGCTATTAGAGCTATTTTATGAAATAAACCAAATATTTTGGCTAACACAATATATTTGAAATATGTATAAAAATGTATATTTAGTTAGTTCAAGTTTGTTAATTATGTTTTTCATATCTTCATATCCCTCATAATTTTTATATGCTTGTAATATCAGAGAGAAAGGCATAATTAAGTCTCTCTGTGTAATTTTACCTTTGTTCTTTTATGATTACAATTTTTGTTTCATATATTTTGCATTATGAGTGCTATGTTTAGAATTGCTATGTCTTCCTAGAAGATTAACTATTTGTTATTATAAAATGTTCCCTTTAGATCTAGTGTCTTTCATTAAAGATGAAGCTTTATGCCATATACATATATATGGCATTTCATTTTCTAAGCATTGCTTTTAAACTTTTTTGTACTCATGTATTTGAGAAGCCATATCCATATATTTATATCTATATGTATTATCATAAATCTTCTAACATTTTAAATATTATATCATTGATTTTCAGTGTGATTACTGACATATTTAAATTATATTTACCATTTTACTATTTTTCTAAATTTTTACCTATTTTCTTACTTTTACTCTCCACTCATATCCTTTTACATTTATTATTTTTAGTATTCTGTTTGTATTCTTTATTAGATTGTCAATTATACATTCCTTTATTATTCTTTTAGTGGTTCCTCTAGAAATTACAACATCTATTATTAAAGTCTAATATAAATTAGTACTTTAATCATGTTCTTGACAATGCTGGAAACTACACTTTAACTCCCTTTTGCTTATCCTACTTTTTATATTATTGTTATTATGTACTTTAATTTGAGATATTTAGACACCAGAAGACTTACTGCTATTATTTAATAGAGTCAGTACTAAGGTTTATCCATACATCTACCTGCTGTGGTACTCACTACTGCTCCCTGCATTTCTGTGCTTCTTTCTGGAATTAGGTTCCCTCACCTGAAAACTCTTGTTAGTATTGCTTTTCATATATATTTGTTGGCAACTGTTTTTTTCAGATTTTGTCATAAAATGATATTTTTTACCTTAATTGTAAGTAAACTTTTAAAATTAGAACAGGTTTAGAATTATCCATTGCATAAAAATTGCAAAGATAGTACAGAGTTCCCATATAAGCCATACATTCCATATTCTACTATTATAAATGTCTTACATTAATATAGTACATTTATCATAAATAATGAGCCAATATTGATACTTTACTATTAACTGAAGTGTTAATTCCGTTAACACTTAAAGTGTTAAGAGTGTATTCAGACTTCCTTAGTTTTCACCATTCAGAACTTTATCTCCGGTTTGTAATTACTAATCTTTAGAGTACTTTTTTTTTCCTTGATCAAATCCTTGCTCTTATTTCTGTCTCTTACTGGATTCGCACTGGTAACTTGACCCTCAAAATTTGTCTTCCACAGATTCCAATTTCTGTCTCTGCAGCCCATAACCCTTCCCTCCTGACGAGCAGCCCCTTTCTTCTCAGCTGCTCAGCCTGTCTCATTATGTTACTTACGAATCAATCCCTCGGGGGGCAAACTCACCTCATTGACTTTTCTGGCTGCCATGATATTATTTGATGCCTTCAGATAAGTGATTTTTATATTACATTCAACTTTCCTAGTTGTTCTCAGCAAGAGAATTGGTCTTGCTATTTAGACCATCATAGCCAGTAAAAGAACGCTTACTCACACTTTTTCTTGATCCTCCTTACTTTTCCTTACATAAGTCCAAAGAAAACCCTATTAACTGAAGCATTATGCACTTGTTTCTTTTTCTTAACAATGTGACTCAGTCCACAAGCCAGAAATTCATGACTAATAAACATGAAATGATTGACAACCAATACGAGACTCTACAATGTGTCCAGAGCTTCGTGCTGTGCTGTAGGCTATCACAGAGAGAAAAATCAGTGAATGTTGACTTCCTAAGGAATCCTGGAGTACAAGTTTACATACAAGTCTGGATACTATTCTCTAAGTTTAGTTTGCTGGGGAAAAAGAAGCAGATATGTTGACATAGGTCAGATATCAAGAGTCTTGCAATTCCACCGTTAGAAATTAATCCAAAAATATATCCCAAAGGAATTTGACAGTGCTAGACACCTTACCATACATGATATCATGTAGACCTCACAATGAATTGATAAGATCATACAAAACTATACTTATTCAAAAAAGTACAGTCATTAAAAAGAAAAATGAAGGTTATATATATATACACATATATAATTATATTTTAAGCAAAACATTTATAACAACTTAAATGTTACCCAATATGGAAACAACTAAGTAAATTAAATATATCACTTCAGCAGAATCATTATGTTATAATTGTGATGGCTATAAAGTTACATGATAAAAGAGACACAATTTTTTTGTATTTTTAGTTATAACTATAAAAGCAATACATTCTTATGGAGAAATCATGATAATATTAAAAATTAAATGATTTGAACATATAATAATGTCTTTTAAAGGTTTATGTCTTTTGAAGTTTTAGATTTTGTTGTAATATTGCTTGTGCCATTATTATTTAAAGTAGGTCTGAGGTTTTTTGACAGGTAATAAAAAAAGAAAATAAAGCAATGGTTTATATAATTTTCAGTGACCTTTCAATGTGAAATATTTGTTTTTCAAAAGGCACAGGTTCTTGCTGGCATTAAATTCTTGCAGAAAGTTGTTACCTGGGTTTGAATAAAGGGTGACTGGATAAAACAATGACAAAGTGTTCAACAGAGGTCTTCAAAAAACATCATAATTTTATTCATCAGTTTTGACTAATATTTACTTGCACTAAACATTAAGACCTAAAGTAACAAATTGCCTTCATCTGGTTTCACCTGAAATAAAAATACAATTTTCCAAACAAAGGTAATATTTGACTTGTGTAGAGATGAAGAAACTTTGGAAAATAATTTATTGCTCTGGACCAAACACATGATTTCTACATGTTTTCCAGTTCACCATCATCTTCCACAAACTCCTCCTTCTCACTGAGCATGCTCACCCTTTCGTTGCATGGGACTGGCCCCAGACCTCACTCTTCCTGGTCTGGAGCCCTCAGCTTCCTGCCCTTGGAGGGTTCACAGAGCTCCCTCCCTTGGGACAGACGTGGGCAGGGATGGAGAGAAGAATGAGGAGGGGACCACCTAGCATATCACCTCTCAATCAGTCAGTGAAAAAATTGCTTTAAGCTGTTTTACATATTGGACAGTTCTAGAGTTACAATTGGTTTGAGTAAAATGGTTGTTTTTGCTACTAAAAACTATTTGAGACTCTCTCCCTTGGACTATTACAACTGTAATTGGGGGCAGGGGTTATAGGCAAAGCCTTTTACTCTTAAAAATGTAAATAAGTATATATGCAAGAAACAATATGAGAGAAAACTGTCAATAAGGATACCCAGTTTTTATTCTGAAATATTAAAATAATAAATATCATGTGTAAGAATTCCTTTCTGCATATGCTTATTTATCTAAAACAATAATTATGCATACTGTTAACAAATGTCAAACTAAATTTAACCTTCGGAAAACTCATAATCAAGTTGATACAATGGAATTTATACACTGGCAGGAGTTGAGAAATAAAAGATAATTAGATATTTTGTTGGTCAAAATGATTAGTGTATAAAAATGGCATAAAAGGGACTTAAAATCCCTTTCTTCTGCTCAGGAAGAATTTTAGTAATGCACATAATAGCAAGACTATTCTACAAATGTATTCTACAATATTTTTTAAACCAAAATAAAACTGATAGTAAAAAGTACAAAAGAAAAAGATGATAGATTTTCCCACATGAACTTTAAAATCTCCCATTTGCATTGACTAAAATTAAAAGACAATAAGATATGATGAAAACAACATTGATACATATGAGGCAAAATTTAGAAATCTTTAGTATAAAGACTCAATATAAATCAAAAGGAAAAGATGAACTCTTCCAAACAGAACTTTGGTTTAATGAAATGAAATAAAATGGAAACAAATCAGAAATACAATGTCCAATAAATGTCAAATGTTCAACCTGACAAAGAAATTAAAACTAAAATAAAATTAACTCTTCTCTATCAGATTTACAAAAAAATTTCTTAATTAATGCCAATGTGTGAAGGGGTTGATAAGAAGTGGACTGAGGTATGTACCACACTTCACTAGTAAGAGCACAGACTGAGAAATTCTTTCTGAGGTTCGAGTGGCTACAAAAATAAGAATCTGTGTATGCTTTTTTTCACGCAGCAATCCTACTTTCAAGAATATATACTAAGGAGATAATTACAATTGTTCCTAATGATTTATGAATTTTTAATACAAGAGGAGGAAAAATAGAAACTAGATATCAAACAGTAGAATTTTTAGTAATTACAATATATAAAACAAAGAACTAGTATCCAATAACTAACAATCAGACTTAAGGGCACTATTTCTTCACTTCTGCCAATGTTATGACATAGTAAGCGTGTATACACTTGCATATACTATGTAACAGTAACCGCATGTGTATCTTCTCATCTATCAAGATAGCTTAGTAAAAAAATTCAAGGATATATTAAAAAATGCTGAAAGTGTCTATCTTTGAATGAAGTGATTATGGGTGGTTTTGATTTTTTGCTCTGCATTTGTCTGTGTCCTAATTTCTTTGTAATGAGCATACTTTGAGAGAAATGGCAAAAAAAATTAAAGTTAAGGCTAAAAAATTCCTACTAGTTCCCTTTCCTTTTTAGATAGTCTTTGCCACAGTGTGCAATTGCATCACCTTTAGTGTATTAACTTGAATTTTGGAATATGTAGTGTGATTTTTTCTGATGGATGGCAGCTTCATACTTGAGGAAAGAATCTGTGTGAATACTCCTGAGCTCTGGAGGAATCTTCACATTCAAATGATAAGGACAGCGTTCTACAATGGAATGTCCTGTGTGGAAGGTATATAAGAGACCAAATGTCCTTACAGAAATTTGACCCATGCTTCTGTGCTGAAGAGTTGATGGAAGGATGCAACACTGGATATTCCAAGAACCTCCTCACAGGTCTAAAGTAGAAACCCTTAAACGACAACTAAATGTAACAGGCAGGTGACTTTCCTGGGCCAGTAACAATTCCAAATGGAATGATTCTTACCTGGCTTAAGTGTTGATCTGCCGGAATGCAAATGAGCACAAGTAACTCCTGTTTGAAGTGTTTGTTGCTGATTTAATAGTTTTTAATGTTGTCATCTGTACACGTGGAAAAAGAAAGTATAGCAAGTCCTTGAATAATGCCCTTTTGTTCAATGCTGTTTTGTTATAATGTTGATGAGATACCATAGGAAATTAACTCTTGTACATATCAATTAGCCTATTGTAAAGCTGGTATTGTTATATGTCACTTTGCTTCAAGTTGCAGAACCTATCAACGAGGTTAAGTGAGGACTTAACTGTAACTACTTTATAAGAATTTAGTGAGAATTAAATTACATAATACATTTAAAATACTTAGTACAGTTTCTAGCATAAAGTAAGCGCTGTAAATAGTAGCTATTATTATTACCAGTAGGTAAACATTACCTACTATATCACATGCTTGAGAATTTAAAACTGGTTCGTAAAAGACATTCAACTGCTTTCTTGTTTCATTTGTATTGAACAAGAATTCAGTTTTTACATAGATGGAATTATAAATTTATATTAACACACATCATATTGCTTGCTCTACAACACAGAAAGTTCAGAAACAATTTTGCTTTTCCTCTGATAACACTATTCTCAAGCAAACTGTGCTGTATTTATGTACAATCTGTAGTTTTTTAAAAATTGGCTGAATAAGCCAGCCAAAAGATAGGCTTCATTAATAGTGCTCGTCAGTTACATATTGACACTACTATATAAAAACATAAACGTGGATTTCCATTTCTGTTGCTTTCTACTTTTCTTTAAAAAGTGAAGAAAGCATGGTAGACATTTGGTGGCCTTATGTACTAAAAATAAAATAAAATAAAGTAAAAGCATGAAAGTTCTTGTTATCAATTGAAAATCAGTGTTCATGAATAAAAATTTTGAAAGTCACTGGCTTTAAAGATAGTTCTGAAAACCAAGTCAATACTGAGGATTTTAAATTTCAGTTTTATAAGATATTCACTACATGATAGATTTCAGGCTGTTTCATGTGTCCAATGTCATTCAAGGTTGCAAATAAATTTGGCCTTTCAAAAGCAAGATGAATGACAAAAATTCTCTGACATGTAGCAAGTCTTCCAGGTTAGGCATGACAAAAGTTCAATGACATCATCCAGGCTATCAATCCATCTGTAATGACACACTGCAGTCTCCTCAAGGATTAAATATGATATCTGCAAGAGTGGTGTTGCATTTCTGGTTGTAGGACAAATACAACACAACTGCAAACACGTTCAAGGCATATTCAATTAACTAACAAGCTATACATTTCTGTCTTTAAACAAAATTTGTAAATTTGAGCTCCTTATATGTGTTTGCTTTTCTAAAGCATGCTTCTATCCTAAAATCATGTGATACATTCAGTCTGTGTTTACCAGTTTTAGTAATAGCTTATACTGCTTTTAGGAACATAGCAAATACTGAACAGACATGGCTACAAAACAGAACAAAGAGGCAAAATTAGAAATGTTTTAATTTTACCCGCTCTTTCTCTAAACCAAATGTATTTGACCTAATTTTGTATGTGCATTTTTGTTTTTAAAAGGACTGTGTGTTTGCTTTGTGAAAATTACCCCAAAAAGTACACACACCCCTTATGTGTTACAGTCATTTTCAAATCAATAGGCTTCATGAAGTGATGACCTAAGCTTGTTATTGCAATTAGCTTTTGTAACAAATCAGTCGATTTCTCTTCAGATACCAGGTTTACTGTAATTCTCTATAGGTTAACATACACCATGGCATTAATCCACACCTCTGGAAAATTCTATATGCTCAAAATAAAATTAGAAAATGCACTTAAACAATGTTCTGTGCCTTTATGACCTCATTTTAGGATTATAGAATTATACATGAAGTATACTAACAATACATCTATTCTTAAGAATTTAGATAATGCCAGTGGAATAACTTCTATACATGGTTTTAATTCTAGGATTTTCCTTACGATGGTGTGTATGTGGTTCCATTCCAAGACTGGAGCAGCCCCTTCTATTCCTAGTCATTAAGGAACAGACTGAGAACCTCAAAACAAAAATCTTGACCTTCATGAGTCTCCTGAGTCCCAACCAAGTTCCTTCTTACACTCTTCATTATCGGAGGTAGAGAAAAGGAAAGGAGGGATTTGGAAATGTGTTTGACTACTGGAGAAACTATCAGAGCCAATGACTGTATTCCTTACATGACCACTGTACAGAAAGAGGAAACAATTCCAGCTATAAGGCAATAGAATATTGAACTTAGACTATTCACCTTCAGGCTCTGAAGACCTGGATAGATATCATGCTATTCACTTCACATTTGTGAGCCTCTTCTTATTCATTTGAAAGAGGATATGATGATACCTTATAGAAATACTGAGAAGTAGAACTAAGATAATACCAATGAAAAATGCCTTGTTAATTTTGAAGCCCAACATTAATGTACTCTTGGGGACTAAATAATCCTTTTTTTTCTTTTATAGGTCCACTAGATGACCTTTTTAAAAGATTCAACAGAAATGCACTTAACAAAATAGAATAATGGAAAAACAAGTTACTTGACAGGAAAAACTGATATTAAGCAATAACTACTTTAAATAAGTGAAACCAGAAGTATTGAAAGAAAAGCTATTGTATGATAACACATTTATGTAATGTAGACTACATTTCTACATATATATTTATTTTTAGGAATTTTTCAAAAGTTAACAAAAGTTTAAAACTGAAGTTATTCTGATTTTAGTCATGTGTCATAGCTTACTAAATTTCCAAATTAAGGTAGCCATGGTTGAGAAAATTCTCTCTCAGAAAAGTATTAAGAAATCACATGAGCCCCTGCAACCTAAAGTAAAATGACACATCCTAAATCTTTCAGCTGAGTTCTCAAATCCTCGTTTACCCGTGACTCATCACAGGACACTGGTGGGAACAGGTCACATGAAACAATGTCCTGTGTCTATACGACTGTGTGTGGTGCGAACAGTGTTTGCTTTACACACAGCATTGATCTACCCTTCAACGTGTCAAGAAGATAAATTTTAAACGTAGCTATTCATTATTTTTTATAAAGTGCAGGCCCTTTCATGACCTAGGAAATTTCCTGGTTCATGAGAAGTGCTTAAAATGTCTAAATTGCAAGTGCAACTTTTGATTTACATTTAAAAATAAGAAAATTGAGGTTCTAAAAGTTGCATTTATTCCTTTTTAAAGTAACTTCACTGAGACATTTTTGACATGGAAAAATTGTGCATATTGAAGTTAGACAACTTGAAGTTACATACATATACATTGTGGAAACACCGCCAAAATAAATGTGCTGTTTGTCACCTCATAGTTATCACAGTGTGTGTTTGTGTGTTGAGAGATTTTGTATCTAAGGAACTCCTCCAACAGCCATAAATAAATAAATAAATAAATAAATAAATAAATAAATAAATTTGAAGTGGGTAAAGGACCCAAATAGACATTTTGTGAAAGAGACACAAATGGCCAAGTACATGAAAAGCCACTCAACATCACTTATCACCAAAAAAAAAAAAAGCCAATCAAAACCACAATGAGATATCACCTAAACTTAGTAAAATGGCAGTTATCAAAAAGGCAAGATAGCAAGTGTTGGCAAGGACCTGAGGTTAATTGAAACCTTGTATACGGTTGCAGAAGGGAGTGTAAATTGGTACAGTCATTATGGAAAACAAGGTGGGGGTCCTCAAAAATTAAAAAGAGAGCTAGCATATGATCCAGTAATCCTACTCTCAGTATATATCTAAAAGGGATGGAATCTGGATCTCCAAGAGATATCTGCCCTCCTATGTTCACTACAGTTTATTCATACTATCCAAGACTCAGAAACAACCTAAATGTTCATTTATGGACAGATGGATTAAAAAAGGTGGACTATTATTCAACTTAAAAAAGGAGAAGGAAATTTTGTCATTTGCAACAATGTGGATGAACATGGAAGGCACTGTTCTAAATGTAATAAGCCAGACATGAAAAGACAGATACTGCATAACCCTATTTTTATAGGGTTATGGAATTTAAAATACTAAAATTCACAGAAGTGGCAAGTAGATTGACAGATGGTTGCTAGAGGCAGAGGGTAGTAGGAAATGAAAAGGTATTGGTCAAAGAGTACAAAGTTTCCATGAAGATGAATGCATTCTGAAGATCCATTTGTATAACATGGTGATGATGGTTTCCAACATTGTATTTATAGTCATTCTTTCACTTAGCAAATATTTATTGAATGCCTTCTTTATAGTGCCTAGAGAGTCCAGGGATCAAACCCATTCTTTATCTATTTTATTAAAGATAAGTCTTCATTCTCATGGTAAGTAATCTTACTTGCTAGCATGGAAAAAACAATTCAACAAGTTACTATAAATCAACCAAAAGCAAGACTGAAATTCAAACTCACTGACAAGCTTTCTGTGTTCCCATGTAGTTTCAGTCTTCTACATTCTAAGCTGCATGTTCAAAAATTATTGCCTCATTAAAAAGTTCACTCTTCCCCCTTCCCCCATCTCAATGGTCATTATTTTAATAGAGTTGGAAGTCATTACTCAGATGATGCAACACATATCTACCCAATCATTGGACAGTCAGCTTTTACAACTATGACAGTTGGTATGCTTATGATACCATTAAACATTCTCTTATTCTTCCTTCACTTAATTTTTAACCATAAAAAACAGCTCATTATGAAAAAGCATTTCCTGTGCCTCAGAATATTGATTTGAAGGAGAGGTGACATTTTTGCAACATATTCATGTAACATGAAGAGTTTACTTAAACCTGAAGTAATGTCTATTAAGCTTCTCAAGCTTTATTTTTGGTTATAGGAGTGACAGTGGGTTCAAAATCTGGCCCTGTTACCTATCAGCTGTGTGACTGTGTTGCTGTGTAACAAATCACCCCCAAATCTCACTGAGGTTTTTATTCTCTCTTCAAGCTTCACCTGCCTCTTTTCTAAGACACTCTTTCAGATTTTATTGTCCTTCTACCTTCACTGGCCCAGGTTCTCCATGCATTGTGACATCTAAGGAGCAGGAAACACAATGGCTGCTCAATAACCCAGGTTTTATTAGGGAATGGCTTAGTCCAAAATACAGGCACAAACAGCAGCAATGAGAATGTAGATTTTAAAAAGATGATGAAAATAAAGTTGTATACCACAAAATACAGAAGGTAACATATGCACAGACAGTGAATGCCTGATCTCCACTTAGGTTTACTCTTCTTTCAGAGCTCAAAGGTGACAACTGCCTTAGGAAGGGGGAGGTTGCAGGAGATGGGGGATGCTCAGAGGGGAAAACAGAACAGTAAGATGAAAGCGTTGGCCTCAGATGAACTTCTAGGTAGATTAAATTTGCTGTCATAGACTAGCTGAAGCCGAAGTAGCTTTTTTTTTCACCATAATTCAGCACTGACAGTGGCCACAGTTAAAAACATTTGCTGGACAAAAACTGCATTTGAGAATCAACATGAGCTGTGAACCTGTAAATGAGATAAACCTGCAGCATTCTATTCCATGTAGAAATCAACATTAATGTCGGTCTAATACAACAGAAATACCTATCCTCAAGTATCATGTTGAAATCGATAAAATCTGCAGGAGTGAGAGTGAGTGCCAACCCCTTTGGCCAACCGGATTGCACCTGTAAGTCACAGAACCCTGCAACACCGTAAGCAGGGCCTGGTCTCCTGCACCAAGAATAACAACTTAACTCCAATGACAAAAGGAAATCACAGCACATCAAATTTCAAAATGCCATTTGTGAATAATACAGCCCTAAATTTTTCTATTTTTTCCTCCAGAGCCCAGAGATGTTTAAAAATGAATTTTGCAGTTGAACTCTGGGAATGTCAGATCTCAGAAACAACAGACGAAGAAGCGCTAATTAGCTGTGATGAACGTTGATTATAGAGCACAGATATAACAATAATTACAAAAGAAGAAAAGAGGTGATGCATCGGTCCCACGTATCGAGTGTGGTTGTGTAATTAAAGAAATTTAATCACAGCAAGCAAATATGATGTATTTGTACTTGGATTATTTTATGGATTTGCAGGCAGAACTGTCCTCAGAAAATACAAAAGGAATAAAAATATTCCTATTTTATGTGCATATTTTAAAACCGTTTCATTTATGAAGGTTTTTCTTTTTTGTTTGTTTTAATCCTCACCTGAGGAGATGTTTATTGATGAGAGAGAGAGAGAGATCATGTGAGAAAGAAACGTCCATCTCTTGTTTGCTGTACCTGTCCCAACCAGGCACCGAACCTGCCACCCAGGTGTGGGCGCTGACCAGGAGCTGAACCTGCAACCTTCTGGTGTACAGGACGACACTCCCACCAACTGAGCTACCTGGCAAGGGCTACGAAGGTCTTTCTTTTGTGCTTTTTTTCTACCTCCTCCTCAACCCCCACAGAAAATCCATTTCTTTTTCAGCAAAATATTCAGTACTATTACCTTGTTAGGGTGATCTTTTCAGGATATCCCTAACTCCTTAAGATTAATAGAAGATATACATATGCTCACAGGAAACAATAGGTCCTATTTTATCTAAAATATTTTAAAGGTATGGTCTTTCGTTTGAGTTCTGGAAGGAAATAGAATATGGTAGTTGCACCCAAAGATGAATCCATGAATAGTGCTCTCAAGTTCCGTGACATCCGTCAGAGCTTGTTGGTTCATGAATAAATCCCAAAATATAAGAAGTCACTTGGTCGGCTGAACTCCCACAGAAGATTCAGTAACCTGTTAAGTCACAGGGTTATCTCGAACAAGAGTCTGCCTTGCAACTTGCTGTCCTTTGATTTTCTGATTAAGTGATGGATGAGAAGAAGAGGTCACCCAGGCAGCACAGGGGAAAAAAACCCTCGCAGAAACCTTGGCTGGCCTGCGCTATTCCCAGCAAGAGACTTCTGTTTTGCACTGATTACTCTTAAAGCTTTTTCCCCAGGCAAATCTTTTTTTTTTTTGCTAATGTTGTTCTATAATTAGGCATTTCTGCTAGAATTAGTAGCAAGCATGAAAAAGCTGTTCTTGCAATATATTTGTAAAAAGTATCTGAATTGAGTTATCATGGGTGAAGTTGAATTAAACTATATAATTTATCATTATGACAGTGTATCTGTGTTTGCCCTGGAACCGCCTCTTAAGTATAATAAAATAAAGAAATAGCATGAATCATTAAGTTATACACACACACCCAAAACACATGCATCTTATACATTAATACTTGTATTTTTTAATATTTATATATAGTAGTTTTTCTAGACTCAATCTGATACAATGCAAATATACTCTCCCATATAATAACCTTACTTAAGATATTCAGGAGTTCATCATCCTGCAATTTAAACTGTAGGAAAGTTTCTCTTTGATGGAAAATAAATTCTCGTGCAAACATATTGTGAAAATGGGAAGAAAACATACCTCTTTTCACCTATATTTACTAAAGATCTCTCTATCAAAACAGATGTTCCAAATCTTTTTGTGAGATATTCATCAAAAAGATTAGACATCACCCCTCCTTCCCCCAACAGACACATAAACTACACCTACTTGATTAAACTTCTGTACCTACCCTGGGAGTTCAAATGACTGCTGGGACAAGGCAATTGCCACAATATATGAGTGAAGTAGGCATTAAATGCAAATGACCTGTCTACACTGGATAAGTGGTGGGCAGACCCGACGTTCTTGGCAAGAAGAAAGAGGTCTGAGTGTCAGGTCTTCTGCTGTGTTAAGAGAAGTTATAAATCTCACATGAAATCTCTCAGTCTTTAAATGTTGGCACAATGTATGTGGAACAAACACAGCATTCTTTTAGCTGATTTAACCCCCAGCAACCAGTCTGCAAACACTCTGTGCCAGGGCCGCCGAAAGGACTGCCGAGTGCGGGGTGCACCCTGGTGACAGGCTGTGGCCAGAGGACGACAGAGTTGAACCAGACAGATTAGAACCCCACCTCTAGCGGCCTCCTAGAAAACCTGCCTGGGGGGTGGGACACTCCAACCTAAATTAAGGCCAATCAATAGCTTGAAGACCGCTGGGTGGCCAGACGGTACGGCGACACCTGGGGTGAAAAGGGAGGTCCTGAGAAGGAGGCGCAAGAAATGCTGGTGGTTACAGAAGACGCGGGTCAGCTGCGGGGCCCAGAGAACACTGGTTCACTAAAGACAGCCTGGTGTCAAGGATTATTCGCAGAGGGAGGAACAATGACATTCCAGGAACAGCACTAAGAATGAATAAACTCTGACAACGCTTATGCCAAAGTGAAAATCCTTAAGCCATCTGTTTTGGCTTCTTAAAATCAGAGGTTCCAGGGCGGGTCCCAGAAAAGAGCCTGATGGAACCCAAGGCTTTGTGAAAAACGTAACTGTCACAGCAAACACGTATTTTGTTAGCTGATACATTAACACAGGGACAAACAAGGCTTGTAATGTAACAGTTGACATAAATTACTGTGCAGGAACATGGCAATTGAAACACATAGAAGTCTTTTCTAATAATCTGCAATTACCCACTTTACTGGTGTCCCCGGGATGTTTACACATGAGAATGAAAATTAAAACTCTCGGTTTCATTTTAATGTCTTTCACCATTCTCACCTTCAGCTGGACATAAAAGACACACAGCACAACACCTTCTCTGCCACCTTTAGAACCGCCCCGCTAAATGTGAAGAACATCTTTTCAATAACCTGAGAGTTCGTCTTGCACCCAAGCTTCACTGCCTTGACAACCCTGGAGGGCTGAAGAGGGCTGCTTGATGAGGGAGCCGTGCTGGAAAGCAGGTGGGGCGCGAGGTCACCAGCAGGATGGACTGGCATTGTTACTGTATTCAATGTAAAAGACAAGCCAGAGCAAAAATAGCACCATGGCTATCTCCAAGGTAAGAGAAAATGAGACTCGGGTGTTTGAAAGAATGTGCTATTTAGAGAGCAAAGGAGAAGTGAGTACTTGGATTAGGAAGCAAGGTCAAGCTAATAAAATCAGTAAGCAGAAATTGTCACTGTGCCTAAAAAGAATACATTTCAAACCAAACACACGGTAAATTCTAGTGCTCCCTTGCAAAGTTTGAAGTGTCAAGGAAGAAAGAAAAATAATCAGATTCCCCACGGCTCTTGTCTGGCTAGCTTTCATTCTCTTACACAGTTCTGCATAATACAGTCTTAAAAATAAACGGTATTCAAAATGCTCTTTGCATTAGGATTCACACTTTCTTTACCGTAATCCCAGCAGGCTGTTATGATGTATGTATCCCAAGAGGGAAACTGAAGCTCAGTGATGTGCCTAGGGTCACCTCACTGGTGAGTAAAAAGTTAAATTAAGGCCCAATAGGAGGCATTCTTTGCAAATATCTTCTCACATCCCCTTGGCTACCTTTTTGTTTTTATCGATGTTTTCTTTTGCTGTGCAGAAGCCTTTTAGTTGGGGTAGGAGGGAGGTGGTAAATGGTAATGGAGTCAAATATATGGAGACGAAGGAGACTTGACTTTGGGTGGTGAACATAGTGCGATGTATCAGAATTGTATACTTGAAACCTAAATAATTTTATTAACCAGTGTCATCCCAGTAAATTTAATTAATTAAAAAGAAGGGCAACATCGCGGGACCTTCCCCGATGCCAGCCCCCACATGAAACCCAATTGGTCCTTAGACATTTAGTGCGTAATGATAGTTTAAACACAGTCACTGTGGACATCACTCATTCATAGGCTTGCCACGAGTTAGAGCCGATTCAACAGCATATCACACACACACACGTTCTTTCAGTGTTAACCCAACTGTTTGTTACGTTTTTTTAAAAAGTCTCTATACACAGCTGTCTGATTCCTCTGACCTTGTTGTATTGAGTGATTGTCCCCCACTCAGTCTAAGGTACCTAAGACACTATTATTCACTGTTACTGCAGGGCACAGTTCCAATAAACTGTGAAGAGATTTGCTGGCTTGTTCACACAAAACTACAGGGCAGGGGCAAAGGCAATAGGAGCAACAACGAAAACAAGTTCTCAAAAGGAGGAAAAGAAAATGTTACATTGCCACAGCAACAAGACTGGAGAAAAGTCGAGGTGCAGGAGATAAGCGTTCAGAGCCTTGTACTAAGACCAGAAAAAAAAACAAAACCTGGAATGTTCACATTTATAAGAAACCAGTGCATTTCAGAGAAAAGGAGAAAAACTTACATGTAATAAGAATTAATTTCCATTTGTTGTACTCCTATGTCTCTAAAGGAGCACCAGGGAGAAGAAGCAATTTGACAAATGTATCATTTGTGTTTCAACATCAATTGTGATTTGTGATAGATACTTGTCTTTGAAATATTACATCTTCCATAACTGGAAAAGATTGGTAAAATAAACTCTCTAAGCTATTTATGAACTAAATTATATTTTGACTGATAAAATAGAAAAGAATTTCAATAAGAGTAAAGATCTGCAATAAAAGGAAAAAATAGACACTGTGCTTACTTCATTTTCTTTAAGGACCAACCTCTCAAAAACATAATCAACTAGAAATTTGTGTATCATCATTCCAAGTATAAATGCTCTTTAATAAAAAGGAACAAGAGCTAGAATAAACACACACACACACACACACACACACACACACACACACACCCCCCCCACTAGACCAGCCGGTTAGACTGAAGAAGATACTTGTTTTTCTTGGGAAGTGAGAAGTGCCTCTCACCTTTCACCTGCTGCCCCATCTCCCAAATGATAGAGCTGCTATTGATCATGATCTGCTGTCTGGCGCCTGAAAGCTAAAATCCAAGTAATTACTCCTGGTGATAGAAGAGTTGGAGTTCAGTTTGGGTGAAGGGAGGGAGCTAGATTCAGATCATATTTACAATTCTTTAAACTGCTGGTCAACTTCTATGTCTTTGAAACTAAGCATCTAAAGCATTTAAACTGCAGTGAAACTTTCGGTATAAATATAAGCTGCTGGTCTATAGGCAAATTAGTTCAATTTTGCATACACTCTTGCAAGTATCCTTCCCTTCAATTTCCTTCCCCCACCCCTCACCCCAATTCCCAACAGGCGCTGATACTAAGGATTCTCTTCCCTATGGAGGCATTGTGGCCACAAAACTTAACTCATGAAAATAAGAATGAACTTTCTCTTTTCCCCTCATGCTTTTCTTCCAGTTTCTTTATGCAACAAAGAACTGGTGCCCACCTGTCTTTAGAAAGGGAAACCAAAGGATCTCCTAGTTTACTTCTGCTATGGCCCCTGTGAAAGCTCTGTCACTTGCAAAAGTGGACTCATCTGCAAACTGCATCATCAGGAAATAGAAATATTTGCTGAATCCAAAAATGTAAAATATGCCTACACATTAAGAGTGAACTCCCCAGGCTCAGGAGCTACTTGGCTGAGGAATTGACATTGTAGGATCTCTACTCTCAGCAATTACCATTCCTCCCAAAGCCACCAGCTTCCTTGCTGACCTGTACGCTCATCGTGTGTTACTCTTTTATTGTAGTGTGTTGCTCATGGCTTTTTAAAAAGTGGAAATAATATTGCTTCTTCCTCTGGCTATTTTTAATTTTTTTCATTTTCTGCCCTAGCTCTCATTCCCTGTACTCATTATATCTCTTTATGTGCCCAGAAACTTCCTCTTCAAATTCTCTTTAAGGTGGCAGCTGTGTCCATAATTTTCTGAAAAATACATTCTTAGAGGCACCGAGAGTCTCCTTATTGTGAGCCCAAAGGCCTTTTCTCTGCTGTAATTTGCCTTGAGCCATCCCAGGTAAAAAAAAGGAAATCGCAGAGTTGATATCGAGTTCTCCATGTGATACAAACACTGTCTCTTTGTCTCCATCTTTTCAATTTGTCATACCCATTTTACTCCTGGTTTCCAGACTCATTGTCCTCAAAAGGCATTTGCATATTATCATTCTCTTGCTCTGACACCGTCTATAGACCCCCTCTACTACTGCACTGGACCTAAACTCCTTTGCCCGCCTCATAGGGTCCTCCATCCGTCTGTGCATGGAAGTTATTTGCTGAGAGCCAAATTTAAGCAAGATTAACCTGGCAGCTTTTATGCTGTAGCCAATCCCTGTGAAGAAGGAGAAGAAGCAGAATATAAGAAGGGAAGTGAGATCCCTTATTTGATTTCAGTTGTATTCATATTTAATCTGAAATTTCAGGTTATAACACATTAGAACTTTAGTTCTTATAAAAGAAAATAAATAGCTTGGAGGGAAAAAGAAAGTCCTGTAATAGCTGAGGGATTCATAATGTCATACTAATAAAATTATTTATTATAGTTTTCCCCAATTGCCTTATTTTTAGGAACGCATTGCTGGCTATGAGCGATCAGATGCAAAGCTCCAAAGTACTCATACGTAAGTCCACAGTTACCACATATAACATAGGGAAACAGTTACTGTTATGAATGCAATTTATTTGTTAATACTTCATTAGTTCATGTTAATATTTCACTCTTGAAGCCTAACCCACAGAGAATTTCATTACCACTACCATTCAGGTGTCAAATTCCTTTCTAAAGCAAAACAAAGGAAAATCTTTCATAACAGGGGATCTTTGGTTTTGTAGACCAAAGAAACTGGGAAAAAGATTAAATCATCATCAGTTTAACTTACAAAGCAAATGCATAGGGAAATGGCATTATTCGCCATTTAAATCGCTTAATTAATTTTGGGAGTCTTTTTTTAGTCTATGCAAGGCAAAAAAATTTCTATAGCCAGTTATAATAATGCTAAATTTATAAATAGTAGATTTAAGTAAATCCCCCATTGAAAGAGATAAATCACCTCTGTGCTGAGAAAGCTCTATTAAGATACCATCTGAAAGATCTATTGAGGCCTAAAGTGAAATACATGTGTTTTTAAAAGGATAAACATAGGAAGAAGTATCTGTCATGCTTTATGGTGAATATATCCATCCAAATATTCAAGAGCTCCCTGATTTATTCTCAAGCAACAACCTTGACTCTTCAAACATTGTTTATGATGGTCATGAGGGCACACACAGGGCTTCAATACAGCTATCTGCTAGTAGACTTGCTTTTGAGAGTAAGACATTCTTAAAGCATCATTTACTTTCACAAACAGCATATGCTCACCATGTGGCACCATTCTTGTTAACACCAAAGTGGCAATTTGAGCTTAACTGCTTGGGAGCTCTGTTTATAATAAAAATAGTATGTGATGTTGAGTCCTCAGAGTTTCAGATGTCAAAGGTGATCATGAACATAAATGCAAATTCCCCAAATCTGCTCTGCTGGGAAAATGATTCTTGCCAAGGCCAAAGAACCCAGTAGAAATACAAATGCTTGGTTTCCAGCTTCTAATAAGCCCGGGAATTGTCTTTCCAATTTCACTACATCACCTTCATCTGGTTCTAATGTAAATGCATGTCCAGTGAATTAGTTCCCCTTTGGGGAAAATTTTGTTGTCTCCAGAGCTTGAGATTTTCAATGAAGTGCCAATGACCTGATACAAATTGTTGAAAGTTTTATATTACACTGTTCTCTTCCTTTTATATGAACCGACTATTTACTTTTTGAGTACCTTCAAACCTTCTAGCATTGCAGAATAATGTTTAAAACATGGCATTATTAAGAAAGTTTAAGATTACAGCTGTGAAAACAGACCTAGTCATTATAATCAGTAAGAAAGTCCCTTAACTGGGATTTCAGAACATAAAAGGAGCCCATGCCGAGAATTGGCAGCGTAAGAACCAAAGGGAGAAAAGGGAGAAGGAAAGAGGGGGGAACCTATCAGGCAGAGAGAGGGGGTGTTCCCATGCTTGACAGCCCACTTGATAAAGTAAAAGCAATTCAGAATTTGAGTACAAGACGTCTTTCATGGGATAGGGAGGAGTAGTCACTACATTGCATAATCACTTTACATATCACACCCATTAAAGCACTTATTCTCTTCTATTTGAAATGGTTATTTGCCCACCTGTTTTTCCTACAGACTGAGATCTTCAAGCATCAGACCACATCGTATGTGTCCTACAAACCAGGGCCTAGTACACTGCAGATACTCAATATTTATGGCTAAAAAAATAATAGAGACTAGAAATAACATAGAAAATGCCTTTTGGGTCAGACTAAGATTCAGAGGTGGGAAAATATTTGGGGAAGGAAAAATTATTCCCTAGTAGCATTGTGTGAATGGAAAGAAATGTTCAATATACTTTAACATGCTATGGTAATACGATCACAAACAATTGGTTGCAGTCTGACCATATGTGCTTTTCCTTCGGGCACTGAACCCCCTGGGTTGTAGGAACAGAGAAAGGAGATGGAGTATAGTACATTATTCATGTGATTTGGTTTTGTAGAACTGTGTCCTGATAAGTAAGGATAATGTGGCCTTCAAAAGTCCTGAAAGAGTAGTTCAGAAAAATCCAAACTGGGTAAGAGAGAAGAGATTCTGAAAAGGAGCTCCAAGGGCTGATGGACTGGAGGAAGTGGTCCCCTGCTTCAGCTGGGCCCCAGGCACCGCCACCCCACCACGCCCCTGCCTCTCAAGACAGGCATTGCCTGTCTCCTCTTGTCAGACTCCTCAGTCCCCTCAATATCTAGGAGGAAACTTCCATCTCTCCGCTCAAGGTCAATAAACAGTATCTGCAACTCTTTCCTTCTCCCATCTCTTCTATCCTAAGCAATGCCTTCCCTTTAGTCTTTTCCCATCAAAACACTGTCATGTCCTTTTCTTTGTTCTCCTTTTAAGACAAACTTCTTTATCTTCACTTCTATACCAGCCTGTCACTTCTCTATTCACTAGACTCTATCTTCCAGCTCCATCACTCTGCAGATACTGCTTTCACTAAAGTCGCCGATATCATCCTAACAATGAGGACACTTTTTGCCCTGATTGTACTGAAGGTGTTTTTGGCATTTGATATTATTGATCCCTTCCTTAAGCATTGTACGAAAGAGCTGACAATAGCAAGTCAGTTATGAGGATTAAGTAAAGTTCTTAGCACAACATTTTGTACATAGTATGGGCTCTAAAGATGTTTACTCATATTATTATATTATTATTTTTTTCACTTGCCTTTGTGATTCCCTCTTTCTGTGTCTTCTTTTATATGCAGATGCCCTTCACCCAGTGTTCTGATCATACAGTCTTGCTGGGCAATCTCACCAGTCTTTTGATTTGAACAACTGTTGTGTTATGACTCTCGCATTTATTGTATACCTCTAGTCCAGTGCTGTACTAAATCTTTACACGTACATATCTAATTTCCAGAGGGGGATCCCCATCTTGATTGGTGATGTGCCCTGATGTGGTAGAATTATCCCCAGCTGAGAACAGGTGGTTAACTTATATGTGGTTATTTGTGTCTTTCCTGGGGAGGCTGTAAACTTCCTGCAAGTCAGCACAATTTCCCATCTCTGCCTATGTCCCTCAGACATAGCACAGAGCTGCCCACACACTGAAGCCATGAACCCAGCTCTACAGTTCTCAACTTACAGGGTCTCACCTTAGTAGATCACATTTACACCCCCTCCCCACAGCAGTCCCTGTAGAGACTGTTACATTTAATCCCGATTTCTTTTAAAAGGAAGCACTTGGAGTAATTCAATAATGAGAAAAATACATGTTAAGTGGATGGTGACTAAAATTTTGAAATAAGAGCACTTTGTTAAATTTAGAAATCAGATGAAACTTTACTTCAGAAACTGTTTGAATAATAACATATTCTATTAAAAGTATGATTTGCTGGTTATTTTTAAAATAACCTAAGGAAACAGGAACTTCTAAAATTTTCACAGCAGCCTAAGACTCGAAGGAAAGAATAAAGGTCTGGGCTGCTGTATCTGAAACCATCACATCAATGGCTCTATGTTAATTTATAATGGTAAATGTGCCACAGAAACAAATTCGTCCTGGGAATTTTCACAGCAATAAATATCACAGTCTGGTGGCAGTAGATGGAGTTATGGATCACACCCTCGCAAGTCGTAGGCCGAGTTTCAGGAACATGACATGTGTAAAGCACATTAGCTGAGACCTTCAAGTCTTCATGCTTCAGAAGCCAGACCAGATTGGCTGAATTGCAGAATGTACTTGCTGAAATACAATAACTCATCCCATTAAACCACACCCCAATTTATTGTGGAAGATGAGTTATCCAAAAACGATCTTCAAACCCAGGTGATACAGTAGGAATGAAGATCAATCTTAAGATCATTTTGACCTGAGAATTATAATGTTTTCCATTGCTTGAAGGCATGAAAATGGAATATGATTTATTAAGAATGTCTAGACCTGGCTGGTGTGGCTCAGTGGATTGAGTGCTGGCCTGTGAACCAAAGGGTTGCTGGTTTGATTCCCAGTCAGGGCACGTGCCTGGGTTGCAGGTCAGGTCCCCAGCTAGGGGCACATGAGAGGCAACCACACATTGATGTTTCTCTCCCTTTCTTCCTCCCTCCCTTCCTCTGTCTCTGAAAGTAAACCAATAAATAAAATCTTAAAAAAAGAATATCTAATACTTCATTAGAACCTCTAGGTTCCAAAAGTGGTATATCATTGACCTATAACTTAAAAGCTTTATAATTGTGGCTCTTATCTAACATCTCTTTTGTGCTTCCTTCTCTTGCCTCAACCACCCTCAACACCTCACCTCCCTTCAAGTAAAGCAAAACCTTCATAGGTTTGCATTCTTCCTTTTATAAACTTTCTTCTTCCTTTGACTTTTTAATTGAAAAAAAACTGTTTTCTAGACAATGAGACATATATTTCAGGGGAGTACTAAAAGTGTCAATAGCAGCATTGCTTTTAAGAAATTAATAATTTATTATTGAAAAAACACAAGTATTAAGTGCTCATAAAAGCAAGTAGAATATGAAAACACCACAAAAGGGAAAAATTAAGTATAATGGAGATTTCAGAGTAGAGTGATATCCCATCTACAAGGAAGACACTAGGGTTTTTAGAGAGAAGTATTAGAGATGAGGTAATATATTATAACTTGGGTTGGTATATGTTCAAGAAAATACCAAGTCAACTTTTTTATTTAAGTGTATTTTATTGATTATTCTATTATAGGTGTTTCAATATTCCTCCTTTGCCCCCCTATGCTGGGTACCCCCCTTCCCTGCAGCAATCCCCCCTTAGTTCATGCCCATAGGTTGTGTGAGCAAGTTCTTTGGCTTCTGCACTTCCTATGCTATTCTTAACTTCCTGCTGTCTATTTTGTTCCTACCAATTATGCTTCTTAGTCTCTGCACCTTTTCCTCATTCTCCTCCTTCCCCCTTCCAGCTGATAACTCTCCAAATGATTTCCATATCTATGATTCTGTTCCAGTTCTGGTTGTTTGCTTAAGGGTTTTTTTGTTTTGTTTTGTTTTTTTACAGTCAGTTGTTGATAGTGTGAATTTGTTGCCTTCTTAATGTTTACAGTTTTGATTTTCTTCTTTTTCCTTAATGAGTCCCTTTAACATTTCCTGTAGTAATGGCTTGGTGAGGATGAACTCCTTTAGCTTTACCTTGTCTAGGAAGCACTTTTTCTGCTCTTCCATTCTAAATAATAGCTTTGCTGGATAGAGTAATCTAGGTTGTAGGTCCTTTATATTCATCACTTTGAATCTTCTTGTCAGTCCCTTCTTGCCTGCAAAATTTCTTTTGAGAAATCCACTGATAGTCTTATAGGAACTCCTTTGTAGGTGACTTTATGCTTTGCTCTTGCTGCTTTTAAGATTCTCTCCTTTTCTTTAACCTTTGGCATTTTAATTATGATGTATCTTGGTGTGGTCCTCTTTGGGCTGAATTCATTCAGGACTCCCTGTGTTTCTTGGACTTGTATGTTTATTTACTTTGCCAAATTAGGGAAGTTTTCTTTCATTATTTTTTCAAATAAGTTTTCAGTTTCTTCATCTTCCTCTTTTCTTCTGACATCACTATGATTCAGACATTGGCACTTTTGGAGATACCCCAGAGGTTTCTCAGCCTATCCTCATTTTTTCAAATTCTTATTTCTTCGTTTTGTTCTAGTTGAATGTTTACTTTTTCCTTGTATTCCAAATCGTTGGTTTGAATCCTAGCTTCCTTTATTTCTCTCTTGGTTTCCTGTGGATTATTATTTATTTCACTTAGTATGACCTTCATTTCTTCCTTTACATTTTGGCTGCACTCAAGGAGTTCTCTGAGCATCCCTATAACTAGTGTTTTGAACTCTGCATCTGATAGGTTGGCTATCTCTGTTTTACTTAGTTCTTTTTCTAGGGTTTTGTTCTATTCTTTCATTCAGGCCATTTTTTTCTGTGACTCCTCAATTTAGCACCCTCCCTGTGTTTGTTTCTGTGTATTAGGTAGAGCTGCTTTTACTCCCTGTCTTAGTAGCTTTAGCCTAGATACAAAAGGCACCTGTAAATTGTGTGGGGCGAAGCCCCAGGGAATTGCCAGGGCAGGACAACCCTCTTCACTGCTGCCACTGCCTTTCCATGTCACACTTCATTGCTCCCTGTCTCTGAGGCTCTGTCACTCCTACCTATTTGGATTAATATGTCTTCTTTAAATCCTTGATTGTCAGACTTCCACACGGCTATATTTTATGATGGTTCTGGGTGTTATTAGTTTTGAAATCTGGTTATTATTCTTTCTATGGTTGCAGGAGGAGGTAAAGTATGTTTACCTATTCCTTCATCATGACTAGAAGTCCTCTCAACCATTTTGTAACCTTTGTGAAAACATAAAACACAGTGTTTGACTCATGATAGGTAATTAACAAATATCATTTTCTTCCCTCCCACAGAAGTATTATGGTCTAAATTGTGTTCCCCCAAACTTATATGTTTGAAGTCTTAACCTCCAGTACCTCAGAATGTGAGTCTATTTGGAGATAGGGTCTTTACAGAGGTGAAATGAGGTCATACAAGTGGGTCCTCATCCAATAGAAGATGCGATCAGAACATACACAGAGGATCATGGGAAGACACAGTGAGCAGATGGCCATCCACAAGCCGAGGAGAGAGGCTCTCAGAAGAAACCAACCCTCCTGGCAGGTTTATCTTGAACTACTAACCTTCAGTACCCTGAGGAATTAAATATATGTTGTTTAAGACACACAGTCTGTTGCTTTGTTATGCTAACCATAACAACTAATGGAAGGGGTCAGTGACTAAAGGGCTAAGAAGATATCTTGAACCAGCACTGTGAAAGAACTAAAGTTTGGAGACTTGATTTGTTAGTGAGTAGGAAGCCAAACAAGATTTGCAAATCAGGGTTTATCAAAACCTGAGTTTAGATGAAGAGGTTTGTCTTTTATATTTGGATTATAATGATAGGGGAGAAAAATTTGGAAGATCATTGTGGAGAGTACTGGGTCACTGCATCAGACCACATACAAAATAATTGAGACCTGAATTGTCTCATTAATAGTAGGCATGTCAGTTGAAGTAAAGTATATTTAACTTAGCAATGGATTATATAATAGAGAGTCAGGAAATGGGAAAGATCAATGGTACCAAGTGTTTACTATGGTAGAAGTATTAATAATAAGGATGTTAGTATAATTTTTAGAAAGTTAAAATATGACTCTCCTGTAAATATAGAATATGTTAAAGATTTTATTTACCAGTTAATGAAAAAACAGTAATATTTATACACACATACTCAAGATATGGACAATCAGGAATGCTGAAATGAATTTGCCAATGAATACTACTAAAAAGTGTTAAAGATAAAATCAAAATGGTGTCATTGATACAAAAGCCCATGATACCAAACTGAGACTTAATACTTAATCTAATTGCAGTTTCAATTTGTCCCAGAAACATAATCTTAATGAACCAGTCTGGAATTTTCTGTTCAAGGGCCAATAACATTATTTGTAACATTATTTGTCACATTATTTGTCTTTCCCCAGAGAAAGATAGGGTAATGTGCGTGATAAAAATCCACCCCATTTCCTTTTCCCAATGAAAAGGTGTCCCCACCCCCCCACCAAAACCCTTTATTTTGTTGATAGCTCCCTTGCCCTACCCTTCTTTCCAGGAAAACCTCCCATTTTGTACAACCCATTGGAGAGCCTTTCCAACTGATAGATAGGATGTTGCCTGAATCACGAATTGCTTAATAAAGCAAGTTAGACTTTCAGATTTACTAGGGTAAATTTTGTTTTTGATAATGCCAAACTGGTTAATATTATAAAGGACAATATAACTAGTTGGGTCATCTTTTCCATAGGGCAGTGATCAAAGGTATGTCTACGAGACAAAACACCTTTGTACTGCCATGGAGAAGAATCATTTGCACGACCATCAGTTTTCTACAAGTAAACTTCTAAGCTTTCCAAGTTGTCAAATGACCTAGTCAATGGAAAGACAATCAAAGGTGCATATTTTTATAGAGTTAGATAATCCCCAGATATCCAAGATCATGCCCAGCACTTCACTGGTAAGACAGATATCCTGTAATCTCTTTTGTCCATTTCCAAGCTTTGCACTATTTTTACAAACAATAAAAACAGGAGAAGCTATTTTTCATTTTAGATATGTTAAATATGCAGTGCCAAAGAAATGCTCAGGAGAGGAAGTCCAGTGTGCAATCAGAAGCATGAGACTGCACATTAGTAAAGGAACAGGTCTGAATAAATTTGTCAGCTCTGCTTGATCTTTCCACATACCTCATCAGTTAACTTACTGAATTCAGATGTAATCATTGGCTGGAATTGAAGGCAACTGCCCTTCCCTTCCTCCTTTTTTTTGTTATTAACCTATTGTAGTTTCCTATGATCCCTGCATCTCACAGGCTTAAATATCTTGGTTCTGTGTTCTTGAAATGGCTTCTCTTTTGTGGCTATTTGATCCCTGTTTATGTTTCAGGTCTCCAGATCTCGGCTTTTTCTTTTCCGTTAGGCTGGCCCCTCAGACCCAGGTTTCAGCTGGTGTTTTTTTGTAGGAATTGCTTGCTCCAACCTAACAAAGAAGAACCCAACTGTCATCTTAGTCATTTCTCTGGTATTTGGGTGAGCCCTGCCTTAAAATAGAAGGACCAGAAAAGTAGGTATGAGTCACCTGCACAGACATGAATTTTTTCATATAAATGTCAATATTTCCCATTTTCCCTCTGGCCTTTAACCACTTCTGTAGATCACTGACAGTGTCTCCTTTTCTTTCCTATGGGCTGGGTATTTGTCATGCAATCTATAAATAGCCCTTGTAACTGCTAAGTAAAACAAAGTGCTCATCCATTCACTCATCCATTCTGTCATTCACTCATTCATTCATCAAAAATTGCTAAATGCCTCCTATGTGCTAAGGACTATACTAAGTGCCTGAAGATACATAGATGAACAAAATATATCATTGCCCTCTCAAAACTTGACCACCAAGGGCTACAAAGCAATGAATTTTTTACCTTTACCTTTCAGGTTCCAGGTATATTCCAGGTTTGCCCATGTTCACTCAGAGGTCCTGTATGTAAAGGAGTCATCTGTCCAAACAGACCAGGCTGTAACCCTGAATATTTTTGAATCAGAGATGAATGAACCTCAAGGAGTTTTCCTCAAATCAAATTTAACTCTCACTCTCAGGAACCTGACAAAGCCATATGTAACTTCTTTCTAATCATAAATATTACCTTTGCAGTTTTACCTTAAAGGTCTTGATTTCCACAAAGAAATAAAGGTGTCATATTAGTTAATTATTATTATTGTTGTTGTTGTTTTAGAGAGAGGGGAAGGGAGGGAGAGAAACATCGATGTGAGAGAGAAACATCAATCAGTTGCCCCTTCTGTGTGCCCTGAGCAGGGACCGAACCTCCAACCTAGGCAATGTGCCCTGACCAGCAACTGAACCAGGGACCTTTTGCTTTGTGGGACAATGCCCAACCAACTGATCCACACTGGCCAAGGCTATTTGATTAATGTTTTTAAAATTATTTGATTGCATTTGTGATATACTGAAATGTTATAGTAAAAAATAGCAATAGTTTTATTGCTTCAGAAATTTGATTTAATTACTTATGGAGAATGCACAATTAAATATGTATCTAACAACTTCTAAGAATCTTTAATAAGAATGGGAGGAGGATTGAATATGAGAGGGGGTGGGCAGGGCAGGGGAGAGTAATGGGGAACAAGGGAGGACAACTGTAAATGAACAATAAAAATTCTTTTAAAATAATTTTTAAAAAGAATACATTTATTCTAATTTTATAGAAGTTCATTTGATCAAAGATGTTAAGTGACATCACCAAAGTAAACAGGGACTTAGTACAAGACAAGAAAAGCATGAACAATTCCTCATCAGTTTATTTTCAATGGTGATAATTGATGTGTTTCTATTAATATGAAGAACTGAAGGCCAGAATTCTTTAACAGAGAGATGGAGTCCTATGGCCAGTGAAGCTAACTATAAGTGATTTAAATTTTGTAAATGATAGCTAATAATCTAGTTTCTAAGCCCTCAAACACACTGGAGGTACCCAACAGCTCTTTCCCGGTAGATTTTTATTTCTTCCAGAAGCCCTTCCAGTTCAAATATCTTGACCACACGAAACTCCAGAGAACTAGGTGATAGCAACTTTTGAAGCCGCCGTGCTTCATCTGAGGCTGCTACAGTGAGCGCAGGGTGGGGCCTGCCGGTGTGCTCCTCTCCCACCCACTGCCCGCCAGAGAAACCTATAAATAAGGTAGAGGCAGGGAAATAAATGTATAGATATAGATATCTCCCATTTATAGCAGGGAGATATCAATATATACACAAACTAAAATTTGAATGAAAGAAACCCCATATATACATAGTGTTGTCTTTGATTGTCATACATTTTGGGAAAAGCCAAAAAAGGGTTTTTTATTTTTATTTATTTATTTATTTTTTAAAGATTTTATTTATTTATTTCTATAGAGGGAAGGGAGGGAGAAAGAGAGAGAGAGAGAAACATCAATGTGCGGTTGCTGGGGGTCATGGCCTGCAACCCAGCCATGTGCCCTGACTGGGAATCGAGCCTGCGACACTTTGGTTCACAGCCCGCGCTCAATCCACTGAGCTATGCCAGCCAGGGCTAAAAAAGGGTTTTTTTAAAAAAAAATTCTCTTTCAACTCACCCTGGTTAGAAAATGATAATAACAAAATAATGTCACCACTGAAACAAACAAACAAAAGCCTGTTCTGTAACCATGTGGGTCTGATGGAGAAAGTTTTGGAGAAGAGACTCTAAAGATGAAAAAACAAAAACAGAAATGACCAGCTGTATTTATTGTGAACAATGCCCTTCTGCTTCTTTTGCTATAGGTATCCTTTAACTCCTACACCAACTACTTATCGTTATGATTGTAGCAACATAAGAAATATATTTTCAGAATTTTATTTTTAAATTATCTCCAGTAATGGTACATGTATATTATTCTATTCTCTAGTATTCACAAATAACTAGTAGGTAGCTTTGAAACACGTATAATCATATAAAAAGGGTAGATTTTCAACATTTGCCAAGGTCATTAATGCCCTGAGGAAATCAGGAGATAATTGAAATGATAGATGAAGAGATGAAACTCTAGGTGAATGCGCTGTATATTAATGAATCAACGTCACATTTATGAAAAGTTTTGAAAAATGATTCCTATTTTTTGCTTATTTCTAATATTTTAAAGCTTAGGAAGGTAAGTTTTTAGGAGGACTAAAATCTGAATTAAAGAAACCCCATTGATCCATCAGAAACATTTTTGCTGTAATTTTTCTCAGGATCATTTGCATTCCCCTCCACTGATTTCCACAGAAGTTATCATCATCTCCATTTTTGTACTTGCACGGCCTCTCTTTTCCTTTTTGTGAAATCATCAGTTCATAAATTATCTCACCTAGAGATCAATTCTCCCACTTCTTCCTGACAAAGTTATACAGACTTATGTAAAAGAGAAAAAAGATTAGCATTCTGACAAAAAAAAAAGATTTAGAAACAAGATTTTTTTTCAATTTAATTAAAAATAAAGAATCCTTTATTGGCAAAAAAGTCATTAGGTGAATTTAGGGTGACTTAAAGCAAAACACTTCCCAAAGAGAGAACTTCCTTTCTAGGCAAGCTGTTTTAAGGTTAAATCAGATATACGTAGGTCTGTGGAAAGCAAATGGTGCTCAGAAACAAGCTTTCTCTGCTCCCAAAAGGGACAGAAATGAGGTGGTCATCCAGGTACTGGGGAGGGGGAGATGTGTACAAATACAAATGTAAAGTCCAACCATTGAGTTTAAAAAATGGCAAAGGTGTCTTCCCAGAGCATGCGGGGTTCTCTGTCTATCGAACAAGGTGTATTCTGACACTTTTAATTGATTTAGAAAGGTGCCTGTGGTACATCATGTTTCCTTCAAGTCAGACACAGATGTTGGGGCTCAAGTGGCTGTCAGAGCTCCCTGGTGAGCTAAAGAGAAGCTCCGATTGGTGGCTGTGGATGCAGGTGATCAGCCGCAGGAGAAGGCTCCAGGGGAAGAGATCTCCTCCAGTGCTAGGGCAGGCTCAGTACATTGACAGGCATTTCCATTGGAAGCCACACAGAAAATGATCTTGCTGATGGCTTCACCGGGCCCATGGTAATTCCCCCTCTTAGGGTTTGAGCTCGGAAGCATGACCAACCGTGGTCAGCCAAAGGATAGGATCCTGGGGCTCACAGGGAAAGGATGACAGTAAATGCCTGGAAGAAATAGCTGAGAATTGAAAATGAATTCTACACTCTGAGCAATACTTCAGAATCTGAAATCCTGGACACAAACTCCCCAAATAAATACCCTGAAAGAACTTGAGTTGTTGCTAGGCATGCAGGTTGTTAAAATATTAATGCATTTCCATACTGGTTTGGAAAGTAGTCTGTGTCCCGAGATCCCTCAGTGACTCCCCAGCCACTGGACTGCCCCCCTAACCCTGGACCTCCCCGACTTCTACCATTCCGAGTAATAAATTATTAAAACCTAGTAGCAGGGGTCCTAAGGACCCTGGCAGCTCTGGCATCTGCTCTGAATTTGTGGACTTCCTGTGCCATACAAGTTACTAAATAACTTTTATATTACTTTTGCTTAAATCCAACACTTAAAATGAAGTACCATGAATTTTATTGTTTTCTCATTCCATCTTCACTACAACTGCCCTTCGTTTCTTACGAGTCTCCCATACACTTCATGGAAACGAAGCTTTCCCCCACTGTCACCTGTATCTATAAGGTTAACGTAGGAAATATTAAAGTCACTATCTGGTATTGGATTCAAAGCTGCAGTTATTGTTTACAATTCCAGTGACCCTGAGATCGCCAAAGTATGAAATAAAGGAAATATGAGATGTGACTATAAAGTGATGAAACTGATTTTCCCATGTGGCTTGTAGGATTTCCCTGATTACTTTTTCATCATGCCTTGTATAGTTGGTCGGTAAAAACTCCCCTTCTCAGCACATTGATTTTGTGCATGGCCCAAATAAAATATGCATTATTTTCCTTAAGTTCATAAGGGCTCTTTAAAATAGGAAAACACAGTGTTTTACAGAGAACTCCCAGATTCCTACCAGTCTTTTTTTTCCCCATTGTTAATTTGCTCTTTTAAAATAATTTCCTCCAAGGACAGGACAAAAAAAAAAACTGTTATCTGGCATAATAGAATATTATCAATGTCCCTAATGAACAGCAAGCCAACTAATGACCAAACTACCAAAATCACATTCAGTGCACAGTTTTATGAGGATAAAATTATCAAAGGATGCCAAAGAAATTGTACTGAGTGCCCTGGGCTTGCCGTCACCAGTTGCACCCTTTGCTCCTCGGATGGAGGCTAAGAGGTATGTGAGAATGAGGCAAACGGAGCAAGGAAAGGACTTTGCAAGGGTACTTCATGATAGCCATTGCCCTGAGGTTTTATTTATAAGCCTTCTCTTTTTCTTCTGAAGAGTTTACAAATTAGCAGCATGATGCTTTGCAGGGTGTTTGACAGGAATGCTGAGTGCTTTCCCAAATTTTATCACTCGACTTTGTTAATAGCACAGCCAAGGGAAGGTGGCAGGAGCAGCTGGTGCCAGAGTTTCATTTTCCTTTCTGAACAAAAACTTACTATTGTAAGAAAGTGAAATCTGCCATTTCTGTGCTGTTAAGTCAACCTTTTCAAAGTAATTTCACCTAATGCCAATTGTCTATTTATAGTAAAAAATCAGAGAGAATCCAGGAAAGAACCAGTGTCGATAGCTGCTTACTCTTCCCTAGTATGTCTATGTAAGCATGAAGTCTGTCTAAATGGTGGTAATGTACTTTCCATTAATGTTGTTAGATATCTCTCAAGTATTTTTACCTCTGCTTTACAGAGCAAAGAAAATAATATATGGGTATATAATACCACATGTATGTTGTTTTACCAATATGAGATAACATTGCATGTTCTCTTTTATAAACTATTTAATAATATGTCCTAAATATTTCCATGTTATTACTGTGCTATGATATTTTATTTTTTTAAAGATTTTATTTATTTATTTTTAGAAAGGGAAGGAGGGAGAAAGGAAGAGACATATCAATGTGTGGTTGCCTCTCCCATTCCCCCCACTGGGGACGTGGCCCACAATCCAGGCATGTGCCCTGACTGGGAATTGAACTGGCAACCCTTTGGTTTGCAGGCCAGCACTCAATCCCCTGAGCCACACCAGCCAGAACCTGTTCTATGATATTTTAATAATGGTAAGAAAGTGCCATGATTTACATAAAGAGTTTCCTATTAATGGAGTTCAGTTAATTTCTTTTTTAAATTATTATCAATAATACTCCTATTAACCTTCTAGCTAAATATTTGTACACACTTCATGCTTATGAAATGGCTTGTTAATGTTGCTGAAAACAGTCCAACACAACTGAGGCTGACCTGTCATTTGTACACTGATTTAAATGTTCTGTCTACATTGAAAATATTACGAGCATACTCTGTGCCTGATGCTTTAATAATGATTTTGGTGTTCTCTCCTCAGAGAGGCATTTCAAAGTGTCTGCCATAGTGGCATAGAGGCATTTCATAGTGTCTGGGGATAGTAAGTTGTCATTGGCTTTTATTTCTATGTATCCTGCATTGAAATAAATATCACAATATTGTGCATTTTTGAAAAGTGTTTTGATTTTTAAAATTTAAATTTAAAGTAGTTTTTAGAGGTAGTTGTATTCTCTGTACAATATGAATCAGAGACAGAGCATTGCACATCACAAAGGACTGTAAAATTATTCAATAATTTGTGCTTAAATAAATGATAAGCAATCTTGGGGAAAATGCATTTAGAGCCTCAGCTCACACCATTTACAAAAATAGATGTGGATGGATTAAAATAAGATGCTTTTAAAAATAAGCTATTGAAAAACTGGAATTGGATATTCATGAAATCTCTGAAGAAGGGAAGAGTTTTATAATGAGAAGTTAGAAAAATCACAAAGAAAATAATCAATGAATTTGTCTTTACAAAATTTTTAAAAACTTTTGCATGTTAGAAAAACAAAGATCAGATGAAAGAACAAACTGTGATGTTTCAAAATATAGCAGTATAACACATCACCGCCCTTACTGAAGAGGACACACTTATTAATAAGAAAATCACTAAGTAGACAAATAGAGAACTTCTGTAAAGGCAAGTCACAAAGGTTGGTAATTCCCAACTTTAACAAACATTTTAAAAACACTACCCTCACTAGAAACCAAACAAAACAGATGAATAAAATGATGGTATACCATATTTTAACCTATAAAATATGACAATTTAAAATATAAGACAAGGTATAATGAAGGTGTATTTGCTTTTTGGAATATTTCTGGTTAAAGTACAGATGGTTATCTGAACTTTTAGAAAAATATGTCAGCATGAATAAAATGCTATAATAAATATATATATACCTTTATTTATTGAAAGACTAATAATAACATTGCCAAAATATTTTATATATTTGAGTACATGTATGTTGAACGAGGTTTCAAAAACTGGGAAGCACATAATGCAAGCATATAATACAAAATCATGTTAAGTAATAATAAGTATTTGTTCCCATAGTTGGCTAGCATAGTATACCTGATATGTAGAATTTATGCAATAAGTATTTGTTAAGTGAGTGAAGTAGAAATCTATTTTAGCAATGAATATGAAATAACAATCTAGAAAGAAATGAGAAAATGCACCAAAATGTCAATGAATTTATATTAGTATAGTAGCATTTGTGGGTGATTCATGTCCCTAATACCCTTTTATTTTTACTTATATTAATTTTTAAAATAAAAATTATAACTCAATAAGCATATCTGTTAGATTTTGTCCTGTCTTAGTTTAACCACTTCCAAGTTGTACTATCTAACACTATGATTTGTCTTAATCCTGACAGTGTTGTTTTAGGAGCCTAGGAATGTATTTCTTCCATTTTAGTAAAAGAACACTATATCTTATTTGAGAAGTAGGGGGGAAAGGGGATTTCTGGAAAGAATTCTTGTAAGAGGCAATGTTTGAAAGATGGCTAACATTTCTAAATATCCACAAATCCTTGTATTAGTTTTACTTTTGTATAATTACACTTAAGAACAGCCACATCAAAGCCCAGAGATGTAACTACATCAATATTCTGAAATTAATGACAGATTTGCCAGAGTTTATAGATTGTGCAGGGTATTTGGTGGAAATCCAGACTGAATTTGACAAGCACATGCAAAGCCATTGGGAGAGTTTGAGCAGGGAACTGCAGCAGCGCAAACCAACACATCTGAGAGTGCCCTCACCTCCTCTACCAGGATGCCTTCACGTTCACCTTAGAGGTCCCTCTTCCATTCCCAGTGCTTTCCTCCCAGTGCTTGGGAGGAAAAGGGAGTCTTGGGAGGCTTGGGAGTCTTAGGAGGCTGCACAAATATTTAAAATTTTGTGCTAAAACTTCTCCATTTTATCAGTGAAGGCCTGAGCAGGAGCAACCTTGACCAGCTGAGGGAATTCCCTCACTCTTCAGAGGTAGGCTGCCTGCACTGGGTAAAAAGAACAAGCCTTGGAAGTAAAATGAACAAATCTTGCTCTTCCAGAAGTCAAAGTTGAATGCAAGAAGAGGTACTACTACTTTAAAATAGAATTGATTTCTATTTTTATTCCCTTGGCATTCCACATAACAGCTGGTTAATCTGAAATAATGTGTCAATAAGTCTCCCTTTTCATGTAACCAGCACATTTTAACAAAGGCCTTTTGGGGATAGTACCTAACTCAAGACGAACGAAAGGATTTTTCTGTGTCAGCTCCAATAGATTGAATGTGGCTTCCTAAACATTGTGGGGAGACAGAATGTGATGCCATTTCCAGTTTCAGCAGTAAAATTACTGGGGATAGTAAGTTGTCATTGGCATAAGGTAGTGTAATGATGGTATGTATAGTGTTTGCCTTGTCTCCAAAGCTAGATCATTACTTCAGAAATGGGAGGGAAATAATTTACCACGTACAACTCACTCCACCCATGTGACTGATAGTGGGCTGGTAACACACAACAGCCGCCAGACAAATACGAGCTGCAAATATTCTGGCAGAAGGTGAGAAACACAAGCAAATCCAAGATATTAAAAATCCTTCACAATGGGTCTGTGTTTCCTCAATATCATCCCTTGGCTGGTGCTGATCTGCTACCAAGTTTTGTGCTGATTTGCACCAAAATAAAAAAAACAAAAGAGAGAGAAAAGAATGATGTTTTTTCATAAAGTTTAAGTCTTCCTCAATTAAAGATTTTTTTAAATTCTGAGATTGTTTTGTTCCTTTTTTAGGTACTATAAGTAATCTTCTGTATGAAATGATCACAGATAGATCACATAGATTTCCTCCCTAATGCCCTTACTATTTAATTTTGAGAGAGAGAGAGAAAGAGAGACACTAGCAAAATCTAAGTCTTGGGAAATTTCCTAATTCATAACATAACATATTTTAGATATCAGAGCTTTCAGAGTTTCAGTCTATCAGAGTTTTCTTCTTTACATAATGTAACATTTTCAACTATGAATACATAGAAGACACATCTTTCTACCACCTCCTCCTTATGAGGAAAAAAAATACTCAACATGATTTTGCTTTCCTTGAGAACTCAAAGGCCACTGTCACACTCATTATTTATTGTAATTGAATAATAACAACACGGAACTACTTATTTTAAATGAATGCAGGCTGCCCCATGGCTTGAACAGTCCCATAGGATTTTTCTTCTAGTATTTCTTTATCTTTCAGTTTTGGTGTACTGCTCATGAGTGCTCCTGTCAGAGCTTGCAATCATTCATTTGTTCTTATTGCCTCCTCATCCAGCAACAGTTCTGCCAAGAACTGGGCAACGTGGCTGATTGACGAGAGTAAAGTCCCTAATTGTAGTGTTTAGCCTTCAAAACGTCTAATTTGGGTTGGGAAAAACATTTGTGATGATTTTATGGTTCTAAGTGATGCTCTAAAGAGGTACGTGACAGTTACCTCAAATGAGATCACTCAAAACCTACTCCTCAACCCTCTCTTGTGTCTTCCTTCCATAGAGGCCAGAAAGCTTTCATGCAGTCACAGCCTATGGGACATAAACAGAAGTCTGCATGAGATTCCCAGGAACCTTTGCTAGTACAGGCACTGACTCATCCTACTCTGTGAGCCATCTTTTGGGTTAGAATATAGCAGAGACAGCTGGAGGTGCAAAAGCCATTTTGAAACCACGGATGAAAAGGATGCTGAGGGGGTAAAGTTAAAAGTGCCTGGGTTCTCAGATATATTCTTTAGCTTTACCAGCTCTGGATGCCTGCCCCTAGACTTCTTAAAATGGGAGATACATAAACTATTAATTGTTTAAGCTTCTGTTAATTTGCAGTTGAACATATTCTACACCATACTGCAGTATTATATATCTGACTTCTCTAGAGGTAAATACCATTAGTTTGTTTTATCTTTAAAATATTCCCCTAGGAGATTTCAGTATTGCAAAATGTAGCCAAGGTCACTGGAAAATTTCTGAAGAGAGTTTCATATGAATATTTTGAAAACTGTATATCCAAAGTACATTAGTAAGTTATATTTCAATTTTCAACTGAAGAGTAAGAAGGGTCTATGAGTATATAAGGAAATATTCCCAGGACCACAATTAAGGAGAGCCTTGCATTACTACAAAATGATTCAATCCTATTATTTCACTGTTTCAGAACTCAAACTAACAAAGATGATTTTCTGCCATTAAATAGAATGCAGATATATTTTGAAAAATTTTTTCTGGTGCATTTTTAAATGACAAGTCATACATTATGGGAGAAAAGTTGTCAAAGGTAGCAGAAAATTGCCCTGGCTGCTGTGGCTCAGTGGACTGAGCACCAGCCTGTGAACCAAAGGGTCACCAGTTTGATTTCCAGTCGGGGCACATGCCTGGGTTGCAGGCCAAGTCCCTAGTAGGGGGCATGCGAGAGGCAACCACACATTGATGTTTCTCTCACTCTCTTCCTCTCTTCCCTCCCTTCTCTCTCAAAATAAATGAGTACAGTCTTTAAAAAAAATTTGAAAAGGTAGCAGAAAACTGAGTCACGTATGCCTATTTGGCAGTCAGAAGTGTGAGGAATTAAGCAAGTTGCAGAAAGCTTCACAATGAATTTAATAACTAATAATTTGGCACAAATTGAAATCAAATGCATCCCATCTATAGGATGTTTATCATTGATTCCCCTCCCCCTTCACTTCAATAACAAAGATGTTAAAAATTCTGTGTGTAATATCTTTGGACACTGAAGAGCTCATTTGGGGGATTTAAAAAAAAAGCTCACTTAAATGAAATTAAAAGAAACATTGGCATCAGCCTCTCTTCCCTTTGCATTTTATCACCTGATCACTTATGGAGAGCACAGAAAGCAGAACACTGAGGTCCTTGTATTTAGACTGCACAAATATTTAAAATTTTGTGCTAAAACTTCTCCATTTTATCAGTGAAGGCCTGAGCAGGAGCAACCTTGACCAGCTGAGGGAATTCCCTCACTCTTCAGAGGTAGACTGCCTGCACTGGGTAAAAAGAACAAGCCTTGGAAGTAAAATGAACAAATCTTGCTCTTCCAGAAGTCAAAGTTGAATGCAAGAAGAGGTTAATTGCTGCAACTTATCTGTTATTTAGCAAAAATCTTTTTGTACTATTATAAATACAAAATAAGTAGTTTTTATTTTAATCTATTAAATTTATTAGGGTGACACTGATTAATAAGCTTATATAAGTTTCAATTGTATATTTCCATGATGCATGGTCTGTACCCACATTGTTTTAAAAATTAAAAAATCAAAGAATATCATGCATAAGCCTACCAACCTCAAAAAGCATAACTGCTATTAGCATTTTTCTCTTTTGTTTGAGAAGAATGTCCTTTGCTTATTTTGTCATTTTAAAATAATTTAGAATATGTAATTTTGTATTTTGCTTTTTATTGATATTTCCTAAGGATTTTCATATGGTTGCAGTCTTTTTTAAAATTTAATCTTTATTGTATTTTTTTCAATTACCATTTAGTCTCCTTACCACTCCCTCCCCCAGCAATCACTACACTGTTGTCCATGTCCGTGAGTCCTTTTCTTTTTTGCTCAATCCTTCCAACCACTAACCTCTCCCCACCACCACTGTCTCCTATTATCCATCTATGAGTCCATCCTCATTTTCCTTTTTAGTTCAGTTTATCCATTAGATTCCACATATGAGTGAAATCATATAATATTTGTCTTTCTCTGACTGGCTTATTTCACTTAGCGTAATGTTCTCCAGGTTCATCCATGCTGTTACAAAGGGCAAACTTTCCTTCTTTTTTATGGCCAAGTAGTATTCCTTTGTGTAAATTCAAATTCAAAATGGATCACAGATTTAAATGTTAGACACTGAAACCATAAAAATCCTAGAAGAAAACATAGGCAGCAAAACCTCAGACATTGCTCATAGCAATATTTTATTACATATATCTCCCTGGGCAAGGGAAGCAAAAGAAAAATTAAATAAATGGGAGTACATCAAGCTAAAACTTTTTGCACAGCAAAGGAAATCATCAAAAAAATAAAAAGACAACCCACAGAATAGGAGAACATATTCACCAATACATCTAATAAGGGTTTCATACCCAAAATTTATAAAGAACTTAGAAAACTCAACATCAAAAAAAGCCCTAATTTAAAAATGGGCAAAGGACCTGAATAGACACTTATCCAAAGAGGACATACAGATGGCCAACAGACATATGAAAAGATGCTCAATGTCACTATTCATCAGAGAAGTGCAAATTAAAACCACAGTGAGATATCACCTCACACCTGTCAGAATGGCTATCATCAATTTATCAGTAAACAACAAGTGCTGGTGAGGATGTGGAGAAAGGGGAACCATTTTGCACTGTTGGTGGGAATGCAGACTGGTGCAGCCACTGTGGAAAGCTGTATGGAAATACCTCCACCAACTAAAAATGGACCTGCCTTTTGACCCAGTGATCCCACTTCTGGGAATATATCCAAAGGAATCTAAAACACTAATTTAAAAGGACATAAGCACCCCTGTGTTCATTGCAGCATTATTTACAATCACCAGGATAAAACAACTATGGGTTACAGTCTTTATAATGATCATTTAATGCCTATATCATAATTCACATTTTATATAGTGTAATTTTCTTACCTATCTTTAAGCATTTAATTACAGCACCATAATGTTTTGTTTAAAAATGCTACACTAAAAAATAAAGTCATATGTCATGTTCTTTATTTTAGATTCTTTTTTTAAGATATACTTTAAAGTGGCATGACTGGGTCAAAGGTTATGAACGCTGTAATGGCTCTTTATACAAACTGTCAAATTATTTTCTGAAATGGCTGTAATTGTTACAACCATTTCATCAGAAAAATGTGGACATATTTATTAAGGAGGGATGCTAGCTGAGGGAATATTTTGTACCCAAACAGGTCGGGCTACTCAAATGTCTATTTCTACAACAGCATTTCTTTTCCTTAGAGTATTCCTAGAAACACACATCTCCACTGTCACTTTCTGAAAAAAAGTTTTGGAAAAATATTAGGAAATACATTCCTACTAACCTGCCTTGGAGACTTACTTTAGACAACAGTATATTCAAGTTCTGAGATATCCTATAAGAAAGACAACTCTTCAACTTTGTTTAACCACACTTCTCAAACACACCTCCCAATGAGTGCCTGCATGTTTTCCTAGCACCTGCTCTTAGTTTGACTTATCAACCTGCTCTACCAAACATGCATAAGAGAAGAGGAAGCATATATCCTATGCAGTTGGTTAGTACACACAAAACTACTCTGTCCCAAATCTGAATATATCCTAGAAAATTTCTACTGAAAATGATGACAAGACTAGTCTAAGGCAGCTTTAAAAATGCCTAAACATTAGCAGATCTAGATTGGCCCAGGCCTACTCTGTGTAACTCCAAGACTTCAGGTTCATGCAGGTATTTGGGGAGCACTAGAAAAGGAAGTGTTTCTAGTCAGCTCATAAAAACAATTATCTTTCCCCTCTTCTTTCCTTTTTCTCTCTGACTGGTTTACAACACTATGGATTCATCTGATTCTTCTCTAATGAAGCTGCTGCTATGTCACAAACAAGAACACAACTAGGAAAAAGTGAAGCCCTAGGGTAATAGCAGCATTGATAGAATATTCCACTCGAACCACTTGGCGTGTGGTAGGATTGCATCACAGGGAATGGTACAACATGTTATTAATGGTTGTGTCTACCCTTATTCCAGGTAAATAAAAGGATTAAACAACTTCTTTAAAAGATAAACTGGCAGTTTCTTAGAATTGTCTTTCTATTTGATATCACCTTAATAACAATAGATAAGTCTTATTTTCGGGTAGTAATTTTAAATCACTTGTTAGGACTTACCTAAGAAAGAGAAGAAGATCAAAAACTAGGAACAGTAAGATAACAACAAACTCACAACTGAACCTAAAAAAACCCCACAAAAACAAAAAGCAACAACTAGAACAGGAGCAGAATCACAGAAATGGAGATTACACGGAGGGTTATCAGCAGGGAGGGGGAGTGGGGAGCATGGGGGAAAAGGCACAGGGAATAAGAAGAATAAATAGTAGGTACAAAATAGACGGGGGGGGGTGGTTAAGAATAGTATAGAAACTGGAGAAACCAAAGGACTTATATGTACAACCCATGGACATGAAATAATGGTGGGGGAAATGCGGGTGGGAAGCAGGTACAGGGTGGAGAGGAATAAAGGGGAGAAAACGGGACAACTGTAGTAGCATAATCAATAAAATACATTGAAAAACTAAATAAATCACTTGTTAACAACACTGACACAAATACTTAAGTTTGGCAAGTGAGCAAACTACCAGGAGACAAACACTAAAAGATCAAGTCCTGGGACATTAAGAGCAGAAAACAGAAAATGTCAACAGGATCAGAACTGAAGCAACAAAACTGCAAAAACAGAATAAGGCAGAAGGCAAACTGAATTCATTAAACAAGTAACATCATCCATGAGGTTGATAACTTGTTGTATGTGAGAACCCGGATCTCTGACATGTGAAATAGCATTCAAATCTAAAATGAAGATTATTGGACTATCAGAAAAACACAGCCCAGAAATATTTTGCAATGTAGATTGAAAAACCTATCATTTAAATTTTCAGCCTGACCATGTCCCTCTGTAATAAATAATCAAATTGATAAAGAAATAAGGAACACAGTCTAAATAGCTTTAATTGCAATATTAGTAGTCCATTTAAAAGTGTGTGCTCTGTCGCTGTCTGGTGTGTGTGGCTCAGCAGATTGAACACCAGCATGCAAACTGAAAGGTTGCAGGTTCGATTCCTGGTCAGAGCATATGCCTGTGTTGTGGGCCAGGTCCCTGGGGGGGCCATGCAGGCATCGATGTTTCTCTCTTCCTCCTTTCTTCTCTCTCTAAAAATAAATAAAATCTTTTTTTTTAAATGTACATCATGAAGCCAACAAGACCTGGATTCCCACCATTTATAAACTTTCGGGCTTTGAGGAAGATGCTTCTTTTCTCTAGCACTCAGTTTCCTCACATATAAAGTATTACTTCCCTTCCCTTGAAGGGTTGGGGGGATTAAATGAGATCATGCACAAGAAGTACTCAACACAATGCCTTGCAGGTTGTAACTACTCAATAAATATTAACTATTATTAAAGTATTATGTGTTTTATTGGGGAATGCAAGTGACAAAGTGCAGGACTAATTTTGGGTTGAGCCCCAGGCTAAAGTAATAGCTGTGGAAAAGAACTACTGAGCTTCATTTTGGGCTGAGGCCCAGAGGATCCGATTGGCTTTCTAAACTGGTAGAAACCAAGAATTTTAATTCTTAATCTGGAGTTTCGTGACATGACTCAGAACTCCTAATACCTTGGGGAATTGTAACTGTGTTAGGCCTGATGTCTAATGACAGGAGCAATTTCATCAATGTCATCTCTGAGCCATACTTAAGGCGACAAGGCTGGGTCACCAATACATAATAAGATCTTTAATGAAATCAGTCCTCCAGGATTAAAGTGTTATTGCCCAATTTTCTCACACCAGACTTAAATTGAGAAAGGACGACTACCCAATATCAAAGGAAAGTTGGTATCACAAACTAATAGGGAAGTATCCGAAGAAATGGCAACACCTTCTTAAAGTTTCCTTTGCTATTACTGAAACTTGGTGATTAGAATTCAAAAGCTAAAGCAGATTTCAGTCTGAATTAGATACTTTTCTTTATGGGTATGTTCCCCTCTTGTTTAAAAAAAAAAAACAACAAAGGAAGGAAGGAAGGATCCAAAGCCATATTTTTAAAAAAGTTCTGAATCATTAAATGTAGTCTTTCATATAAGATACAGTATCAGATCTCCTTTCCTGCACATGAATCTTGGGATAAAGAAAGTAAACCAGCGATAAAACCACTTGTTTCAAGAGTAACAGTCCTAGGGAGAGGAACCGGTGAAAAGCTGGCTTTAACTAGAATCAGCAAAGCTTTGGGCTGAGCATTATGAAAAGTCTACGTTCTGTTTCCTGAGGTGCTCCAGCCGAGGGTACATTTCTGCCATTAACATGATGATCTGGGGCCCCATCTCTCCTAGAGACGCAAATAATGAATGGAAAGAACCGAGCAGTGGTCCAGGAGGAGCCATTTCCGCTGCAGTGAACCACATGTGCCCCGCCCAGCCACAGTCTCACATATGTGAGAGGAGACCAGGAATACAGAAGTGGGCAGCTAGTAACTGGAACCTCCCCAATCTTATTTTCTGGCCCATAAATCCAACAAATAACTATCTTTTTGAAATACCTGCCATTCAAGCATATTTAATGGAGTTAAAACATATGTGTGGGCTGGGATAATTATAATAGACTGTAATCTTTGAAATTACCCACATAACTCATTTTGCATCGCTTGTTCTTAATGGGAATTCTGAAAATGTCATTAAAAGTGAGTTTCGCCCATGAGATTCTAAGGTGGAGAGTGATAAATCAGATACGCGGTACCTAAACAAGGGATGTTCACACTGAACACCAGAGGGGAGGTGGGGTAGGGGGTGGATGGGACACTGAGAGGATCTGTAAAGTTAAAAGACTATAGTCAGTAGCCTACACCTCAAATGAACAGATCGGTATGTCCACAACAAGTTGCTATGGGACTTTTCCTGTTTCCCTGGAATTGATGTCTGGCATCACAACTAAGACCAAGTAGATATTCAGTTTCCTGTGTTTTAAAAAGAACTGCCGATAACGGTGGCTTCTAAAGAGGCTGTCGCATTAGCTGTGTTACAAGTCCCCTCAGGTCTTTCTAAGAAGGCGGCTGAGGCTGAGCGTGGGTGGAGTAGACTGAATTCCCAACACTTGGCACAGAACTGATGTGACTGCTGAGGGACCTCCAGAAAAATAGCATCCTGGCTCTCTGGTCAGTGCCATCCCAGGACTGTGGCCCACCTTTGCGGAGACCACAGCTCTGGAGTTCACTGGTTAACAGGAAGTGAGGGAAGTACGAAAGAGTTTCAAGGACGTCAAAAAGGAGCCAGAATCTACATCAAGTAACTATGCTTTGGGAATTCCTATAGCCACCTCCCCTGAGACCACATGGTAAGCCAAGTGAGAGTCCCTGCCATAACAGTTCTTGCTTTTCCTTCTCCCGCCTCCCACGCCCATCCCTTCTACCTGGCAGGAGCCCAAGTCTGCCTTTGTCACAGGAATTCTTGACTTTCCCCCAGAACCCAAATGCTTGTCTTGATACCAGAAGAGTCAGAACCTAAAAGAAGACTGAAAAATATTGCCGCCTTCTTTCAAACAATTCCCTAAAATCTAGGGTCAACACTATATAGGCAGAAGATAGGATATAAAATTAGAACTTTTAAAAATATTGAATTGAGATTTCAATAGCTGAACATGACTGGAAGAATATGGAATTTGGCTGAGATAAAACTGTAGTGACATTTATTGTTTACTATGAATTAGTCACGGAGATTTAAATAGAGTGATTCAACGTAGCCTCACAATAATCCTATGAAGTACTATTGTCGCTCCCATTTTACAGATGTAGAAACTGATGCATGAAAAGTTAAGTACTTTTCCCCAAGTGATACAGGTGGCACATGCTGGAACCAGGCAGCTCAGGTCCTCACTATGAACCACCACACTCTTCTATCTCTCCCAGCTAAGGCTATAAAGGGACATACAAAGGTGTGCTTGCAAGAGAAGACTAGAAAAACAGTATCAGTCGATTCTACTATTCGAATTAGTTCAGCTGCTCAGTAAACTGGCTAAACATCCACCTGGAAGGCTTAATGAATATGTAATGAAATTCTTTAATTCTGAAGGGACTGGGTAGTATCTATCCATCATATCATTTTCAGATATTTTTATATTTGTAAATATAAAACATTATCATTAGGCTTCTCCCATGCGCTGTATTAATGGAAAATACTATAAAGAAAATATAAATACAGATACATTTCCATTTAACCTAAAGCACAGTAACTTTGTACGAAAAAAACTCTGTTAGTTCACCTAATTTTCTAATGATAAGCCTATATTTATTACTAATTAGGGCATGAATGTTTGATTTGGGGACAAATGGTGAGGTTCCTTTCTTAGAATGAAAAGAAACTTGACTAAAGGTACATATTTTCAGCACCTCCTCCATTTAAAATCTATTACAATAATTTCATCTCCAGCTATCTGATAATATTGAGTGACCTCTCCCAAAAGTTTTCTCAAAACTCTGAGTTGTGAAATTTTGTCCAAGTCCTAATAACTTATAAAAATAGTCTTCTGAAAGAATATCCTTTTCCATCTCACTGATTACTACAGGTAATTTATTGTATTCAGTTTAAAGGAGTAAAATTTTAATTGCTTGATATTTCGTTTAATAACTATCTCTGAGCCTCTATTTGTGGGTTGCATTTAGTCTCTTACTAGAGATGTTTTCTTTCTTGGTCATGATCTAAAAATAAATAGCTAGAAAACCCAAGCCTTCTCTGTGTCACATTATTTGTTTTCCCTCCTTATTAACTGGGGAGCTGGTACTTCCCTTCGCCTTGTTCTTGTTTCAAATGCGTTATGAAAGGCTTGTTCCTTCTCCTTTGTGACCTGCTCTAATTGGAACTCATTTTGTGTCCTGGCCTCTCTGACCGCCCTGCAGGCTTCTGATGTTCCCTTCTTCTCGTCCTTGCTGATCTGCCCTTGATCTATTCAGCAGATAATTGCTTTTTGCATTTCAGATCTTAAAAACAGGCTATGCTTTACAGATGGCAGCCACCTATGTTTTTCTTATCCTTCTTTTCATCATCACGGTTATATCTGCGCTTTGCCTTTAACGCTGTCATAGTTTTTACTTGTAAAGAAATTCCCACCACTTTTCCTCTGAGAGTCAGCGGGCACAGTCGTCCCCTCAAATACGCCAGGCTCAGGTGCGTGTCTTTTTCATCCCTCTCTAAATCCACTTCTCCGTTCCTTCCCCATCCTTAGTGTTCGACCATTGCCCCACCATGAGTGACTGAAAAGGTAACTCTGAGGTATAATTACTCTACTTGCCATGTATTGAATTACTGGTGTGCTTCTAGCTCTACAACGGTGAGTCATTGCTGAACTTTAAGCAAATATTATTCCCATTGTGATGAGTCTAAGAAAATAAACTAGATCTATAGACTTCAGAACATTCTTTCCCAATGGTTGCATCTTCTCAAATCTGGTTATTTCTTCTCTCATAAAAGTTCTTTTATAAGCAAGAGTCCATTGTCTTCATTCTAGTTCAGCTAATTATTTCATTTTTATTTACATATCTATAAGGAGCTTTAGGCCTACACAGCACTTTCAAAGCACTAAAGAGAACCAAAATTAAAACAGTCTTTGCCCCATGAGCTTACACTCTATTTTCACATTTCTAATATTTTTTTAGAACTGCCCTAAATTAGTCTTTTAGGAGAATGCTTCAATATACAATAGTAATTGTAGTATCTGCAGAACCCAGACAACTCAGAAATAAATTTATTTTATCCTGCCAGGGTTGTGAATATGCAAATAGGTTCCAGCCTTTCACACCTGAATGGATGGATTATATCCTGCAGAAACCTATTTGGTTTGGGAGACTTAATTAAAACAGCCATGCAAAGGTTTTTCTGGGACAAACAGGTTTATAGTATTTCATAGATAATATTGAAAACTTTATGAACATGTCACAATCACCAAACTGAACATTAGTTGGTTGGATTTTCTTGCTGTACTTCTAGGTGACTTTTGAATATAGCACTGTGCAAAAATCAAAACACGGTAGTGATGAGATCTTTTAGTAGAGGAAATGGAAGTACACAAGTCAGGAATCTTAGAAGCAATTGGAGACCTAGGATTATACACCCAGTGTTTATTACCAGAAACCTTACTGAAGCCATCAGAGCTAAAACTATCTTTAAGGCTGATTGTCTGTAAGATATGCTTTAAAACTAACGGAAATGAGAATTGTTAGCTCCCTTAGGGCAGAGAACATTTTCAACTTCAGTGAGGATCATGTTCCTGCCACTGTTTGGGACCTCATCCTCTTGCCTTCCATGCAGTTATCATGTCATTTGTGACTTACATCTGGCACCAGTTGCCTGCTCTGTGTGCTTCCCGTTCCCCAATTCCCTAGACTTACACTCACGCTGCCCTTGGCTATTGCGGTTATAGCTCAGTCCTTACCACCAGACTATGGATTCTCTGATGGTGCTTTTAATCCCTGTATCTCCAGGACTTTGCACAGAGCCCAACACAAAACAGGTTTTTGAATAAATGATGCTTGATTAAATGAATGAATGAAAGGATGGTTAGATAGATGGAATTAATTGAACTGAACTAATCATAAATGGTAATTTTCTGGTGGAAGCTTAATCACTGTTCACTCTAACTCTCTCAGGAAATCTCTTCATGTTCTTCATTTCTTTTCTCCCTAAATACACAAGCATCAATTGAGTGACTCTAAAGGGTGCTGTACTGATTAGAAATCCCACTTCTTCTCCCAAAATAGAAAATGTAAAAGTCCTTCTGCCTGCGTCATGAAATATTTTATTATAAAATGTGAAGCATTGCTATGCCACTGAAGATTAAAAATAAGTAAATGGGCAACTTTGCTCTTTGGTTCCACAATAAGTATCCAGATAGCTTTACTATCGTTTTTTCACATGAACATGTTGTTTATCAAAAGAGAATCACCTTTCAAAACACTCTGGAATAACTTAAAATATCTCAGAGATTACAGAGAAAATCATTTAATTCCATTTTGCATTTACGGAACAGTATTTCTGTTTGTATTAATAATGAGTTTATTAATAGCATTCTTCTGTGCCCCCGTGCCAGGCACTGTGCCAGATGAAGAAGATATAAGACAACAAGAACAAAGAAAGGGTCAGTCTCTAAACTCGTGGATCTCACAAACCCAGTGAACCTGGATGGCTATGAGGTTTCCCAGTTGGGCACAGCCTGTATCCGTCCCTTTCTTCCCCACTCCTCCCTGCTCACTGGTGTTCAGTGCGCTGTTTTGATACTCCTGATTGTCTGCAGAAGTCACCACCTCCAACTTACTGCTTTCTGCCACATCTCAAGTCTTACATAGAAGGGAAAATGAAGCTCTCATTCAACAAGTAATTATTAACCGTTAAGGTAAAACACAGAGTGCTGGAGGCATGAGGCAATTTTTTCCACAGTCTTTTCATGTCTTCCTGTCAAGCTACAGGATGGGGAGGTGGGCTGGAAAACAGGAAATAGGAGCTTGTCAGGGAAAAGAGTTGAAATCAGAAAACAGAATCAACTATTAAAACCAATTAAGTCAAAATTTTTTATGTTACAAGGAAAATCATTCATGCTTTGCCTTCCTTTAGAAGAATAATCACTGTGAAAACAAATTTATGATAAGACAGAGGTAGACAGTTAAAGAAAGGCATGCTTTCCATTTTTTCCCTTTGAGGCATGCATATGAATTTAACTGTATGAAAGCAGTGGTGTCAAGAAAGGAACAAGTGAGTTTTGTTTGCAAAATTACAAGTTTCAAATGGAATCAATTATAGTGACACAAATGCAATTATTAGCTAATCTTCTAGATAACTCATAGTTTAATTTCAAAAATATATATCTATTTTGTCACCAACTATATACTCTCTTCTCCTTAAATATAGGGTACACTGTCCTTTTGGTCATTTTTAAGTATATTTAATTGATTATGCTGTTACAGTTGTCCCAAATTTTTCCCTTTGCCCCCCACTACCCAGTGTCCTTCATTCCTTCCAGCAATCACTCCTCCCCAAGTTTATGTCCATGGGTCAAGAATGTAAGTTCTTTGGCTTCTCCTATACTATTCTTGGTCATTAAAGAAGTAAAAAGTACAGATGTGCTCTTGGTATTTTGCAAAAGGCAATTCAAGAAAAATCTTGAAGAAATAAAGCAGTGATGTATAGTAAAGTGTTGTACTTTCACACAACACCTGGTTGCCATCAATGGGTATATTTTGCTAGCTTTAAATCATAGATTATCATGAATTCATTCTCATCAAATGATAGCCACAACTCTCCGCAGCCCTCCTATGGGAAATTCAGCTGAAATGAAACCAGCCACTGACTTCCTTTTATTCAACTTCTAAAACTTCAAGAAAAGGTCGAATTTTGGTGGTCTGCTTTAACAGTGTATGTGAAGTTGTAAAAAGAAAAGAAAAGAAAAGAAAAGAACTTCATTTGAAACTTCCAAACTGGAAGATGAGGGGCTCACAAATTTGGTGACGGCAAAGCAGCTTTCTCTAAGGTTCTTGATTGGAATTCTGCCTAAATTGGAAGTTATCAGAATTGCTACCAGGCAGAGAATCCATAAACACATGTAAGGAAAATAATCATCTCTCACACTGCTAAATTATTGGCACAAGGGGCAACCCAAGTGGCAAGAAGAGAATCAGCATGGGCCCAAAGAATGAATTAATCTTTCAGTATGTTTTTTCTTCTACAACCTTTAGTGTTGGTAGAATAGTAATAGTACAAGGATGTTACCCATCCATAATTATTCATTAAATGTAATCTTTCTATTTCTAGACCTGAATTCAGCCACTTAAATACAATCATCTATCAAATTCTCCTGTTGTAAAACACTAAGAGAGAGGTTGTTTCAGGAATTAATTAAACAAGAAACTTGAAATACACACCTATCCTAAAATGTGAAAAGTGGTCAGGACAATAAAAATAAATAAACAAATAACATTAAAAGAAAAACCTCCATGCACGTTTAGGGTGAGAAAAGTTACTTCCAACTATGGTTCTCATGTAAAATCTGCGTTGGGTTTTCAAAGACTCATAGAACTGCACTGTTTGTAAATGGAGGTGAACCAGAGATAAAGGGGTATTATAGGAGAAGGTTACAATATGGCCTCTATGTGTTTATGGGGCAGGACCAAAATGATAAACATTTAAACATCCTTAGTCTCTTACCACTTCATTGTCTTCATCCCCCTTAGCTTCTTCTTCCTTCTCACCAGAAGGATAAGTTAACTTAAGAGAAAAAAAATATAGCGGAAAGGAAAATGAAGAGTAAATTCAGAAACACTAGGAATAGAGAGGACCTTTGCACCTTTGCACAGGGACATTGAAAAGGGAGCAGAGCCTTGTGAAGGCAGTGGTGAGCGGTATTTATTCCCATGATTACACAGGGTTTTACTTTCTTTTTTAACAGAGTATAATGCTGAGGATCCTCGAATCATTATGATGGAAGGGGGTCAGAATACACTACCATAAAATATACCACTTCCGTGGAAGATTATTTTAAGCTAAAGGCAAAAGAGAAACAGCAGACTTTCAAAAAGGCCTTTGCTTCGCTCCCCTATTTGCCTAACTGGGGATGACTGAAGACTCTAATGAGCCCAGCGATGACACGAAGGGGTATCTACATCACAAACCTTGATAGACAACCCTTACCTACCATTGGTTTCCCCATAGATGTATCTCCCTACTGTTTGACACCCCTAAAATCCTAAACCTCTTTTCCTTTGTCTTGGAACTTCTCCACAAATTTGTTGTTCTTTGTTGATATGGTAGATCAGCCACAGGTTCCAGCTACTTCTTTGAGTCCTCAGTATTTTTCTACGAAAGCCTTCATATGCCTATGTAATAAACTGTTTATCTTGTTAGTTCTCCCTTTGTCAGTTTAACTCATAGGACCCTAGATACTGAACCTAAGAAGGTAGAAGAAAGTATTTTTTTACTCTCCTGCAAGGTTATGCAGTTGCTAAGCACCACTGCACAAACACAAGTTAAACTGATTTTAAATCCAAGATTGTCTTTACACCAAAAGTCTTCTACTTGAATGGGTGTGAAGTACGCAGTGTGCGCTATGGCTGAAGCGTGGGGAAAAAAGGAGAGCAGGAGTATGACTAAGAAGGGGTCAATAGCAGAGGGTCAGAACAGTTTGGTAGAAATAAAAGAAGGAAGTATTTCTGGGTATAAATGAGATAACTAATCTTCAACAAACAATCTTGGAAAGGGAGAGAATTAGATTCCAAAAATCAACAATAAGAAATGATGTGCAAACTGGTGATTTAAGTCCAATAATGGAGAAACCAAAGGAAGATTCCTGGGCATACAGTGGTGTATAAGCCTTCTGGATCCATGCTTCAAAGCTGTGAGTAAACACCCTCTGGTAGGCCATCCTCGGCTTTACCGTTGCTGGTTCTCAGAGGCAGACTCTGCCTCCACGAGCTCTGGCACCACTCTGTTGCCGGCAGCGATCCCAAGGTGATGGGTTTCGGCCTGCTTTGCTGCCCCAGTGTTGGAGCAGTAAGTACAATAGATGCATTAGTGCCTAAAGGAAGCTTTCCCCCCCCCTCTCTAAAGAAGCAGAAGATGCAGGGAAGCAGGTGGAGGTAGAAGAAGGAACTGAAAAAGAGAGAACTCAAGAGACCTGTTACCGCAACTGTCTGAGGCACTCTGTAAAAGGCATAAACACGCCTAGAATGTTTTTTAAAATAACACAGGGATTTAAAAACTTATATCTTAGGAATCAGGAGAGTAGCCTTTGCAGTAAAGCTGTCTCATTTCCATTTCAACAACCAGTATCCAAGAATGAGGAGGGAAGAAAACAACTGTGCATGTTTTGATTTTGTTTATTTCTTCTGTCTTCACCTGTCATCCTCAAGCTCATGTCTTATAATTTACTCACTTAACTTTGCTTATGGCAAAGGTTCAGCATATCTTTTATCCGAGCCAAAAACTCACAGCTTAAAAAGAGAGCTAAGCAAAACATTTTATAGACTATTCCTGAGAGAGCTTAGAATTAAATTGTTAAATGTTCTACTATAATGAAATTTTGTATAATCAGCAGGGAAGTAGCTGTTGGCCATTTATCAGTTTTTCTAGTTGCATTTTTTATGCATGAAAAGCATAATTAGAAGCCTCTATAGGTGGAAAGTCTTCTGTAATAATAGTACATTTTATCAAAATGGTGCTCTTTAATTTGAAAATTTTACAGCACTTTACAGTGATGATCTGTTAGTAGTAATAACTATCACATCCTTAAATATTTTAATGTAGTGTATGTAGAAGTGAGAAAGCACTGACAAAAATTCACTAGACCTAGGGAGGGAATCTTTTACCCATGATCTCAGTTATTTCTAAATATGTGCATTTACATCTTAGATGTTACAAGGCATCCAAGGATGGAAAATATACATGATAAAGTGACTGGAATAAGTAAAGTTACTTTACATTTTCAAAGTGAGTTTTAGCTTTACAAAGACATTTACATGTTTTCTGTTCTTTGCTTCTCTTTATAGCTCTGTCTCTATTTAGAAACACGGCACCTAAGACCAGGACAAAACAGCTTTGCTTGGGGTCTTCTATCTGGTGGCTGTCACTCACAGTAAGTCTCACACACCTTTGAGTCTAGGGACTGCCGTCCTCTTGCCATGGCTCCACCCCGGGGGCTGCCCTATGGAATTACTGGGTGGTGGAGGGGACCACCTTAGTTTTGGAAATCAATTTCCTAATCTGTGAAATGAGGCAGCAGTTCCTGATAACTATTCACCTTCTTCCATAGCTGTAAAAACTACTCCACTCTAATCAGGGGGGTAAGCAAAATTTGTGTTTTGGGAGAGGAAAGAATCACCTTTTATAAAAAGTCATATCACTTTACAGAACGCTGAGGTCCCTGAAAACAGACTGCTGAGGTTCTTCCTTTTCCTGTCCCTCCTCTCTACCTCCTCTCTCCTTCTCCCGCCTTCTCCTCCTCCTCCTCCTTGTTAGCATTTTATTCCTAAGACAGGGAGAGAAACTTGTCCTTGTCAGGAAGTGTTTAGGGGTACTCTATTTGTACACTGCAGTAATATTATTTAAACTAAATCGTGACCTACTTATGGCATAAATAATTTCTCTGCGGTGAAAAAGATAACCCTAAGGTTATGACTGATTTCACTGTGTCTACCCTAGCAGTCTTAAAACTTTTTATTAAATTTCATATAAATACCAAGCTCCTCAAATGATCTTTTAACCAATCTCAATATCTTATTGGTCCCCTTATTAATTAATACGTCGAATAAAATTTTTGAGGTGTTTATTTATGAAAATCATGTTTTTAACTTAAAAAATTATTTTTGACAATTCTATGTAAGAAGGATGAGAATTGTTTTATAATACTTCAGTTTCAATTACAGCATGTATATGATTGTAATTCACATTGTAAATAGTATTTCTTATTGTGGACGTTGTTCAGAAGAGTTTGAAAGTCTCTGAATTTCTCTTGTAACCCCCTCTATTTCTCCAATTCAAACGATCCTGCTTTATCACTTCTCCTTCTTTTTAAACTTAAGCTTCAAACAACCAATATTTTTATCATGTTTCCCTGAGAATTACCTGCAAGAAGTCCAAATCCTAAGAGTAATTTTTTAAATAACCAAAGTGTCAGCCAGCTGATAGCAAATCTCTTCCTGGGGTGGACAGTCCCCCGGGGTGTGAATTGGTGGTTAGTTCTGTAGCAGCAGACTGTCAGTTGCTGAAAGGAAGCTGCTTCCTGGCCAGCTGATTTGCAGGGAGAGACTTGGAAAATGTCAGGAAAAGGGTAAAGCACAGAGATTACAGACCCAAAGTAAATACAGTGGTGGCACGAGGCATTTATTGACTTAGCACAAAATATCATGTGGCATTTTACAATAACAGCAAGATAACTACATGGGAATTTAATTCATAAATAACTGGAATCTTGGTAATAAAGATGGTGAAATCAGGGCACACCCAGCTATATTAAAGCATTACAGCCACAGCAAGATGCCTGGCTCAGAATTTTCTTATTCAGACTTGGGTTCCATCTGGCCGTTGGCATCACTCTAACTTTGGCTTCTGCATAAAGCCCTCCTTGTGGCCTCTCCACTGGGGACACAGTTTCTCTTCTTTGCTTTGCAACCAAAACAAGGGGGATGCAAAAGGCTGGTGAAATTTTGATTGGAAACAGTGTGGCTTTTTCAACTATAACTTATTTTGAAAATATGCAATAGTAGAAATCACGTTGTTCTAAAGGGGAGAAAAAAATAATGCGGTGAATTTCCATTGGTAATATGATAAACGCTTCAGAATTTGGTCTAAGTCATATAATTGCATTATTTTGGGGTAAAGTCATCTAACATTTCAATCGAAATTTATTGCTGCTGATGTTCAGGAAGCCCTCATTTACATTTTTTCATGCAGTAGCACAGAATGGCTGTACCTGCAACAGGGCAGATTCCAACCTGAAAATTTGGCAGAGGGCTCCTAAGAGACATTATTTGCAAAATTCTTCAGTGACACGATTAATTTGTGCTATCAGAAGGCAATAAATAGCCACAATTGTTGAGAAAGGAAGCTTTACATATTGCACAAAATACTACTGTAATACTAGAAGCTATGGATTAGTTCTCGTGTATCACAGTGGGGACGGTATCCAACCACATCTGTGCTCTAGCCTTTGTTTCATCCCTAACCAGCAATGTGCCCTTTCCTTGGCCAAACCAAACTCCTCATTTAAATCTCCTCAATTCACAAATGAGACAAATAATAATGAAAAGTAAGTGAAACAATATAATAATGTGTTTTACGGATTGTAATATGCTAAAAATATGAAACAGTTTAACACATTGTATCTTAAAACATGCATATTCAATGTTTGAATTAATTTGTTTATGATTTATAATATTGAACTTCAAGATTATAAGTGACATCCATAAAATATGTAACATGATAACATAAAATTTAGGCAAAGTTCCTGATCTCTCAGGATTCATCACAAATTGGACTATTATTTAGGAGTTAAAGGTCTCAAGGGCAGATTTAATAAAATGTACATCTTATCAAATATATCATATATGATTTCCAAAAGTCAAATATTCTTAAGGGAAGAACACTGATAAACCTATTAGTTAAAGGGAATTTCTCCTGAATTTCTCAGTTTTTGCAGTTTTCACAGGTCAGAAAACACGAGATTTATATAGGGTGGGGGAAAAGCAGGTCTATAGTTGTTCATATAGAAAATAATTCAATAATTAATAAATAAAGAATAAACTCTGTTTCACATACTCACAACTGCATACCTTTTGCCCCACCCTGTACGATATTGCTGAAGAACGTTTGAGTGCAGGGAAATTAACATAATATTTTTCATGATAACAAAAATCCTGAGAAATTACACATTATATCCAATTTATTACCTAATGGCTTGGAGAAGTGACATGGACAGTTAGCAGTCTGACAAGCACTCCTTAACTACGAAAACAACCAATATAATGAGATTAATGCACTCAGGTGGCAAGCAATGGCTTAGAACTTTATAACCCTCAGACACAACTAATTTTCTACTTCTCTGAAGGCAGAGCTTTCATTAGGTCAACAAAGCCTGACTTCTACAGATGCCTCACAATCACACTCTGCTCAGATGGTATTTGCCACATACTGTACTGATTTACACAGAACAGGATGCTTTAATAGAAACACGGGTTTTCCAGAGTGCTTAGAAAGTATGGAGTTTCATAGAATAGCTCGGTTCCCAAACTCTAGATTTGCCATAGATTTATTGTAGTTCCTAGAAAGGTGAATAACCTCACTCTACCAAGTTTTAAAGTACACAACACTGACCTGTGAGTGTATTTCAAAAGCCAAGAAAACATATATTGATATCTCTGCAGATGACAGTTTGATTGAAACGGGGTTGAAACGCTAAGAAGAAAAAAATTATAATAAAATCTTTAAGAAATTAATCTTTTAAGTATTCCTTTGAAAGTTAGTGTGATACTCAAAAGAACAACTTTGACACCCTTGGCAATGGATCTTTGAAAAAAATTAGGCAGGCTTTATTAGTTTCTTAAAGCAGAAGAGAAAGGCCCTTTCTCAGGAAAAGAGAATAGAAGGGAAACCCCCCAAAAACCAGAATTATCTTCTGGAGTGTGGGCCCCTGTAGTACAGACTTCCCCCACTAGGTGTGTATTCTAGGAATCCATGTGTTTCAGTGTACCGACTGGTGTTGTTGTGAGAGGCTGCGTTTGGTTTCAGTGAATTTTTTCTGAAGACTCTTTCAGTGCATTTGCCCATTTCATGATGGGTGATTTACGAGCACACCTGCCCACACCATGCTGGGTGTTCAGCAGTTTTTGACCAAAAATGGCATGATCCACCCTCTTTATTCACCCAATCTTGCCCTAAGCAACTTTTGTATGTTGTTTCCCTGGATTAAAAATGTCCTCAAAGGGAAATGTTTTGCTGATGTGGAAGAGGTGAAATGAAAAAATGGCAGAGGCACTAAAAAGCATCAAAATCGATGAGTTCAAAAACTGTTTTGAGTAGTCTTAGGAGCTGTAGTGCATCAAATGGAGAGTACTTTGAAGGCGACTGAAGTTTCAACATGGAAGAATAAGTAAATTCCAGTTTTTTGGATTCCCCATATATGTGTGTGTGTCTGTGTATTTTATTCTTGCATGCTGTACAAACAAATGTCAAAACCACACTTCTTTGAAGATATCTCATAATAATACATACTATTTACATGACTACAGATAAGACTCACAACCAACAACTCCATGAAGCAGGTACTACCGCCGTACCTATTGTATATATGTTAAAAGTAAAAAATTCCAAAAGGTGTGACAGACTTTCTCATGATCATTTTGCTTATAAATGCTAGAGCCAGCATCCCCATACAAATCTCATTCAAAAGCAAATGAGCTTTCATTTAGAAAATATTTTTGTGCATATTAATCTGATTGACCATAGTTGCACTATGTTAAATTGGGATGATACTTCAGGCATAGTAATGCATGAGCCCAGTTATTTTCAAACATTCTTTACCTTACCTTAAAAGCATATGCATGTTTCCCTGGAAGAAATATTTTAAAAAAAACAGCACACCCAGTGAGGCAAAAAGTTCCTATAATTATGTAAGAATATGTCAGTGGCCGAATGTATTCCAAATAAAACCTTAATTTAATGAAAATCAGTTTTCTTCCAGCTTCTTCTCTGAAAGTATGAGTAAGGGTTTTCTTGTTTCATTTTTCCCTTTTGACAATAACCAGGAAGGATATCAATTACTTTTGCTGGACAGGCTGTCACTGCCCCTGGTAAGTAAATATGTTTTAGAAGGTTTCATCTAAAAGGAAGTAAAATATATGTCACTTTCCTAATCTGCTGTCAGACATCTTTTATTCCAACGTGTTTTCAGAGAGGAAGATAGAATTGCCATTTTAGAAAAGTGATAAAAACTTTGGGTGTTTTCTGATAAAAATTATTCAAGAAAAGATGGTCTTCAAACATATGGTGAGTGGGACAAAGTATTTTTTCTCTCCCAAAGAAGAATAAAGGGAATGAAAAGACTTAAGGCGAATGTCTAATTTTACTCTATGATGCGATAACATGGTAAACGATGAATCAGGAAGCATTTGTGATTTGGTGAAATAAAAGAGGACCAACACATCATAATAAAGGGCTCTCATATAATTAATAACGGCATAGACAATCATTGTAAATGTACGGTTCTGGCTCTGAGTAAAGTTTCATTCAAAAAAGGTGGGCTTGAACCAGCCTGTAGACAATCCTTTATGCTCTGCTAACTTGAAGAATAAACAGACAAATAAAAACAACGAGTCCATTTCATGTCTCTTGACAAGAATCTAAATTTTGCTCTATATTTACATGTTTAAGAATAAAATATAAACCTGTTCCTAGGAGAATACAGAAACCCAGAGAACACCCAAGGGAACAGAATAAACACAGAAACTCACTGAATTGTTTCTTATGATCAGTCTTAGCAGCAGATATAATGAGAGCTGACCAGAAAAATATTAACAAATGTGTATTTTGTACACCTACTACATTGAGTAGTTCATCATAAATTCAACAGAAAACCTCAGAGTTTTGGTTTCCTTCTGTTACAGAGCAGGGCCAGGGGGGTATGATATACTATTACCAAAAGGATCCCTCACTAGGTTCGCATTGTCCACCGCCAGAGGAAAGACATCTCTCAATGCCAGAGAGATGTCTTTGCAACTATGCAACTATGACAGCAACTATGGTCATTCAGATTAATATGAAAAGGAAAGGAAAGGAAATGTTTATTTAAAGCTATACAGACTGAAAGTAGTGACTTAATGTCTTCATTAAAATATCAAAGTCCTTTAGGACACCCACAGGTGCACACAGTCCTTCCTTCTCCTTCTGCCCTAAACTGGGGTTCTGTATCTCAGGAACAGTAGAGGTCCATGATCCAGGCTCTTGGCACCATCAGCTGTGTCACTGCCAGGATCTTCAGTTAATCCAAAGCCATGTGACACCTTCTCATGGCCCACCAGCAAGAGTCCTTGCACACTTCTTCCAGACAAAGTCTCTCCTACTGCCTAGACCACATGGCCAAAGGGAGCACCTCAAATCCATGTAGTCCTCTTCTACCAAAGCTGTGGGGGTCCCCACCCTGGCCAAACCGAGTGGTTCTCCCTTCAATGGCTGTCGTGTTTGGGTTTAAATCCCAACGCCAACCTTCCTCTGTAGCCCAATTTCTGACTCCTCCTACAATCAGTTATACCTGCCAGCATTCCAGTATTATTCCAAGTTTACTAGGCTGCCATTGTCAGTCTGGGCAGGTGTGGCCCCATGTCACGGAGCCAATCTTGTCCAAGCTCTCATGCAGGCACTGTAACCAGAGCAACCTGCCCCCCAGTTACATCTTGGATGGAGGTCATTCCATCCCCCTGGCTCAAAGCATGGTCGCAGCTATTTAACATATCTATGCAACCAGTTAAAGGTTATAGATATGTTAAAGGTTATAGATATAGACATGTCAGAGGGTAGCTGCAAAGCTGTAGCTATGCAAAACAGCTCTCAATGGTCCTGCTCCATGTGTCCCTTCCCCTAACTCACCCCTGTGGGGGGAAGGGGTGAGGACATCCTATATATCTTTCTAATATTCCCTGGACACCTTGAGTTCTGGACCCCATTCCAAATCCCTATTTGGGGCCTCCCCCTTGGCTGTACCCTGTTACACTTCTGGTCAATTTAACACAGAAAACAAAAAGCAAACATGAAGAAGACAAGCAGGAAAATGGTGAGAATGGAGTTAGAAGCAATTTCTCCGTTAAGGTTCCCATTTATACTCTGTAAAACAAAACTCAAAGCTTAGTACAATTCTGGTTTCTTTCCAGATTTTGTGGTAAATAAAACTATTTGGTTATTTATTTATTTATTTAGAGGGATGGGAACAAGGGGAGAAAGAGAGGGACAGAAACATAGATTAGTTGCCTCTTGACACACCCCAACTGGGGACTGAACCTGCAACCCAGACCTGTGTCCTGACTGGGAATTGAACTTGTAACCTTTCACTTTGCAGATGATGCCCAGCTGATACACAGAGATCTAATTAGGTCCTGGGATGGAGTAGGGAGGGGCTGTAGGAACAGGATGCCCAAGGCAATGGTAAACAGCCTAGGACCTGATTGTCTGAGAAGCTGAATGCCTCCAGACCAGGTGTAATTATGGGCGAGCAGATTTGAAATAAGAAACCTTTTCACTGGTGGGCTCTTGGGTTCTCTTGGGCTCCATCTTCCTTGATGATGCCTGGATGTTCATGCTGAAGGAACTCCAGGTGCAGCCTAGGACCAGGCTGGCCTGGCAGAGGATGGCAGGGTTATTCTTCTTTGGGTGTTCTAGAGGGGACGACCTCTGAGGCAGAGACCTGCCATTCTTCCAACATTGTGTAGCTTTTGTATCTTATGGGGTTTTAGTTTGCATACTAACCTTATAGAAATGAGATAATTAAAACTAACAGGGGAACAATTGGAGAACTCAGGTGTTAAAGAGTTCAGCCTTAATTGATAGGCTTAAGTAACTAAAGCATATGGAAAGCTGTTATTCCAAAATTGTGAAGCTTTGGCATAAAGACTCCTTTCCTGTATCACCAAACCTTTGGCTCTGGTATTTTGCCCAAAGGGTGGCGGCAGGCAGCAGGACCCCAAATGCTGTTCAGTAGCACAACCAACTGAGCCACACCAGTCAGCAGTCAACTGAAACTATTTCAGTAGGAGAGTGCATTTTTGTGCTATCAATGACACGATTATGTGTATAACACTGCAGAATGTCTCCTCTCTGATTTGAATCCTTCCACAATGTTCAAGTGGTGATAACCTCTCAGGGAAGCGGGCTAAGGACAAATGCAATTATTTTAGTTTGACATTTTTTTCTAAAGCCAGAAATATAATTTTTTCTTTGCTTTGTCAGGTTGGTTTTCCTGGATTTACCCAGTTTAATCATTGATTCCATTCTATTCTGGACAGTCACAGATGTCAAAAATATCCTTAAAATTGTGGATCTTTGGTCAAGATAAAAATCTCAAGATTAATGAAAAAGTTCAACTATATTTTTAAATGGAAGGAGGAAATCATGAATATTCTGAGGTCATTCTGTCAAGATATATAAAGAACATTATAATCTCAGTGGAATCCAACAAGTAAAAGATAATGCCAAGGTACCTGAAAACTAGGTTAAAACCCTTTTTTAGAAAAACAAACCTTTTCTATGCTCCAAAGAACTACTCCTACACACGCACACTCATATACATAAATCCCCTAATGCATTAACTTAACAGAGATTAAAAGAAAAATCAGAATAAAATACTTTGATGCATAAAACTTACAGTCATATTAATGAGCATTTTTTCATAAATAAAAACTTTGTCTTTATTGACATTTCACCTAGTTTGGCTTGTTAACTGACTGTAGAAATCAAATAGAAATTAGAGGAAAAGGGACTGACAATTCCATTGCTGATTTAAAAGCAGATTGCTAATTTTAAGAAGTCAGTAACAATAGCGAATTGTCTAGTTTAGCATACTGGTCCACGGTAGCTGGCAACTGGGACATAAGTAATCAGTGGTGTTATGATTTTATGCTTCCAATTATGTTAGGGCACTGACAGTTCTGGAGACTTCCGATTGCATGGTTCTTCTGTGCAGACAACAATGCTTTCTAATCTAGCCTACTGGCTGACCACAAAACGTAATAAGCATGGAGAAAAAGTAACATCACAATAGATTCCGCCACTAACTTTGCACATTCAAAGTGAACAAATATCTTTTCATTTTAATCAGCCCGATCCATGGGAAAGCTAGTTTTGAGTTTCACTTGCATTTATTTTCACAGCCTACAACTAACACTAATGGCAAATGGATGATTCTGTTTAATGACTGCCTGTGATTATTTTTTAATCAGTAAATAATATTTAACAGCATTTTCTAACCCCGTAAAAGATCTTCAGTGGGTGAAGTCTTCCCAGACAAGCTCGCTGAAAGAGAGCACATAGCAACAGCAAATCAAATGCAGCCCTTCAATGAAGTTGTTAGACACACAACATCAGCCACCGCTGCCCTGCAAGGGCTTGTTAAAGATCGATTCATTCTCGTGATCAAAGCTGGAAAAATCGTTCCGCAGCCTGCTTCATATCAATAGACAATTTTGGGCAGTGCATCACACACACACACAAATAAAGTCTAGTGACAGTGGAGAACCTCAGAAATCTGACTTCCAAACAATATGTAAAGTGGATATCTGTCAGATGATAAAAGACGAGCTTAAATAGAACCCAATGTCACATAGAAAGGTTGAGCCTTTTAACATAAAAACAGCCAATGAGGTTTCTTTTCTTAGCTTTAATATGCAAAAAAAAGGGGAGGATCTGGTTTATCAGAATGGAGCTGCGACACAGACCTTGACAAGGCTTTTCAAAAATTTTCTTGTCAAGGAATACTTTGCTTCCAATCTCTTGGCATGTCTACATACGTGACTGTGTGTATATATAGGTGGATATGTGCACACACGTAATGGCAAATAATTAAGTACTGACATTAAGAAACAACTCATGGATGATTTGTTTCTTGCTTTTTTTAAACGAAACAAAGTTCAGTTTATTGGAGCTGCCTAGAATAAGTCACAAAATAAGAAGACAAATTATTTTCCACAGTGCATCAGGTATCCAAGTCTGTTCTCTTAATGTAAAAAAGTTAAAAATAGGTATCACATACACTTATGGGGAGAAGATTCCTGAGTTATTACTGTAAAAGCTTCGACGAAAATTAAATCACACCATTGCTATTCCAAGAAGAATTGAGCAATCAGTCATAATTACAGCCCAAATAAATGAATTGGAAAATGGCTGATGTAAATAGGTCATACATAGTCTGAGTTTTAATTTGAAATTAATAACAGCATGACTTGTGCCTGGTAACAATCCCTCATTAGAAATGAATGCAGGCAGTGCCTGGAAGTAAATGTCTCCTACCTCACGGCTTCATTCTCCTGATCATTGTTAGGGGTTTGAAGGAAATGGGAGGCGTACATGGGTGTGGTCTCTGTGGCCCCTGTTCTATTACAGGATAAGGGAAATTGCACAAGTAGATAAGGGAGTGGTAAAGGGTAGAGGAAGCAAAGGTTAGTAATTATGGTATGTTTTACTCAGCTCTCTCTTCCTCCCAGGAGATCTGGTCTACTGATAGGCACAGTCTGCAGTCCCCGTTATTTCAAAGCCTCGATATAAGTAGTTATGACCTCTTTGGGAATACTTCAGGGGAGACTACCCTTTGAAAAACACAGGTTCCCCTCTAAACCATGGGGCACCTGAGCCCCCAGCACCTGCAAGGCATCATATTTGTGTTAAAATGCATCTCCTTATAAAGAACTATCCATGCCTTGAGCTGTTGTTATATAGTTAGTGCAAAATAATGCACCACTGCCTTTTGTTCACTGTATTTTCCAAAATAAGAATGGATCCCAATCGTAATTAACTCTCCCTTCTAAAGCTCAACATTTTATTCACCTTACGATTAGTACTCAGAACAATATTCTTGGAATGATGTGCCATATGTTTTTCTTAGATTGGATGTATCATAGAAACCACTCTAATAAATATTTTTCAAATACCCGATTACTTTAAAAATAATTATCATCCACTCCATAAAATATTAAGCAGAATATATGTTATAGGATTTTCCCTTTCAGTTTGGGCAATTAGTTACCTCTAAATTCTGATGCCTTTTATTTGTCACTTACTGTGTTGTATTTCTATTCTGTTTGTTTGTTTAAGCCTCTGACTCTACCTTAATGTCAGCAGCAAGTGGGGGACAGAGGATGCACACCTTGGCCTTCAGAGCATCAGCACCCAGGGCAAAGTTTACACATAATAGGCTGTTGCTAAATATCTACTAGTTAATGAATAACTTTACTGTCTCATCCAGCTAATCACAGTACAAAAAAGTTTATATATAGCCTGTGGTTCCTCAAAACTCCCCCTGATTTTTTGATGCCTTTCTAGCCATCCATGGCCCCTCCTGAGGCGTATTTCCTTTGGAACGTTCCAGTGACATTATTTGCCTGTCACCGCAATTTATGCTGATATTCTCCACTCTCCACCTACTTTCCCAAGGCTACAACACAGTGGACCCCTAGTATACTTACCTCCTTTCTTTCCAGAAATGACACTGAAATCATTGGAAAGGTATAACAATGATAATAAAACCTACCACAAAAAAAATAAAATAGAGAATGAAGAAGGGCCCATCCCTGAATGAGAGCTCTCATTACAATTCTGGAAACTCTTTTGAGGATATAGAGAAAATGTAGACGAGGGGTGGAAGTCATAACTTAGATGGTCACAGAAGGAGAAAAAGCCAGAAAGGAGCCCTGTGGCCAAACACCTGAAAAGATTAGGAACTTACAGAATCAGGTAAGAGTGGGTGATTAAATTAAGATATGAGGCTAATAAGTGGAACTAAGTGAAAGCTTGCCAACGGAACTGCAGACCCTTCCCCCACTTCCATGCCACAAGAAAAACAGCAAAGATAAAAAAATAATATACAGAGAGAGGTCAAAAACAGACGGTAAGATCTTGGAGATCATCTGGTACATCTCCCTCGCTGTCGTCCATGGCCTTCTGGAAGTGAGCTCACTCACAGGGCAAGTCAGCATCAGTGCTGGGACCAGAGCGTTGAACTCCTTCCTCAGCTCCACTGTGCTTTCCTCTGCACCACGGGGCTTCCAGTTCAAGAGGCCACTCACTCCTCAGACCCTGACATTTTTCTGAAGAATGATGAAAAGAATGATTTCAACACTCTCCTTGCTACAGGAACAATTCATGTGAGATAAAAAAGAAGTTATTTCCTACTTTCCTGCAGAGCTTTTTAAATAGTTGTGGTCCACAAAACCATTATCAAAAGGTCCTTCTAGAACTTTACAGAAGGAAAAATATTGCTATTTACAGCTTTAAGTACTGTTTTTAAATAAACACATCTGTTGTCTACACATTGGCATGATAGATTGGAAAATATACTAGGTGAGTTATTTGGGACAATGCAGTAACTTCCCTGAATTACAATTCCTCAAGTAAACTGAGACGTATTCACCTACCCAAGAGCATAATTGAGGATTAATAGTGGAAATCCACATAAAATATTTAAAGATGTCCTTAATACACACTGCTTTTAAAATATTAGTTTCCCTGCTTCCAAATAAATGTGTATTACTTTATAGTGCTCTGAGGTTCCTTATATAGTAAGCTCATTTGAAAGATTAGAACACACTTTATTAGATATTTTTTTCTTAAAGAGACCTGGGATCTTTATCTCAATTTTGTTAGCTTGAGATCTTGGATAGAAGCAAAAAATGTTGTCTTAAAGAAACATTTTACATTATCTAGTGCAACTCTCTCACCTAATATACAAAAAATTTTCCCACGAGGCAAAGTGATTTATCTAATGTCACACGATCGATAAGGGGCAGAAAATAGGGCTTGAATCCAATCTAAGTTCAAGGACAGAGCTCTGTATTGCCTCGGTTAAATTAACTGGGTCTCAGTCTCTTTACCATTAAAACAGACAAACAAACAAACAATCGAATAACTTGGGTTACACCCAAGGTTCCTTCCACTACACAAATTCTAGGATTTGGACAGAAGAAAAGGAACATTTTCTGGGCACCTATCAAATAAGCAGGCACTATGCCAGATCAGTTGGAAGTTAACTTATTCCTGTATGTGAACATTGATCTAATTGCTAAGATATGTAGCTATATAACTGTAAGTTATACCATATTTTTTATGGGAAATTTTGGCAGTTTTAAAATTCATCTAAATCACACCATTAAAATGATAACCAGGAAGATAATAATGGCAACATAAAAAATGCTAATGACAAAATACAGAAAATTGCATATTTTCAATAATTACAACTTTAGGTGCTAATGTAAGAGTTCCTTTGGTGCAAAACCAAGTCTTCATCCTCATCTCTGTGTGCCTATACCCAGTCTAGAAGCATCGATTGAATTAAATTACACTAAATTAAAAAAAAAAAGAGACTGTGCCTATTAAAAAGCTTGAACTAATAAACAAAAATGATAGTTTCTGCTACTGGATTATGATAGTAGATTATAAATAAACTTTCCGTTTTTGGCTCTTCACTAAATGAGAGATTTAAGAGGAGATTGCCCTGGGCTTCCGACCTTCAGTTCAATCACTGAGGTGACTAAAAGACCAAGGCATAATGTTGTGATGTTAATCAAATCCTTATTTCCTTAGAGAGAATATTCCAGTTTTTATAAACTTACCAACTGCAGTGGCGGTTTAGTCATGAGAAGTGTGGAAAATCTTTGCTTTACTAATATGCTCTTCTCTCCTGCCCTGCAGGAGTATCAGCCTCAATTTCTTTTTCAAGAATCCTAAGTGTCAATCAGGAAAAGATACAGTCAACTGAGGAAAACACTGTCCTTTAAAAGTGGCATGAAGAAATGGTCACAGTGACAGCCAATGCATGTTTGAACATTTTTTTACGATTTGTTTTTAGATTAAAAAAACTCAAATGTAAGAAAGTGATCACAGAATGAAAGGCTGGGACCAGAAATGTGAAAACAAAGCAGAGCTCCAGGCTGGCTGGCAATCCCCGTGTGTCTGCTTGCACTGGGTATATTCAGGAAACAGCAAGAGTCTATTTAAAACAACAGCAACCTTTGGTGCACACAAACCTTCTTTGCATTGTTTAGAAAAATTATCCAAAATTCAGAAATAAGGCAAAAGCATGCCTGTAGGGGTTTTCAATGTTACACTGGAGCACTAACAGGCCCAGCAAAGGTAATTTCACTTTCTCTCTTTTTTCACTGTTATTTATTTATTTTTAGAGACAGGGAAAGGGAGGGAGAAATAGAGGGAGAGAAACATCTCACATGTGCACCAGGCTGGGATGAGCCTACAACAGGCACGTGCCCTGACCAGAAATCGAACTGGTGGCCTCTTGCTTTGTGGGATAAAGACCATCCAACTGAGCCACACCGGTCAGGGCAATTTCATCTTCTAGGGCAGAGTTTCTCAGCTGGAACACCAGCAAGATTCAGGGCTGGATGATCCTTTCCCGAGGATGTGAAAGGAGGCAGGGAGGGCTGTCCTGTCATCTCTAGGGTGTTGAGCAGCTTCCCTCAACTCTCTCCACACGTGCCAGTAACATCCTGCAGACGAGCAAGATAAAAACTGTCTCCAGGCTTTGCCAGATATCCCCCAGGGGGAAAGATACCCTGAATTCTCAAGAATGCTACTTTTGGGAAATGCATCACTGTTGGACTTACTATTGATCTGTGCTCAGAGTCAGTCAAATTACTGAACCTTTTTGTGTGGTAGAAATACAAACGATTGCTCTCTGGTAGAAAAGATACACTTAAAGATTATGATCTTGCTGCCCTGTTGAACATCAATCAGTATTTTCTCTGACTTAGCAAACTTATTTCATTATACTTTTCCCAACTAAATATACAATCTTTCTTCCTCCAAGGCTCTTTAAATCAGCTTTACCATTCTGAGTGTTCTCTCATTAATGGTTGAGTAAACTACAATGTACCCTTACTTGATATTTGTACAAGAGCCATGTTTTTAAGAATTTTTAAACTATCCTTGGACAGCCCTTTCCACCTTTAAAGAAATATGCATGCCACCTTTCCCCTAATAAACCATTTCCATAAATCACAGAGTTGCCTGTGGGCTCCAGACTGCTCCATCATCAACCATCAAAGCTTCTTCACTTGATGAATAGTAGGAATTGTATGTTCATACATGGGGATATAACCTATCTCAAGCCCATTTAATTACCATTAAAAATAAGATTTTTTAATTATATAATTACTTTCCCTGTAAAGACCAAGAACAACCTATAGATCAAAAGAGCTTTGTTTCAGATAGAAAAAGAAATCAGAAAACTTACACAATCCTTGGGTAATTTGAAAAAGTAACCACCAAGAACCCCACCACCAACCAATACAAACACACAGATTCACGCAGACACACATGTGCTTGGTGTAGACCTAAGGGTCCGTGGCTCGTTCCTTTCCCAGGCAGTCATAAAACAGCCCTCGGGGGCCAGGGAGAAGTATTACATTCAGGAGGGAGGCCTTGTAAACCCCACAGTTTTAGAACTGGAAGTGAAGGAAAGGCTTTCTCCGTATAGGAATGTGGGACTATTGCTGCTAACGAACGCTTTCCAACACTCACTAAGTCTTCTATAAGAAAGTGAACATGCCTTTGGCTTAGGCAGTGTTGGGCTGGGAATTTACAGTATAGTTCAGCTTTTACTTTTTAGGTGTTTTTTACCAGTTACCTTCTACTTATGATAAATGACACTGGTTTTTCATTTTCTTTGTAGTACATTTAAACTGAAAAAAAAAGAGAAATTTATACCTAATAGTACAGGTGGTAGAAGGATGTAGTAAAAATTATGAATGCATTAAGTAAACAACAAAAGTTTGGGGAACGCTCTGCTAGAGGAAACTGAAATTTAAAATGAAATTTGGTTTATAATTTCTTGATCTCAAGTTTTCCTTTTAATCAATTATTAAGAACAATCTCCTTCAGGAAGCAGTCTTAAAGACACAGTAGTGAGGAAAGACCACCGGCCTGATGGTCAGGAGAAGCTTCATTCACCTTGTGGGTGTGTCACCGGCTGGCTGTGCCTTCTTAAATGGGGAAGGCCACTAAACTATAATTTCATAATGTTTAAAATTCAGGAAAAAGGGATTGCTAAGTGTCCTGTCGACTTTCAAGTGCAGAGATTGGCTGCTATGGTCATGCTGATCTCACCATCTTCTATACTCCTATTAATTTTTTCATGCCTACTAGATTTTTCTTTCTAGCAAGACCATGTGACTGTTGAGAAAAGTCATAGCAAATACTTTATAAGGAGTGTTTTGTGTAATATTGGCCAGAGTAACACTAAATCACTCTGTGGTCATGGTTTGATAATTTGTCATCTGAAATCTGATGAGCATTTTTTATTAAAAAATAAAGTGGCATCCATCTAAAGAATTTAAAATTTGAAAAATTATTTTGTTCTACAATTTTATGTATAATTTATTGTATAAGGACATGGTGAATAATTGAAAGTGTCCTAAAATACATACACTTAAGTTACCATTCAAAACCTACCATATTCAGGAGAGAACCTAAAATATGCATTTGGTGAATTTTTAACCTAGAAGAATCTTGACTAAATGACAAACACACTCTAGGACAGTATTGTTGACTATCCACTAACCACATGTGGCTATGTAAATTTAAACATTTGTTTCCTCAGTTGCACCAACCACGTTTCAAATGTTCTGTGGTTAGTTATTAGCTACCATTTTAGAGCTATAATATGAATATGATAGGTCACTTGCATTACTGTAGAAAAACCTACTGATAGCACTTCCCTAGACCATCCAAGAGAAGTTCCTTAATTGAGACAACAGATCAAAGGAAACCGAGTTTCTCCAATCATTTCCCAACACAGGGGAGTCTGGGTAAAGAATGCACCTTATGTATCAGAGCACAACAAAAGGGGGATGTGTTCTCCATTAATTTGTAAATGTACACATTAAACTATACTAAGTGGACAAATGAATAGTATTTATAAACAGAAAGTGCACATGTCGAAAAGATAAAAGTCAGAATACAGAAGAAATACAGAATAAGTCTTCATTGGAGACAACTTTCATATTTCTCCAAGTAAGCCTACCCAAATCCATCACCAGGAGGTACATAATATGTACTTGGCAGAACTTGCCTTTTTGGCTGAATTTTTTGCATTTATTATTTATTTTCTTTGCCAAGGGTCCAGGTCTTCAGAATTCCGATTGAGAAAATAAAAAGTAATTTTTTAACAGCTCCTCTGGCCTCAGAGATGGCAACACACATCATGACCACCATGTCTACCCTACTCTCCCAGCGAAATTAAAAAACATAGGACAAATGAAAATTAATAAACACCAGCTCGACAAGTATAGTCTATGAGTGAATTATAAGCAAAGATACAAGGCATGTGACTAAGTATTTAATGATATATATCTTATTTACCTCATCCTACCAGATGGGTTATTTGAAATAACTCCAATCTCCTACACAGAAAAGTGAGATTCTGGCAGACTACTATCTAAAGATTTTTGGCCCCATAGGCAAGCAGCTGTGAGTGGAGATGGGTGTGTGAAAAAAATGTGGTTAGTAAAAGGGTGGGCAGACGCCAAAGTATAAATGAGGGCCCAGCAAAACCCGTACTGTTGTCCTTGCATCTCTGTCCATCTGTGTTAGCTGCAGATGGGCTTGTCCAAGACCATGGGGAGGAGGGGAGAAGCATGTCCTTAAGAAATCATACCTGTACAATGTTTTCACAATCATTAACATAAGTGTTAAATCATTATCTGCCAACCTGGTTTCTGTCATGTAGTAAGTTCTAAAAAATTTCATTGGACCAGAAATGTAAAATGGTCATGGATTTTATTTGTTTTTTTCTGTCTGTAATAAAATAAGGTTTCCCTGAAGTTTTCACTCTCTGGAGGGCCCATGTAAACATGAATGGCATTCTCTCAAAGTCGTAGGTATTCTCGAAGCCCCTGAAACCAAGTATGGGTCGCCTTCCTGTTCTGCACCAGGTCTCACCCACGCTTGATTTCATGGACCAGGAGAGCAAATCTGGCAGATCTCACAGAGGTCTGGAGTCAGGAGAGTCAGCAGAAGAAGGTAAGAGAACAAAGCAAGAGAAGACATTAAAATCATTGGGAAAACAACACTTTACAAAGAGCCGGCTCAAAGAAACACATTTCTGGTGCAATTTTTCATTCAGATTATCTGTACTGTCTCCAGGATGATTGGTAGTGACAGGTAAATATCCAACGACTCTTGAAATGCATTTTGTATCTATTTCTTTACTGCCTATTTTCTATCATTTCGGATAATCAGCTGCACAGTCTTGTCCAATGTACTTTGCACCGATCATTCTAGACCTAAGCGCGTAACTTTCTCAATCGTCAAATTGTGTTTACAAAGCACTTACTTCTGTATAGTTCTTTTAATGTTGGCTTACACTTGTATGAACTGCCAAAAGAAAAACACAACTGAAAATATATTGCTAATACATGAATTCACTGAATTTTTCATAGTAACTAAAGTTTCATCTGACAAATTCGATGTTAGAAAATATAGGACTTTCAAAAAAAGCATACTATGCAATCTTAAGCAATTCAGCTTGACTAATTTCTGTTAATTTAAGGTGTTATAAATGTGTATCACAATTTTTCAATATGAAAAGGAAAACAGAAAGTAACAGAGAACAACCACACTGACACGATACTTCCAAATTAGCAAAATATAATTATGGTCTATGTAAGATTATCAAAGATAAAATTTAAGTGTCGTAGCATAGAAGTGAAAGATACCTTAGAAATAAACGTCCAGTCCAATCCAAACCACTTACAGGTAGCAAAGCAGGCATCATTGGCCTTCATTTTAATCTGAGTTTAGAAGTGGGACACTAGAGGTTGTGTCAACCCAACATGTCCAAACTCCATGCTTCCGTGTCCCTCCAAAAAGAATAATAAGCTAAGGACATTTCATGCCCAGTACTCACAGTGGCCCCCAAAATCTTGCTCCATATCCTCCCTGCTCCTATTCAGCTCCATCTCATTATTATCAACTCTTGCACCAGTGGTTAAATCTGGTATTAGCATTTTTCGTCTTTTATTTTATCTTAGGTGCTCTCTAAAGATTCTACCTTATGCTAGCCTCTGGCTTTTTTCCTTTTGTGCATCCAGAGGCAAAAAGAACCATCTGGTCTGAGTCCACATACCCTATAACCACCGTGACCACCACCTCTCAACACCACACATGAGCTCAGCCCTGTAAGTGAGGGGGGTCCAAAAATGGAATTTATTTATGAACAATTGTGTATTTATTCTTTCTTGTTTAAAATTCAGTCACCTTCAAAGTACTCTCCATTTGATGCAACACACTTATTGAGATATATTTTTCCACTGCTCAAAACAATTTTTGAACTCATCAATTTTGAAGCCTTTTAATGCATCTGCTGTTTTTTTTGTTTCACCTCTTCCACATTGGCAAAACATATCCCTTTGAGGATTGCTTTTATCCAAGGAAACAAAAAAAATGTCACTTGGGGCAAGATCAGGTGAATAGGGAGGATAGGGGGAGTGAGGTGCAATGTGGGCAGGTGTGCTGTAAATCACCCATCATGAAATGAGCAAATGCATTGAAAGAGTCCTAAAAAAAAGTCGCTAAAGCCAAACACAGCCTTTCACAATGACACCAGCTGGTACACTGATACAGATGGGTTCCTAGAACACTCACCTAGCAGGGGAAGCCAGCACTGCAAGGGGCCCTCCTTCCTGACAATAGTTCCGGTTTTGGGGGGGTCCCCCCTCACAGACCCTATATCTCACAAGTATGCCAGCCTTGAGAGATAGTACCACTCTCAACAGTTGCTAGTTCCTCACAAGAGCTTTGAACTTTATTTCTCCAAGTACTATGCTTTAATGCCCAAGTGGCATTTTGCTAACTTTAATATCTTTGTAGAAAATTTCCTGTCAAGGTAACATTTGCTTAAAGGGCACAGGCCACATAATAAGGATATTCCATGGGGCCACCACAAGTACATGATGTGGGATGTGGGGCAGAAAAGTAGAACTAGTGATACAAAAGATGAAAAGGGACTCACCAAATAGACAAATAAAATAGAGAGGGCCTTCTAAAAACAGGGAGAAGGGTTCTCAAGGGCAAGAGATAAGAAAAACTCAGGAACTTTCAGAAATTTACTACTGCCAGGGGATGAGTAAGAGGAAGGACTTGGGGACAGATGCAGAAAACTGATCAAAGATTAGCCTTCAAGGGCCACATGACAAAAAGCCATAAATTCAATGACAGAAAAATTGGATATTTTACCAGTAAGTGGTGAGATACTAGGGACTAGTTAGAAAGCTGTTGCAATGTTCAGGTGAAAAACGAGGAAGGCCCCAATTTTGACTTGTGGCAGAAAAGATTTTTAAAAAATGAATATCAATAGAGCTTCAAGGCTGGAAGTTGTGATGTAGGAAGAATGCATGACGGCATTTACTGAACTCGGGGGTGTGAGGGCATTTATTGAGAGAGAAAAAAAAGAAAACATGAAAGAGATCTAAAGAAGATAGATAATGAGCTAGATTCAAAATGTTACATTTAAAATAGCAGATTGAAGAATCCTAGTTTTTAAAACCAAAAGAATAAACAAGACAAGACAGGCCAGCACAGACAGGCAAACGAAGACCGGAAGACAGGTGCCTAAATGGAAGGAGAGCAAAGAGAAAAAAATCAAGAGAAAGAACATGTCAACTTGGGCACAGGTCATAGGAAGCACTATTATCTTACTAGAAATGTTTTAACACTAACCAAGGTTTTTTGTATTGTTTTATCATGTCTCAGTTTTTAACTATATTTGATATTGACATAGAAGATATTTATTTTTTGTTATTTTGAAAGCAAACTTCAGCCTAGTTTATACCAAGAATGCAATCATTTCTACCATTTCATAAGTGAAATAAATACTGCAATGTAGTATTATATTGATTTCCATGTATTATAATTAATTTGAGGAGCTCTAGCAATCATTTACTTTACACTAAGGCTTAGTGTAAAAACTGCTTTTCCCACTCAATAAGATCCCTCCATGAAATCAATTAGGCAAATAAAATAAATTTGTAAAGCTCATTCATGCATGCACATTACAGAAAAAGAAGCGTCTTCCATGTTCTTATTTATTCATCATCTTTACTTCAGGACAGAACACTCTGTCCATAATCAGAACTGGGTTTCAGTACAATTCCCCATAAATACAACAACGGAGCAGATACCTCACCGTGCCTGGGGCTCCCTTCTCCGCACTTCCTCGCTATTCACTGTCTGCGCAGTTTACATGCAGATCAGTCTCAGCAGTTTCTGAATTATGCTTTGGACCCCTAATATTACCTCCAAGAAAGTCTGATGCAACCTTTTTAAAGAACAGGTGGCTACCAAACAGAAAAAGAGCTTCGGTATAAACCTCCCCTTCCCCCAAACACACACACAAGACACCACAGGGAGCTGGCAGTATGTGAAAAATAATCAGTCACGGAATCTTTATTAAACACAGCACACACCTCACCTCAACAGACTTGGAATCCTTAACCAAAAAAAAAAGACCTTTTGTTGCAGATGACTTTAGATTTAGCTTCAGGATCAAAGGGGTAATTTTATTTTATTTTACTACTTGGTCCTGACATACGCGTCTTTCCCTTAGCTGGAATTGTTCAGCTCGGGGCTGATTTGTCTGTCCCAGAGACTTGAGTTGAAGTGGACAGTCTCAGCGGGCAGCGATGCAGAGATGGCGTCATTGAACAGTTTTTCTGGATCCTCTGACACAACAAATCAACTTTTATAACTCTAACTCCAAAGATTTCATGTCATCTTAAATCTCTGAATGTCCGAATATATTCTTTACTTCACTCGTAGTTATTTTAAAGGGGTGGGGGGGGAATATTACCTACTTGATGGTTTTATGCAGTCTGAGACATTGATCTCTCACTTTGGGTACAGTGGCAAATTGCTCTCCCACCATCAAAGCAGTGTTTTTAATCAGCCAGTTTTGAAGGTCAACAAATGAATAATCCAATGATTTCAGCCCTTGATGAGTAGCTCAGGTACAAACACTTACTCTGTTCACTATGGAAAATATTAGTGAGAATGAGACTTTGCTAGTAACAAGTGAAAATTGCAGTGGTATCAATACATAAATTATATTTCTATCCATCCCAGATTACTTTAGAGTCATAAATTCCTCAACTGCAGTGGGTAACAGTTTTTTCCTACAAAAAACAATGCAACTGGACAAAAGGTTTTCATAGCATTTGCAAATGTTCTTTTCCATTTCCTCGTGGTAATACATTTAAGAATGATTTTTTTAAAAAAGTAGCATAGTCCCTTGCTCCTTTGAAAAGCCTCATTGACTTTTAAACAACATACTTTCAACTATAGCAATATGTGAGCTGAGAATAATCTCATTGGGAGAGTACAAATTATAAATCTAGAGCTATCAATTTTATTCTTTTAAACAGAGAAGATAAAAATGCATTGCTGCTGATATGAAAACTTGATTACCATTATTTTATCTTTTGCCCTTTCACATCACAGTTTTTACTACTTAGGTCAGTTCAAATAACATTGTAACTGATGTTATTTTGCCCTCTACAAATATATTAAAAATTAGGAGCCCCATCAGAAAATTCAGATACTTTCTCTCCCATCCTATCAGATAAGGTTAATAATTTTTCTACCTTAAGGCACTGCCAATTTAACAGCTCTGGCTGGAGGCCCCTTTCCAAACCCAACCAGCCTATACTATATCCCCAAACCTCATTATTTCAACCCATTTCTCCAAATCTCTAACCCTTAAAGCAGTGAGTGGTCCTAAATCTTGGCTGCACATTAGACTCTCTGGGGAAGTTTTTACAAAATATGGATATCTAGAAATTCTGATGTAATTGGGTTGGGATAGGACTTGAGCATCAACATGTTTTTATAAGATCCCCAGGTAGTCTAAGGTGCGGTCTCATTGAGAATCACTGCCCTAAAGCAATCTACCAGCAGTTCTATCCATTTCTACTCCTTTAATTTCTCCCAACTGTAGATCTAACCACTTTCCCTTCACAAACACATAGAACCAGAGACCCAGGCACTGTGGTTTTCAATACATTCCTTTTTTTAAAAAAATATATTTTATTGATTATGCTATTAGAGTTGTCTCAATTTTCCCCCTTTACCCCCCTCTACTTGGTACCCCCTTCCCTCCAGCAACACCCCCATTAGTTCATGCCTGTGTGTTGTGCACATAAGTTCTTTGGCCTACGCTATTCTATTCTATTCTATTCTATTCTATTCTATTCCTATACTATTCTTACACCCCCCTGTCTATTTTGTACCTACCAGTTCTGCTTCTTATTCCCTGTACCTTTTCCCTTTTCTCCCCTGTTCCCTTACTCCCATTGCAGCTGATAACCCTCCAAATGATCTCCATATCATTTCCATCGGGTAATTTGAGAAATATCATTGCTCTCTCTCTCTGTATTTTTTTTCTATATTCAAACACATAGGTGAAAGAAAGTGTGAAAAAATAGCAAGAACAAACAAATGCCTTTAAACATTGAAGTAATTTGCTTTTCCCAACCAAATTTCACAATCCTTCCCCTCAGGCCTATTATTTTCTACCATTATTCATCACTAATTAAGACAAAATTATTCTGTTGCAGAACCTAAGAATATATCCAAGGTTGGATATTTCTGATAACATTTGCAAACATTTCACTAAATATTCCACCTAATATTAAAACCTCTGCAGAAAACCTTCCTACAAAAAGTGATAGCAGGAACATTTTGCAAATACTCCGCTGTAATCTTCCTTCAGCATGTATCTTGGTTTTGGGTGAAGGGAAATGTGGCTTTCTTTTCCTATTTTTAGTTTTGTACTGTTGTGTAGTGATTTGGGGGACAACTAGCTGTATTAGTTTCATACTGCTGCTATAACAACTTACATACAAATTTACTCTCTTAGAGTTCTGGAAACCAGAAGTCAAAATCAGGTTTTACTGGGCTAAAGTCAAGGTACTGTAAGGGTCACATTCCCTCTGGAACTTATAAGTGAATTATTTTCCTCACCTTTTCCAGCTTCTAGAGCTACACTCCTTGCATTCCTTAGCTTCTGGCCCCTCCCCTGTCTTCAAAGCCCACAGCACAGCATCTTCAAATCTCTCTTTGCTTTCATCATCACATTACCTTCTCCTCTTCTGTAGTCTCATCTCCCTCTATTTCCCTCTTGAAAGGACACTTGTGATGACATCACTGGGCTCACCTGGATATTCCAGTATAATCTTCTCATCTCCAGATCATCAGTTTAATTATGTCTGCAAACTCTTTTTGCCATATTCACAGAGTCAGTGGATTACGATGGGGATTTAAGCAACATTATTTAACTTCTGACAGTGCCTGTGGTTCTTTACTATTTGTTGCTACTCATACTATACAGAATATGCTAAACTTCCTGTTTGAACCAAGAGATAATTTAATAATCAATTAAACTCAGGTACAGCCAAAATAGGACTAGTTAAAAACATAGCACCCTGGCTGGTGTAGCTCAGTGGGTTGAGCGCGGGCTGCGAACCAAAGTGTCGCAGGTTCGCTTCCCAGCCAGGGTACATGCTTGGGTTGCAGGCCATAACCCCCAGCAACCGCACATTGATGTTTCTCTCTCTCTCTCTATTTCCCTTCCTTCCTTCTCTAAAAAGAAATAAATAAAATCTTTAAAAAAAACATAGCAAAACTGGTCATTGAGGTAGAGCTATTCACTTTTCCAGCAATTTATTCTACTTAATAATATAATTGTCATCATCTGTTTGCCAAGTTCAATAAAAACTTCATCTGACATGGTTGCTTCAGGAAATGCTGGGTAAATATTGCTTTTTCCTTCAATTTTAACACAAACACAATTCAGTAGCTTCCTATTTAACCTTAACTATTATTTTTAATGTATTCTTACCTAATACACTTTCATTTTATTAGCAACATAAAAACAAACTCACACCATAATTTTTCCACTGACAATGTTGCCTATTTGAAGGCATCATAAACTTATAAGCACAGATTTATAATTCATACATTATTTTAAAAAAGAGACCCTTAATATATTTTATGTACAAAAGAAAGTAATATATTTCAGTTGAAAATTATGTTAGTAAAGAGAACAATTCAAGCGTGTATGCAAAAGTATTCTGACCATATAACTAGATTATAATATTTACATGTATAAAATTTCATTGACTCAGAAAATAAATAATAAACTACTTCTAATCTCTGCTAAAGGGAATTTTCATAAGGTAAATCAGATGAGAAAACAAAGCATTAGATGCAAATACATGTGAGAATGATAGAGAATCAGAGGTGTTTTAATACCTGTTATTATAGAACAGATGAGATAAACTTAAGAACATAATCTAAATTACAACAATCAAAAGCAACAGAGTGCAAGTTACCTGGTTTCATTTTACAGTAGCTCTTAGACTGCTTAATCTTCAGGTTATAAAAAATAAATGATAAATATTGTTCTTGTGGGCTTTAAGTGTGCGAAATTTGGGAAAGTTAATATTTAAATTCAAAATACTGTTGACCAAAAGTCAGAACTGATAAATAAATTAATAGCAGCAAGTATACAGTACATTTAGTATGTTTTGTATAAAGCAATTATTGAGCAATTTTCTCTACTAGTGAGAGAAAAAAACTTGCATAATCTTCATCCTCTTCCCTCCCTACATCTCACTTGAAAATAAAAAATTTTTAAATTGAAAATGAAGAAATCAAGTATAGGCACAGAAATGCCGAGAAAACAGAAGATGGGGTATTAGCAGACAAGAGATGGTATCCAAATTTTGGAAAGACGAAAGTCAATGGAAGTGAGGTTACCCAGTCAGCCAGACAGAGAAACTTGACTGTGGAAGAAAAGATTTCCCAGCAGGGTAGAAATCAACTTCAGCTACACAATCCCTGAGAGGCTTAGGAATTAGTCACCAGGGACACCAGGAGTTCAGCGTGCAGGACAGGACTAAAAGGAGGAGGATTGTTTTTAAACCTATATAAGGGAATTTGGACTTTCAGATTCCATGGCCCACTCAAACAGCTAATCAATTGTCCTTTCCCCACCCTCACAGAGGACAGGAAGAGTACTTCCTGAAGAGACTGACAGGCCCCAAGCTGGGGTTGGATGTGAAGTTCTGCCCTAAAAATGGGCACTAAATATAATTTTCCATATTGAATGAGAGTGGAGGATTCTTTTCTGGTGAAACCAAGTGACCCAACAACAACAACAAAAAGACCTAGAGACGCTAGTCCTGTCCCCATGTATTTACTCAAAGATAGCTGCTTGTGCGTGCACACACAGACACACACACACACACCCCTATGATACTGATTACCATCAACGTTTCCTGTACTGTTTGGTACTGAAGTAAGGTCCCCAAACAACAAAAACTCTGAGGAAACAGACAATGCGAGAAGAAGAAGCTATATAAGTGTGTGCATGTGCATGTGTATCCTCAGACATAAAAGAAAAAATATTACAGATATTGCACCTAATTTCATTAGAAAACTATAAACAGAAGCATTTTAAAAATAGGAAAAATTCAGAAATTAAAATGATGATTGTCCAAGAATACAATATAAAGTTTGAAGAAATTTCTGAGAGTGTATAAAATTAGTACAAATGAATGGAAAACTGGAGTCCAAACCTTGTGTATAGGATGGAATCAATCCAGGGATTAACATCTAATTAATGGTGGTTCCAGAAAGAGAAAAGAGAAAACAGAGGCTCAACAATGATCCAGGAAGACAGCGGTACAGTTTTCCAGTGCTGAAGGTGTGTGATTCTGGATCAAAAGAACCAGTCAAATGCAGAACACAGATGAATGAGAAAAGGCCCACATCAAGCCACAGCACCAGAAAGAAAAACAAACTGGAAAAGCTTTTAAAAATAATCAGTCAGATACAATAGATTGTGAAGCTGAAGCATATCAGACATCACGAACTGAAAGCCAGACAAGAATAGGATGGGGACCTGCCTTCAAAATTCTCAAGGGCAGTTGTTCTCAACCTAGAATTCTTTTTTTTTACGATTTTTATTTATTTATTTTCAGAGAGGGGAAGGGAGGGAGAAAGAGAGAGAGAAACATAAATGTGTGGTTGCCTCTCACATGGCCCCCACTGGGTACCTGTCCCGTAACCCTGGCATGTGCCCTGACTAGGAATTGAACTTGCGATGCTTTGGTTTGCAGCCAGCGCTCAATCCACTGAGCTACAGCAGCTGGGCTCAACCTAGAATTCTATAATCAGCTACAAGATCAGTCGCTTGTGGGAGTATAAGGAAGACTTTTTGGGAGATTAAGGACTTCAAGGAATTTACCTCTCAATCAGTCTGTCTCAAGAAGCTACTGAAAGGTGTTCTCCATTAGAAACAGTTAAACATAAGATTCAGAAAACAGGGGACCCAAATACAAGGGAAAAGCAGAGGCAATTCCTGAAGCAACGATGAAGAGGAAACCATCCCCAGTGCAGCGGTGGCTGGAGAATCCAAAAGAGCTGCCTCCAAGATAAAATAAGGACTATCATTTAGATTATTTCATGGGTTGGGCCTTGTTGAAAGGAATCATTCAGAAAGCATGCACTGAATTACTGTTACAGAGGAAAACAAGCAAATGAGAAAAACAAAGCATTTATTTGCTCCATAAAAAAGTCAGAAAGAAAAAAATGTAATCATAGTATGCAAAATGAATTATCTATGATCTATATTTATCTATCTTTAGATACTTAACTACTGAATCTTGATTTAAAAATTTTAAAAACCTGAGAAGTTTTCAGAGGATAGAGGAGAGAAAAAATGTATATTAGAAGGGGTGGAGATAGGAAGTGAGAAGGCTAAATCCTCATTTTCTATACTGGGAAGACAAACCATAACTAGGATAGGAATAAGAAAGCGACAATATGATCATATTATTTAGAAATAGGTGGAAACAGAGGAAGGAGGTGGGGAGGGCTGAGGTGGTGGGGAGAGGTGGGGGGGGAAGGCAGAAAACTGTATTTGAACAACAATAAAAAGAAAGAAATATAGAAATAACATATGAGAAGAAATAGCTATGAAAGAGTGGAAATTAGGTCCTGTCTAGGGAACAAAAACTAAGGAACAGAAATGACGGGTCAGTAGAGAGTTGCCTTTTTTATTTAAAAAAAACAAGCACTGTATGATTCTTTGACTTTTAAAACTATGAACATGCACAACATTCATAAGCATTTTTATTGAAAGCAAATATCTAGTGGAAATCCTCTGATCCACTAATGGCAGCTCTTTTCAGTGCTTGTGTTCAAAGAAGTCACCCAAACATGTTTTGACATTGCATACTGAATGTCCCACCATTCATTTGATTTCTAGCATTTCTATGACTGCGATGGCAATTTGCAGTGGCTTCAAGATGGCTCTAAGATAATTCCAAAGCTTTCAGCATAAATTGGCCCTCTCTTACTCTGTGCATAAATTTTCTCAGGCTCAAGCTGACCAAGTGGCAATCAGAATGAAACAAAAATAGGATGTTAATATTGCATTATTGCTCAGAGAACATAGGGGAAAACGAAGGAAAACACAACCACCACTTATAATTTTAGAAGGAACAGTTTCCTAGTGGGATGATTATGTGTTGTCAAAGTGTATTAATTCAAATGAAGAAACAAATGCTTACATCTATTAATGCTAGGCACTGTGCTAGGTAAACAGCGAATATAAAAATGCATAAAACATAGTAACTTCATTCAAGAAGTTTATTATCAAGGATATTAAACACTAGAAGCTCTCTTAACTGACCTCCATTTATATTACTCATTATACTAAGCCTTGCTAGTCATTTTCTCCTTTAAACACAATGACTGATGTTCACAGCATACTGAACACTCAAGTGATTGGTGATTATTCTTTCACCAACAGCTTCTTCACCCAGCAGATGAGTTGTATTTCTGTGTAGGGGAGGGAACAAAATTTCTCTACCCTCTGAGGTTCAGTAGCTCAGCCTGTGAAATAAACTGAAAAAAAGAGGACAGTTTAACAAAAGAAAAACAGAGTGTGTCAATGCATGCATCACATGTAGACATGGGAGAACTCAGTAACAAGTAACTCAAAAGGGTGGTTAGAACTTGATGCTCATATGGCAACTTAACATAATCTTTCACTTAACATGGCTGACTGTGTTTGGCAAAACTAATTGATAATGTGTATTCCTGTGGTGGCTGTCAATGCTTTGCAAACACTGGCCCCATTTGGGGATTTTACATTAGATCTCACCCTTTTGATGACTATTTTCTAAAGCATTGAGTTCCTTATTAACATAGAAAAAAAGTAATTTTTATTAAATAAAAAATGATGCAGATTCTCAAGGGAAGGAAACATGATATAGAATCCATATAATAAGGGACTATCAGGTTGGAAAGGGTCTTAGATGTCATATGACCTATCCAATTAAATTAAGAATAGAGATATACCTGCAGCTAAAGGGGAAAGCATAAACATAGATCAAAGTGTGCGTGGCAGTAGTAATTAAATCTGATAGCAATTGAAAATGTCATCTCAAAGCCTTATCTATAAGATCAAAGGCTTTCATTTTAGCTATCATAAGGAGATATTCTCAAGCAACAATCTGTTCCATGTAACGACTCAATTTTCTTTGAAATGATTCAAAAATGAAAATTAAAAGATTTATGGCAAACAGCTTATATTTTACTTTAAGCCTTATTTTATGGTGTTTAGTTAAATTAGGATATCATGATTCAGGTAAGTCTTATTAATCATATTTAAGAAATGTCACACTCCTGTCCTGGGGCACATAACAAGGACCCTTCAGTTTGTAGAACACAATGGGGCAAAAGTAGGTTTGTGGTTGTGAGTGTGTGAAACAGTTTATTCTTAAAATATTATAATTATGGTATTATTTTGCATATGAACAATTGTAACCTACTTTTGCCCCACCCTGTATATCTCAGAAACTTTGGTTATAATTCTCATTCTTTATTAATTTTCATTATAAATTCAAAGGCGTAGTCTCACTATGGTTAAATATATAATGAATTGGCCTCATGAGAGTAAGAAAAGGAACCCTAACAATTTACCTGACTACTCGCATGTGGTTTTACCAACATCAGAAAATTCATCCTCCTTACCACTCCTTCTTTCTTCTGGTAGATCCAATTCTCTCCCAACACCCACCCTATGACTCCAGGTTTGCAATCTACTTTCCCCCTAGGAGCTGGCTAATAGAGCCAACCCACAGTATCACCATTTCCCCATGTGAGGTCGTGTGAAATACTGCCTAAAAATTCTTAAGTTTGAAATGATGACTTACATAAAATTTTTAGTTCTATACATTTTAAATTCTGCATATTGGATTATAATATGGGGGATACAACTTTATTCTTTTCAAAAGAGAAAAATTTATATTTACAGCCTATAACCTAGGATAGGTGGTCTGGTGTTTTATAAAATTACACCCTTGTAACAAAAAATCTAAACTAGAAAAAATAAATAAAATCATAAAATCTCAGATTATAAGGAAATTTAAAAACCATCTAGTCCTATCACTTATGCTTGAATTTTCTTTACAGTTTTCTCATCAAGTTGTTCATTGGTTTCAATATTTCTTCAAATAAATTCTACCTTCTCCTGACTGGTGTAGCTCAGTGGATTGAGCGCGGGCTGTGAACCAAAGTGTCACAGGTTCGATTCCCAGTCAGGGTACATGCTTGGGTTGCAGGCCATGACCCCCAGCAACCACACATTGATGTTTCTTTCTCTCTCTGTCTTCCTCCCTCCCTTCCCTCTCTAAAAAGAAATAAATAAAATCTTAAAAAAATAAATTCTACCTTCTGATGCAGCCCCATTCTGTTTTTAGAAAAACTATTATAGAGTTACTGTGAGAGAAGAATCTCTGTCTCCCCATTCTTTCGATTGCTATCCAGAGACCACGATATCTTAAGACAAGGCTCAGAAATCCAAAGTCAGCCATTTCTTCCCAACCCATCTTCCCTTTTTCATTACTTCAGCCATATTTGGAAATAAGCAGTAAGACCTCAAACCATGCTCCCCAAACCTTCAGTTTTCTGCCTACATCTTTAGAAATACCAAAGATGTTTTCTTAGAGTTTTCTGGTATTAGTGATATTAGCTCCACCACATAAATATGCATTTTAGCAAATTTTACCTTGTAATGTTACCTACTTTCTTGTGCATGTGATTATTGTGAGCCATTTTTATTCAATGTACAGTTATATTTATGATTTTCACTCAAAAGAATGAAACTGGAGTTATAACAACCTGCTATGACTTTTGAGAAGAAGAAACAAGAAGTCCCAAGGACAAGATTCTGAGTCCTAGAGTAGGACACTAATAATTTAGCAGCAGTTGGTTTTTCATTAAGAGATGTAAAGGCAAAAAAAATCAGATCTAATATTCTTTACCATGCAACCAACATAGATGGTTACCAGGGTAAATTATTACTAATAAAGGTAGCTCTGCTAATGAAAAACCTTCTAACAAACTGAAACAGGTGATAGAAAAAGCAAGGCTTCATTTGTTTTTAATAGATACAATTTCTCTTCTTCATTAGCATAACAGTTTTGCGTTAAAAACTGTCAAAGTGTCCATGTCCAGAATTAAGTCCAACCTGCTATGATCTTACCAAACATAGATTTCATATTAGTAGAGTCATATTCATTTAAATAAGAAACAGCAAAATTTCTAAGAAAAATAAGTCTTCACCTTTGTGATATTATAATAACTAGTAAATGTTCTCTTTAAACTGCAATATACATGATGAGCTATTCAACTACTATTATTAATTTTCCTCAAAATCAATCTCGCCTTATGTTTGACTTTGTTTTACATCTAGAATCAGTTTGCATTTAAATCTTCCATCCTAGTAAAATTCAAAATGAATTTATTTATTAAAAGTTCAAGGTGCAGCAATTTGTTCTCCAAATTTTATATAGGTTTTGTCATGATTAATTTGCTCCAGGCTTTTGTTCTGCTGATTTGGACTCGCTTTCCAATTCCTACTCCTTCAGGATGCCCTCTGCTCTGTCCTCGGTGGGTGGGTCTGCAGAAACGTGCGGCACTGCTCCAGTTTTCTGCCCACCATAGCACAAGCTGTTGAAGCAAAACCTGTACAGGTTGGAAATTTGATTCAAAAGAAATCTTATGTTTTTCCTTCTCCCACCCATAAAATAAGAGAAGAGGTATTCAGCTAGAAGCATGCCAAAGTTACTGTATCATGTAGAGGCACCAAATATCCCTTATTATAAGGAGAGTGGTTAAATTTTTTGATGACCTTGGCTGTCATCTGTTGTACAGATGTTTCAGGGACCTAGACAGTGAGAAGCAGTGGGGACAATCATGGACATGAAGAGAACCTGGAACTCTGTCCAAATATTGTACAAACTCATGATAACTTATCAATAAAGTTGTTGGCTACTCCTTAGGATATATTCCCTATATTACTCTACCTGAACTTTTCATTCAATGAAGTGCAATCTTACACCATAATACCATTTTCCGGAGTTGAGCATGAAAGCCAAATATCACAAGAAACTTCACATGTTTGAGAGTTGTATAAAGTCGTCACTGCCTAAAAATGTTTCCATCTCTTTGAATTATTCATGACAATTATTTCCTTACCTGAGTGGTTATGATATTTTCTGCTTTACTATTAGCATATATTACAATTAACCCCTGTTATGAGGCTTTCAGAAAAGTAAATATGCAAATGTGGTTCTGCTATCATGTAAGATGTAGGGAGGGGGATCTACTTCGAATTATCAAATTATATGCATAATACGCTTATACTGGTAGCACATAAAGAAAAATAATACATTAGTCTGTCAGTATATGGACCAGGCTAGCAGAAATAAGTGACAGATTTGTACTACAGAAGCTGACAGTATGGCTTAGTGTCCAAAAATGGGCTTTGCATTCATATAAACCTTAATTAGAAGTCCATTTCTGAATCATGCTGGTATGGTAGATTTAGACAAGTCAGTTTTCCCATTGTGAACTGGAGATAACAATGCACACTTCATCGAGTTATTATGAAGATTAAATAATAATACTTTTTATTCAATTCTCACTCGATTAATATGTATTATGACACATGCCAGGCAGTATTCTATACACTTGGGATTCAACAGAGAATACAGAACATAGACCACCGAGGAGGTGACATTTATATTGAGATAATGAAAGATGAAAAGGAACCATCTAAGCAAAGACTCTTCTAGGGTGAGAGACCAGCAGGTACAAAGGCCCAGTTTCAGAAAAATAATGGACAAGATGGAGCAGAAAAGAGGACCACAGGGAGTGAGGAGAATGAGTGTGGGGACACCAGCAGGGTGAATCATAAAGGACTTGTTTGCTCACTTGGTCATAGTTGACTAGGATCTGTAAGTTTAGTAGGACATTAAGCCTAATAACTTTCAGGTATGAAAATTAATATTATGTAAGAAAATCAGAGCCAACAATTTTTATCCAGCTTCCTCATCTTTTCTCTCTCCACAGCAGGGAGTCTCTTGACCCTTCTTAGCATTGATTCTACCCAAATCTGTAGGATCGATCTTCAAATTAAACAAGGAGTAAGGAAAGGCTACAAAACACAGAAAATCAAGAAGGGTGAACACTTTGCCAGGCTACAGATTGCAACTGTGGGTGCCAGCATTCCACCCGAATGTCCACATTGGACCAGTCCACTTCACAGGCGTCAGTGCCAGGAGCAGACCAGGCCAGGCACGCTGTTGCTAACAAACTACGCTGCTACCACAAGAGACGAATGTCCCACGTGCCCAGCTGGAGAGGAGCAGGGTTGGGTGGAGAATATCCAGAAGTTTGATCACTGTCCTAACCGGTACCAAGTTCTACAAAAGTGATCACTAGAACACAAAGCATCAGTGATGCTCTGAGTTGACTAATTAAATGTTTGTCCCCTAGCCCATGAAGGGGTTCAGAGTATGCCACCTCACAATTGACTACTCTGGTATTAGGATTACTTTGAGCTGAAGGCAATTTAGAAAAAGAGAACACAAGAGGAGGTCTCTGCCAGCCACCACTGCTCACTGTCCCTCCCACATCTGCCTGAGACCAGAACATAAATACATAAGTTCCCCTTGTGAAGGTGTAGGAGGGTGCAGCCAGGGGGCCCCCAAAAGAAGGACTTGTAATGGGGTTCAGAACTCAAGGTGTCCAGGAAATATTAGAAAGATATATAGGATGTCCTCACCCTCCACCCCAGGTGTGAGTTGGGGGAAGGGACACATGGAGCAGGGCCATTGAGAGCTGTTTTGCATAGCAACTAACCTTTGCAGCTAACCTCTGGCATGCTCATTTAACATATCTATAACTTTTAACTGGTTGCATAGATATGTTAAATAGCTGTGGCCGTGCTCTGAGCCAGTGGGATGGAAGGAACTTCTCCCCAAGATGTAACTGGGAGGCAACTCCTCCCAGTTACAGCACCTGCATGACAGCTTGGAGATGATTGGCTCCACGACATGGGGCCAGCCCTGCACAGACTCATAATGGAACCTAGTAAAGCTGCGAGGATATTAAAACCCAGACTCGGCAGCCATTGAAGAGAAGCACGCGGCTGCAGCCATGTAAGGAGGACCTCGCACTTTTGGCACAGGGGGACTCCCCCTACTCCCCTGCAGCCATGAGAATAATCACCACGTGGCTTTAGCAGAAAACCACCATGCAGCTTTAGCAAAGAATCATCACACAGCTTCAGCAGAGAACCACCACGTAGCTTTAGCTGGAGATCCTGGCAACACAGCTGATGGTGCTGAGAACCGAGGAATGCTTACTAGCTGAGTGTGGATTGCTAGGAAGAACCATGAGCTGTCTGAGCCATTGACTTCTGTTTCTTTCCCTGAAATACAGTACCCCAGACTGGGCAAAGAGGGGAAGGAAGGACTGTGTGTGTTTGTGGGTGTTTGAAGGGACTTTGGGATTTTGATGAAGACATTAAATCATTACTCTTAGTCTGTACAACTTGAATAAATAACTGCTTTCTTTTTCACCAATCTCTAACATGGAGAGCTATAATTCTCTGGCAAAGGGAAAGGTGAGCCTAGTACAGGGGGACCCCAGGAGACATGGGGTCAATTCGATAGCACTGTGGGACCCTTTTCCCTAGCAGCCAATCTGGGAGGATCATGGGAGACCACATGTGCAGTAGCTTAAAAGTAATACAACTACTTGTACATGCTCAGTAAGAGCCCACCAAAACTAGCCAGGAAGGATCCACCCTATAAGAACAGAGTCCCTCTAGCCCATGAGGTCAATCTCTGCTTGGAGTTGGCCTGCTCCCATGTTCTCTTCTATGAATTCTGGGTGTTCAGTTCAATTCTTTGTCCTGATCACTAAGAACCTGGTTATCTGTGCCCACCTGTGACAAAGGTATGCCACCACCACTGCCCAGATCTTCCTGCATTGGGAAGGGTATGACAACCTTATTGTCAGACACAAAATGGCACCAAGAGAGTCCACACCAATAAATGTTGCCAACTGGCCCTTATCTACATTAGATTCCCCATATATCTACCTTCCCACAATTTGCCACCCCTAGAAACTCAAAAACCCTTGCCTTTGTGTTGTCACCTCCCTACAGATTCACTCTTTCTTAACATACTACAGAAGCCCAAGTTCTAGCAAACCCTTTGAATTACTCACTCCTGAGGTCTGTGTGTTTGCATGATGCTCCGGTTAATAAACTCTTTTGTGAATCTGTCTTTTGCCAGTAAGATGAAAGCTCGTTAGTTCTTGAAAGTAAAACTGGGGACAGAATTCTATTTATAAGTTTGCTAATAAAAAATGCCTTCCTAATGCAGACTTAAGACTTCAAGTCATTTCAAGTTGTTAGTATATTATACCATATAACAAAATAAAAATACAATATATGGGTGCCTAAACATAGCTTGAACTTGAGAATCCAAAAACAAAAAAGGCAGAGTATATTAACAAGGTACAGCAAGCAGATGATTTGTATGAAGGGTGTTCAATCAAATTTTTATTTCAGCTGCTTGTTTGTAACAATAACACCCCAAAATCACTTAGGTTTAAAAACAAAAAGAACTGATGATTTAATTGTAAATGTTTCAGACATGTAAACTTACATAAAAATGGAGTAAAATACTCCTTAAAGATAAAATAATTATTTCAGTTGATTTCTCTAACTAATCTAATATATCCTCCTTTCCTGTCTCATTTATAATGTTGATATTAAAATTGTTTCATTTTCATTTTCTTTTCTTCTTTCCTCCGAAGCAATCTTTTTGTGGGAGAGAAAAGATAACCTAATAGATTTTTCTATCTTTAATTTCCTGCGTTTTGTGAATTTTTAATGTTAATGCTTTAAAGAATTCCTCTTATTTAAATAAGATATTTGATAAAAAGTATTCCAGATAATCTTTCCACTAAATCTTTAACAGCAAAGCTTAAAAAAAAAAGTTATTACCATATGCTCTTTAATGCCTAAAGCAAAGATCTAGTATGGAATTGAGAATCATAATGAGGTCGATCTCAATTCCATCAATGTTATGTTCCATTAAAATCAAATCCAATCACATTCCTCATTTCAACCCAGCATGGCGTGGCTTTGAGGTATGTTCAGAAATGCACTTAAATTAGAAGAGAAACATTAACATTTTATCTTATGAATACCACTAATGGCTCAGAAGATTAGCAATAACACATTTCTGGAGACTTCCTCTACTAAAAATGTACTTTTAATAATATTTCCACAGACCTAACTGTAACTATGGGAGGTGTGGTTTCAACTAACAAAGTTCAGAAGCTTTTGTTTAAAAAAAAAAAAAAGAAAAAAAATCACTGTGAGTGAAAACCCCTTAATGAAGAATCCAGTTCCATTTGCCATTTCACCAGAAAATAATTATTCATTTAAATCATCCCCAATTAAGTGAAATAAAATAGTACAATTCTCGGGTGAGTAATCAATCATCCTAGATAGACTTCTATGAGTTATAACTAAATTTATTATTTTTGTTGGGCATGGATAGGAGAAGGGGTTTAGATTTTCTCTACTACCTGGTAGGAAATAGTACCAAAGCATCATGATTCCATTACTCTTCTCTATACTTTATCCATATAGACACATAGTCCACAAGGCTCAGAATGCCCAGCTATGGCAATTTTTCAGTGTGATGCCCGAAGAAGGCTGGCCTCATCATAAACCCCTTCAAAGTTAGCCTTATTCCATACACCAACAATAAATACATCGCTGAGAACAAGGAATAAGAGATCATTCTTAACTTATGGCAGACATGCATTCCTTAATACTTTATTGTCTTTGGATGGATTCAACTTCTGGAGTGCCTAAATTATAACCAGAACTGCTATAGATATGTCAGACAGAGGCCATGGCCTCGTGGAGATTGTAATATATACCTAAAGGCCAGAAATACATGGAATTAAAGACCCTTTAAGTTGTAGCTTCTCTCCAGTGTCATGAGGGAGTCATTTTACATTTGTAAGAACTAAAGCCCAAAGAGTTTAAGTGCCTTTGCACAAACCTCAAAGCTAGTTAATATTCTGCCGGGACTAGTATCCAGAAGCCCAGCTCTCAGCCATTGCTCATCCTGAATGTGAAAAAGGGAAGAGCAGCAGGAAGAGGAAGGGCCACCATTTCTCTCCAAATTTTGATGACTGCTGAAACCACCTGTTCCTACAGTATTGATCCATAACAATGTACTAAAGAGCAGATGTCCATTAATCCAAAATATGTTGAAATAGGGGTTTCTACTCATGTACATGAAGGAAATGTGATCAATGATCAAAATGTGATCATTGACATAGAAATTATTTTGAGCTGAAGCCCATTAAGTGGCAGCAAACTCAGGAACAGCTCTCTTTACCCTCCCCAGTCTGCCTGTAAATTCTCCTTTTACCAGTGCCTTGCCAGTGCAGAGATGGCACCAGAGGAGTCTGTAAACTGACTGACTCCATAGCTCCCTCCCATAGATGCACCTTCCCATACTGTGCCATCTTGAAAGCCTAGAAAGCCTAGTTGGAAGCCTAAAACTGCTTTCCTTTGTCTTGTCACTTCTCCACAAATATATTATTCTTTACTGAAGATACTATGTAAACTGAAGTTCTAAGTCACCATTTTGAGTCATTCCTAAAGGTTTCTCCTGCATGAAAGGTGCTGCATATGCTAATAAACTACTTTTTCTCCTGTTAATTTGCCTTTTTTGTTTAAGAATCCCAGCTGGATATCTAAGATGGAAAAGGTAAAGTTTTGCCCCCCTACACAGATAAATTCTTTCACAAGCTTAAGAAGCTCTCACTATCCTTAAGCTCTCCAGAGCTGTAAGCCAAAAAGCGAGGCACTGAACTAGAAGCGATTGGAACACACAATGCCACATTTTAACTGAAACTGGGGGCTCTCGATTCTGAGACCCTTTAAGAATGTGTTCTCAGAGAAGTCAGTGCACCTGGTGGTTGCACGTTGACCGTGAGGCTCCATGTCTGCTTTATGGTCTGGAAGCAAGTGGCAGTGTAAGAGAAGGCAGTGGGGAGAGACGAAGCCAGAAGCAGGGAATGCTAAAGATGGAAGAAATTTCAGGAGCGAACCCCTAAGTTTTGGCATCAGCAACCAATTTTAAAAAATACTTTTAAACCATTTGTTCTTTGTTATAAAAGTTAATCTGTAATATTAAAAATATACATACCACATTATGCTTAGCACAATTAAAATTTTTCTGAAACGATCATTTTTAAGAACTCTAAAGAGTAAATTAGGCTTCTTTATTTTTATTAATGCACATAGTACACTAAGTCTGTTGCCAATGTGTTCTTTATATAAATTCAAGTACTGTATATGTGAATTTGCTTTTAAATATTTGGTTAATAACTATAAAAATGACTCATATATGCTTAAATGCTTAGTGTTTGCAACTGGGGATAATTAGAATGAGAGCTGTGAACCCTCATTAAAAAAATAAGAAAAGACAGTATAAGAAGTTTTGTTTGTTAACTCTCCTACACACCTGAAGTCTTGGGGATATATGTAGTTCCCAGAGAAACAGAGACAGAAGGTTGGAGGGAGGGAGGGAAGTGAGAAGAGAGAGAAGGGAGGAGTGAGAGGAGGAGAGAAGAACAAGTGAATACAGGCCTGCAGCGCCTGGGACAAAGGCTCAGTAACTTAGTGATCCAGTCAGAACCCATTAAATGTCGGCATGGTGGCAACTAGAGCCATAACCACATAACCAAAACAAAGCATGCCACATTTGAGAGCGTTTTCTTAATGCAGTGGATAAAGATATTCAAATATTTGCTGTGGGAAAAGGATTGGTCAATGAAAATTCTTAAATGCAGTAAAAATCTTTACTAATTTTAAGGCCTATAGATTGTATTAATATGTTTACTGTGCTGCCTTAATTGCTCTATTTTTTAAAATATATTTTATTCATTATGCTATTATAGGTGTCCCAATTTTTCCCCCTTAATCCCCTTCCACCTGGTATACCCCTTCTCTCCAACAATTCCCCCACTAGTTCATGTTCATGGGTCATACATGAAAGTTCTTTGGCTTTTCCACTTCCTATACTATTCTTAACATCCCCCTAACTATTTTATACTTACCAGTTATGCTTCTTAATCCCTGCAACTTTTCTCCCAATTCTCTCCCTTCCTGCTCCCAGCTGATAACCCTCCAAATGATCTCCTTATTTATGATTCTGTTCCTATTCTGGTTGTTTGCTTAGTTTGTTTTTGTTAGATTCAGTTGTTGATAGTTATGAACTTGTTGCCATTTTAATGTCCATAGTTTTGATCTTCTTTTTATCAAATAAGTCCCTTTGACATTTCATGTAATAATGGCTTGGTGGTGATGAGCTTCTTTAAATTGACCTTATCTGGAAAGTACTTTATCTGCCCTTCCATTCTAAATGCTAGCTTTGCTGGATAGAGTAATTTTGGATGTAGGTCCTTGCCTTTCATGACTTCAAAAACTTCTTTCCAGCCCCTTCTTGCTTGTAAGGCTTCTTTTGAGAAATCAGCTGCTAGTCTTATGGGAACTCCTTTGTAGGTAACTGTATTCTTTTCTCTTACTGCTTTTAAGATTCTCTCCTACCTTTAATCTTGGCTAATGTAATTATGATGTACCTTGGTGTATGCTTCCTTGGGTCTAACCTCTTTGGGACTCTCTGGGCTTCTTGGACTTCCTGGACTTTTCCAGATTAGGGAAGTTCTCCTTCATTATGTTTTCAAGTAAGTTTTCAATTTCTTGCTCTTCCTCTTCTCCTTCTGGCACCACTATGATTTGGATGTTGGCACATTTGGAGAGGTCCCAGAGGGCCCTTATACTATCCTCATTATTTTTTTTTCATTATTTTTTCTTCTTGCTGTTCTAGTTGAATGCTTATTCTCCCTTATGTCCCAAATCATTGATTTGAATCCTGGCTTCCTCCCTTCCACTGATGGTTCCCTGTAGATGTTTTATTGTTTCACTTAGTGTAACCTTCATTTCTTCATTTATGTTGTTGCTCAGTGAGCTCTTTGAGCATCCTGATCACTAGTGTTTTGAACCCTGCATCTGATAGGTTGGTTATCTTCATTTTGTTTATTTCTTTTCCTGGGGTTTTGTTCTGTTTTTCATTTGAGCCATTTTTCTTTGTCTCCTCAATTTAGCAGCCTCCCTGTGTTTATTTCTGTGTATTTGGTAGAGTGGTTTTTACTCCCTGTCTTAGTTGCATGGTCTATTGTAGAAAAGTCATCTGTAAATTGTGCGGGGTAGAATCTTAAGTCATCGCCAGGGCAGGGCAACCTGCTTCACCATTTTGAGGCTCTGGGTGGGGGTAGGGCTCAGAGAGGGGACAATGCTGCTACCAGTACTTGCCCAGTACTTGCCCCACTTCCAGTCATTCACCCACTTCCCATACCTGACTAGTGTCCTTCCAGCTGTTGCTATGGTGCTGAATCCCAGAGTGGGTGAGTTTGTGTAGGTTCTAAGTCCCTGTGGGCACTTTAAATGAAGTCTACTAAAAATTCAGCAGTTTCTTCTGTCGCCCCAACCCCCACTGGTTTTTATAGCCAGAAGTTATGGGGATTCACTTCTCAGAGCTGGACCCTGGTCTGTGCAAACTGGCCTGGAGTTGGGATTGCTCACTTCCAAGGTATCCCTCCCAATTTTTATCTACCATGCATGAACGTGGGACCCTCTGTTCCACCACCACTGCTGCCCCCACCTCTCCACACCACACTGTGTCTCTGCACCCCTCCACATGTCTCTTTAACTCCACCCCTCCTACCTGTCTGGATGAATATGGCTTCTTTAAATCTTTATTTGTCAGAATTCCATTCAGATCTATTTTCTGATGGTCCTGGGTGTTATCTGTTTTAAGATCCAGTTGTAATTCTTTCTGTGGTTGTGCAGGGAGGCAAATTGTCTACTTATGCCTCCATCTTGACTGGAAGTCCCCTTAATTGCTTTATTTTAATGTTTACAGAATATTTATATAAGAACATTAAGTAGATGACTCCTCACCTCTATCCCCTAATTCTATTTTTTCTCATTAGATTTCAAATAACTCAAACTCTAATTTGGCTACTTGGATTTTTTTGAAACCTAATCATTATGACAAATATATCTCACATGATTTTTACTTTGTAATTTATCGCTTTGCCTTTGTTAAATTGTTCTGGAATTCAACGATTCTATTAAATTTTCTTTGATGTATTAAAAATTATTACTTTCCTACCCCAATTAAGAAACTTCCATGACTCACCCTTTACTTGACACTGTCTGAACAACGCTCATTTGTTTTATTATCTTTTACACAATTGTGTTAATACTTCTACAGTTCTATATATAGCCTGTGCTTATTTTTTAAACACAATCATATTCCTTTGTCTTCTTTAAGGTGGCCTGTATTAACCTAATCACATTGAGAATGTCCGGGTTAATTCCACAAAGCCTATGGTGTATTGAAGAACACATATTTATGCCAGTTAATAGTTTTCTATCCAGTAATATGACATGGGCATAAATTTAGTGCTCTCTGTTGTTTTCCTCCTATCCAGTTTTTAGTTTAATATCTATTATAATAACATCTTATAAAATCTTGTAGGACCAAGAGTGAAATCACTTATTAAGACCTCATGAGTTTCCATGCTTCTGAAGGCTTATGCCTTGCCATTGCCTATGTCCTCTAACTGCAACTTTTACCACCTAAGGAAAGTGTTTATAGGGCTAAAGCAAGGAAACACATAACTTTTAATGGTAAATTTGCAACAAACAATAGGTAAGATGGATCATGTAAGATTAATTTAAACATAAATATGTTCAACTGCCAAAAGATGATGGTCCCTTTACTCAGTGATGTGTAAGCAACTGATAGGAATTAAAATATAAATGAAAGAAAAGAAAAGATAATCACCACACATTTTCTAAATCACCAAAGACATGTTCCACACCAAAAACTAACATAGAAATGCACACACCGATGCACCCACCCCACAAGACACAGTTCTAGGTCCTTCTCATATTCCCTAAGTGCCCCTTGAATTAATTTTATGATGTAGTATGTTTGGGATGGAAGATGGAATGGAACCCATCAACACAGTCCACGGCTCTTTGCAGGGATTTTAAGTAACATCTAAGTCTTCAGAGAGCCAGGAAGCTTTGCAAATTGCATTGATTTCTTTGATTGGCATAAATTGCAAATGACTCTTCATTGTGTCAGGTAACTCTCGAATGGTTCCAGCTGACTCCACAATGAGCCTCTACATGGCCAAAAGCTCTGCAAGGAACATATCACATCTTTAACTTCAAGCAATAGAGCTCAGTCTGCCATGTTTTAAATTAAACACCCCCTAAGTAATTGTACTCAAGATTTGAAAAGTTTTTGCTTCTTTAAGCAGCACGAGCATGTACTAATAGCTTTCCCTTTTATAATTTTGAGAATAATAACCATTGGGGGGACCTGAGAAGAAAGTTAGCCTTCAAGGTGTAGACCTCAAAGCAAGGAATGAAAACATAAAAGCAGCTATGGTCTGCTTTAGACATCTTAGAATAGAGAATAATGGTCTCCGCTCCTGTCCTCATTCCTCCTGTGATCAGAGCTCCATTTGCAGTTAATGGCAATTCCTTCTATAGGAGGCCTTTTAGAGGATGTGTGGATTCTGAACAGAATCACAGAACTGAAAACGCTCCCTGAATGTAGCCTCTGGACTGTTCACCACTTGCAGTTCATAGCCAAAAAAGAAAAGAGGAGCTATACAATCAGCAGGTATTCCAAAAAGCAAGCAGGCCTGAAATGGTACCTAAGTGGCACAACGTAACACACAAAATGTCATCCACATGACATAAGGTGCAAATCCAAGATACTTTGTTTACTAGCTACAAGAATTCCAAGAGTTTCATAGTCTCTCTGAATCTGACTTTTCTTCATATGAGAGAGGATGATAATATAATGCCTCCCTTATGTGTCTATTGTAGTTACTATATAAAATCAAGTCTGTGAGACACCGAGGGCAGTGTCAGGAACCTAGAAAGTGCTTAATAAATGGTAACTGTAAGGTGACAGTGGCAGTGGTGATGATGAAGAGGATGCTGACATGTGACGGTCACTATTATTAAAGCTATTAATAGTCCAGTGTGGGATGCTCTTTCTTCCACAGAGCTTTCATACACTCCACTTGCTCCCCTCTTGACAGGCTCTTATCCTTTTCACCAAAATGTCATCATTCTGAGAAATCATGCAAAGTATTAATGCCTCCAGGGGGGCTGCCCTGAATCCATCTGGTTTGGAGGACCCCCTTCTACTCTTCACATCAACTAGAGCAACATGTAGATGGCTGTACGAAAGCCACCTGGAGAAGCTGAGTTCTAAGGCGGGGTTTAAAGATGCCTGGGTTTCTCCATATTCCAGATGCCATGCTGAGGGATGAGAGTAGATGAATAAGTGAGACAAGGGTACAGGCCGTAGAAATGCTCCCAGGCTAGACTTAGAGCTACACCAAAATTGTGACAAGAGCTATAACAGAAGTACGTAAAATATTCTGTGAGAACACGGGAGGGAGAAATTAATTAAATCAAAGCAAGACAGAAGGGGAAGCTTTATGGAGCATTTCAGTTATAAAATAACATCTGAGTTGGACCTTAAAGAGTGAGTACAAAAAGTTTCCTAAAAGGATCTTATCACAACAGATTGTCCTCATATTTATACAGACAAACCATCTCTAAGGAGTACTGGGGACACAGCTCGCACTGAAATACCAATAGATTATTCCACTTGTGAGCAAATGGAAGATAAAGAAGTTGAATGGAGTAGCTTATATTTAGCCTTTCATTTGTTCCAAGGGTGATTTTTAATCAAAGCAAGGCTCCACGGTGTGAGCAGAGGTAATCTGGGCGCCAGTAGCAGCTCAGGTGGTGGTCAGGTTACATTTGCTTCTCTGTGATGGGACTGCTGGGCGGTTAAATGAATTGATGATTGCAAATTGCTTTGAAAATACACAATGCTGAAGCAATGCCATGAATTACTGCTGTTCAATATACTCAGGAGACAAACTTGTCTCTAAACAGAGGGTCTCTGAAAGATCGACTATGTTTGAAGACATTTAAGAGGTTTCCTTTTCATAACAAAGATGGAATTTTTAACTAGATTTATTCTAAAGCCATCAAAATGTCTAAAGATAATCTTTTAAAAATGACATTATAACCAAATAAATCTAAAATTGCTCATAAATTCCACTTACAGGAAACTTGAAGGGAAAATGCATTAAACTAAAACACTTTTGCCATCTTGCTTAAAACTAAATTAAAAGGCATAGAATGCTTCCCATGCAAATTGTCGCTATGATAGCAGAGAGCAAATAAGAAAAAACAAATTAGAGCTATCTAACGCATATAAACATACAGAGAGGATTCTTTTAAAAAGATGATGGAAGAAACTGCTCAGAGAAACTCACATTTGATTCAAATAATCAATCATTCCTTACTTCAAATGGTGCTCAGCAATGTTTGTGAGGCTCCATGAACTCTACCCAACATTTACAAAAGACAAAATGGAAATGAGATCAGTCCTATAATAATGGTAATGATATTGATAGTACCTTACATTTTTATACTTTCTAGTTTACACAGCAAATTTAACTAACACTCAAGATATTGTGAAATAGATAGGACAGGTGTTACCATTTTTTTTCTTAATTTTTAAACAAGTAATTGAGGCAAAGAGAAGTTATTGGCTAGAAAGGTTGGCATTCCAGAGCTGATAGGTGTCAGAACCTAGGTGACAACAAGTTCTTCTCATCTCTCAGCTAGGGACCTAGTGACATTATTTCCAAATATTGAGAAGATCTTATTAAAACCTTTATCTAACTAGTAAGAAATAACAGAATACATCTCATATTAAAATAGAATTAATATTTATAGTATTTAATTTTAAAATTAAAAATTATTTTAAGAAAAAATGTATTTACATAAGAAAATGGAGCAGTAACAATGAATTAGACAAATCTTTCCCAAACTGTATTCCCTGGAACACTCATCCCAAAAGATGCCAGTGAGTGAGCTGTGGGAAAAAATGTTACGGTAAAATATATATGTGGGAAGTGCTGCTTAGTAGGCCTCTTTTTTATGATTCTATATTAATACACAAAAAACCTCTAAAAATATCGACAGCTAAAAACCCATCACCATATCCTGTCTCCATGTGCCTAAAGCTGGGGTATGCATTCAGTTGAGTTAAGGGTAGACTAGCATATGACAGAAATAAGTATGGTGCATACCTCTGGAGTAACCATTTTTTTAAAATTTTTTGTTTGTTTTATTTCTTTTTTAAAAGATTTTATTTATTTATTTTTAGAGAGGGAATGGAGGGAGAAAGAGAGAGAGAGAGAAACATCAATGTGCGGTTGCTGGGGGTCATGGCCTGCAACCCAGGCATGTACCCTGATGGAGTAACCATTTTAATATGATTCTACTAAACAATAAAAGCTATAAAATATAATTTTTATTACAATTTTTTATTGTTTTTCAAGTACAGTTTTCTGCCTTTTCTCCCAATATAATTTTTAAATTAAAACAAAAGGCCATTACTTCAAAGCACGTTGGTTTGTGGGAGGCTGCTCTATCCCATGACCTGAAGAAGCCCGGAGGAGAGTCCACTTCTGTCTGCCATTACAAAGCCCTCTCCAGAAATGTCTGAGAGGAAATAGGATCTGAAACCTGGAGAAAATTGGTATGTCCAATATTCAAAATAAGTTATATACCTCCTTAGTTTGGATTTACCAGTTAAAGAGAAAAAAGGAGGAGAACAAGGAAAAAGCATGCCTGGAGAAACACTGTTAAAGTGGCCCTTTGATGGCTCACTGTATCTTCTGCTGTCACTGGGATTGCAAACTGTAGTCCTAGTTATCCAGATTTGAACAAGTTCACATGTGAATCGTTCCCATCTGTTTTAGGGTAAGCATTCGTTTCTGTCAACTAGTTACTCGCTTAGAGCGGGTTGGAGATGAATTATCCATCACATTAAAAAGGAGTTTCATCATAATGCCTACATGAGCTGCTCAACAATCTAAATATTTAATTACCTGTTTCTTGAACGGGGAACTTCGTGTGAGAAGTTGCAGAAGAATTAAAATTTGTAATTTGCAGGAGGGTCCTGCATGTCTCCAGTTTGCAAGTTTTGAGGCTGTGATTGTCCTGAACCAATAACGTGTAGAAAGAAGAGGAAATGCAATTACAGTGCAGTAAACTGAGGTCCAGAGACCTACATCCTGGTGGCTCCTGCTTTGCTTTAAATGAGCCATTATTTAATTGGCTCAATATGTGTATCTGAAACATGACAAGATATTTGCTGAGATGATTCCCTAGAATTTCCTACCAAAGGCTGAAGGCTGGAAATATACAGACGCTTGCACGCATGCATGTGCACGCACCTGTCAAATCTAACATCGGAATGTAAAGCACGATAGACTCGCTACCTAAGACTTGGATTTTTCCATAATGTGACTCTCACAATATTAAGTAATGTCTCACACATGATAGGCACTCAACCAACAACCAGTAGTTGAACTGATATGGGAAGGAAGGGGCAAATATTTTTAAATGAGGCACCAAATCAAAAAGGCTAAAGAAATGGTCGCTGGCAGGCATGAAGAAAAGGATAGTCCAGAAGCAATGTAAATACAGATTAGAAACAAAATGAAGTGGGGCCTGCTAATTACTGATAAGGAGTCAGAAAGAACACAGAATTGTGATTGACTAGGAGGCTCGAAATTTCACACACAAACGGAAGAACCTTGAGGACCTCAATCAATCACTGTAAAGGGATCCTTTAACATTAATAAAGATATAAATGTAAGAACTAAAAGGGAGGGGGAGCAATTCTTGTTTTAAGAAATTTAAAAGAGGAGGAAGACAGGAGATTTACTTTTCCACAGACACATTTTTGTGGACTGTTTGAATTTTTACCATTTGTGGGTATTTATTTTCTTGATTCTTTTCCCTCCCCTCCTCTTCCCTCCCCTCCCATTTCCTCCCCTCCCTTCCTCTTTAGTTATGTAAAAGACTTTCTAACAGAATAGTTTTTAAAAGAGGAAATAAAATATTTAAGTGATATATTCCTAATTGACTGGTTCCTTTAAATAGAGCAAACATGGAAGACAAATTCCTTCCTTCCTTCCTTCCTTCCTTCCTTCCTTCCTTCCTTCCTTCCTTCCTTCCTTCCTTCCTTCCTTCTTTCCCCTTTCTTTCTCTCTCTATCTCCTCTCTCTCTCTCTCTCTCTCTCTCTCTCTTTTTGACTACCTTCATGCATTTTGAGAAGTTTCAATTTAAAAAATTTAGTGGGGAAGAATAACAAGATAGCACATTACTTTGAACACATGTAAAGGGGATAAAAATGTTGTAACTGCAAGTTTTTAAATCATGCATAAAACTATTTTTCCTGCATTAATAGCGCTGTATTAGAGCCAGCAACTTTGTATTGTTATTCATTCCCTTAACCTGCATAGAAATCCAATAGATGCCACAGAGAGATAAAAGCTTTCAATAAAACCTCTAACTAAAGAAAAGCCATGGGATAATCTAAAACTGAATGAATGGTGGAGCAGTAGCGAGGACATGCCTGTTTGCTTGGGTCAGAAATGTCAAAGAAACAACAGTGGAATGAAATAAAGGACACTCAACAGGTGGGCCACGCTATTGCTGCACCTTTATGAATGTGGAGTCTGAAGTAGCTCGCAGAGAGAAGAAGGCTTTAGAGGCAGGGCTTTTTAAAGTCTTTATCCACTCATGAAGGTTACATCAACCCAAAGCCCACCTTTCCTCATGCAGAAACTGAGCATAAGACCTGAGCTCAGTTCTAGAAACTGAATCTTGAACCAAACAACACAAAGACCATAGATTTTGCCCATTAATAACAGTTACATGGAACCCTAGGGCTACCCTAAGTTCTGATGTTTCTAACACTAGATTTTCCATTATTTATTCAACTTTTCTGGGCAACCCTGCCTAACCTTTCAACAGACCCCAGAAACATTTTCACTTTCTCTTAAGTAAGTTAAAAGTGGTTTCTGATGCTTGCAGTCAATGAACCCTGACTATCCAAGAATGGTAGACAGACACACTATTGATGTCTTCGGTCAAGAACCTGTCAAGGTGACCAGTGCTATTTGTCCATGTACTTGACAAGAACTTCAGTTCTGTAAGAGATCCAAAAAGTGTATGAAGACATGATTCCTACCCCCAGCCCTGAGTAAGCTTTGGATAAAGTCAGGGAGACAGAAATCACATATGAGAAACAATTACAAAATTATGAATAACTGAGTTACTAAAAAGAAACCTAATTTTTCTGGGAAATAGCAGTTATGGAAAGGGAAAGAATGAAATGGAACTAAACGTCAGAGACTTTCTGAAAGAAGATCAAGATTGAATACTAACTATAATCTAAATAAATGGCCTCTGTGGTTAGGAGTATAAGTAAATGAATCTCCACGAAAAAAATACCTAGTGCATACTCTTAAACAAGACTAACAAAATCCATATTGTCAAGAAATGTCTTTGAAGGGGGATGATGAAAAGAGTCAGGGTCTCCTATTAATAAAATGCACATTAATAATGTTCAAGTTCATTTAAAAAGGCCCACATAAACAATCCTACCTCTGTTCATCAGCAGGCATACCTTGTCCAAAAGTCTCCAACTAGTCTTCAGAAAAAGCATGAGCTGGAGGCTAGTGCAGAAAAGAAACAGGACATTTCCACATAGGGGAGAAGATGGAATAGGGAACCTATAAGAGAAGAGTGGAAATAATGTCAGGAAGAAGGAGTTAAACGTAAGGAAGAAAAGTTACAGGAGAAAAAACAACATCTTAGAGAGGTTGTATTGCAAAGGTTTCAGAAGTGACAGATTTGCCATTGACGCAAAACATGAGGTACAGAGTAAGAACTAGTAATAATTGAAAACAATTTGTGTGTACACTATTAGACCTTGTTTTTTTTTAAAGTCAAACTCTTTAATTTTACAAAACGGTTTTTGTTTATTTGTTTTAATGGGTCCCATCAGACATAAATGTCTAGGACTCAAAGATTTTGTGAATGGCTTGATTGAGGGATAGGCCACTGCTGGGGTAACGTCTCCAAAGGATAAGAACAGGACAGAAAACCTAGGGAGACTGAGGAAATTGTACTTGCCAGGTTTCATACTGTTTAAGATCAGAAGACACACACTGATAATTAGGGCAGCTATATAATATATTGTCCAATCAGGACTCTTTTGAGAGTTCTATGGGCTTATTAATAATTGTGTAAGAAGGAAGATTAGTGAGAGGAGGAGGGTGGTGGGGAGTTGTCTGAGCCCTGATGGTCAAGGACGATTTCACGGGGCATAAGGATTTTAGACCAAAGTTTGGTGATATGTGAGTCACCAACAGGCACCATCCACAAGCCCTGTGGCCAGGTGAGGGGCCAGGACCACAGAAACCAGAGCCTCCACCAATAGTCCAGAGCTTCTAATGCCTTGCCCTTCCCTGGACTCTAGCAGTGACATTGGACGTGGGCAGCAGGCCCCGTCCATGCAACCTGACCAGCTAAGTCACTGAATGAGTGATTCTGAAGCTGCATTTGTTAGTTGATCCGACCAATCATGGGACTGGTAGCTCTGCCTTATACCACTCCAGCTTCCAGGCCTGCACAATCTACCAAGTGACAAATACCATGGGGACAAGAACATCTTGGGCTCATTAACCTTGGTATCAGTGAGAACAAGCTCTTCACTGACCTAAGGGCTGAAAGGGTGAGTTGGAGTGACATGAACTACACTGATGCTCTTCCTTCTGGAATATTCTGACTGGACAGGACAAGTATTCCTGATGGAAGAAGTGGCCCAGTTCCTGACTTACTACTGCCCAGCACTTGCCCAGCTTGATGCAGAAAAGGTGGTTGTTGTAAGTGGCTGTTCCTCTGTCTTCTCTGCATTGCCCACTGCTCTATGTGATCCAGGTGAGGCCTTTCTGAACCCCCTTTCCATGCTGGCTTCCCCTGTATTTCCCACCTGTATGCAAAAGTTGAGCTCATCCATGCCCACCGAGACAGTGAGATCACTGAGGTGAACACCCACCTGTTCCAGCTGACTGTGGACCAACTGGTGAAAGCCCTGCTTGAGGCTAGGCTTAAGGGGGAAAAGGGCAAAGGTCTTGTGCTCATCAATCCTCAGAATCCTCTGGGAGGCATCTATTCCTGGGACTCACTGAAGAAATACCCGGAATTTGCTAAGAGGTACACCCTACATGTGATCCTAGATAAGATTTACATGGGACTGTGTTTGTTGAGTCTGTCACACTTCACAGTGTTCTGATCACAGGAAGTTCCTGTGACCCCAACAGAACCTATATAATCTGGGGCATTAGTAGGGGTTTAGGGATCTAGGATTTCATTTTGACACTTGGTACACCCCCAGCAAGGAGGTACTCGCTGCCATGAGCCCCTCAGGCTTCCTCCACAGCACCTCTGGCATCACCAGCACAAGCTGTGTCAGCTGCTCCAAGACAGAGAATGATTGACACAGTGCACCTGCCCACTAATCACTCCCAGCAGCAAACAGCTCACAAGTGCATCACTACCAAGATGAAGGCGTTAAGGATCCCTTTTCTCTGGCCTCTCTGTCTGGATCAACTTAAAAGAGTACCTGGACCTATGCATATTTGAGGAAGAGCTGCTAATCTAGCTCTGCTTCCCTGAAAACAGGCTGTTACTGTCCCCTGGCAAGTCCTACATGGGTAAGGAGCCTGGCTGGTTCAGTCCCACCCTTGCAGAAAAGACCCTCCACCTAAAAGTTGCCAGGCATCCCTTCTCTCCAGCACTAGCTGAGCAGAAGCACGATTTGACACAAACTCACATGAAGGGTGTGCAGAGGGAGTGAGCAGTCTGCCTCCCAACCAGCAGCTGTAACCAATCACATGCTCAGGGATGCCTGACCTCAGCCTCTGGTCCAGAAGGCTGTAGTATTGACCTGCTCTGCGACAGAGCAAACAGCTGTCTCCCTCAGAAATGGGCTCATTTGACACAGTCATCTCCCTCCTTAAGCTGAGCATCTGCCACTTTTGGAAGCTTTGCATTTTTCAATTCTTTTCTAGCCATGTTGTGGTGTGAAATGATTTTAGGAGGTTTGGGGTGGGAAAGCCTGTAGGAATAAAGGGAGCTCTGGGTGGGTTTTATTTTGTATCCTATATATAATAAATTCCATATTCTCCTAAAAATGAATCATTGTGTAAGAACAAGGAACAGACCACATAAATACATAATCAACCCTATTGATAGGCCTTTCAGGAAGAGAAGGGGGGTAAGGCTCCCAAAAGGCATTGCCCCAAGAGCAACGGCAGTTGGGGCAGGTAGTGTTTAGCTGAGTATAGTGCAGGTCTAGGGCCCGAATGGTTGTGCAGACAACTGCCTAACAGAAAAGGCCCCTTCTCTTGCAGTCCCCAATCCCTTCCTCACTTGACCCTGTCAAATGTGCTGAACGCATAGTCCAAGGGTATTGATTTGAAAGGGCACTACAAATGATTAGTCTGAATTTAGAACATCCAAAAATACATTGAATAATAAGAGATTCTAGAGAGGCAAGATGTTCTTTTCTCCACATTTCCCATCTGCACAGCCAAACTTTTCTTCTTCTCACGAGGATTTCTCCTTGAAACTCTTTCCCAACTCTGTCTCCCTTGAGGTTTTGTCACACTTGCCATGCCTCCCTTTTAATTATGGCTCCTAAGTCCTGAAAATACCTAAGAAAGCCCCTTATACATTCAGTTTTCCAAGTAAGAGAGCTCCCTAGAGCCTATATCATTGGCATGCTAACCAAAGGAAACACCTGACGTGTGTCTGACTCCGACGGTCAGTGGCCTGGGGTGGGCGTGGGAGCGGGGCTGAATAATCCAGTTGGGTTATAGTTAGGCAGTGGTACCACGTCATTTTCAAACCATGACTGGAATTGTCTTCCTATATTTAGCCAGAGACAAAGAGATTACATGTGGAGACATGTTAATTGCCCTACAGAGTCCTGAATGATCAATGTGACAGCGAAGAAATCTCTGAGGGGACATTTTAAAACTCTGCTTCTAAAGAAAGGAAGTGGTCACCTTACATTAAGAGATCAAAATGTGATGAGATTTACTTTCCTCATCTCTCCCCTGTGAGGGGCAAATGGGTATTAATCAGGGGAGAGGGCACTGACGATGGGGCTGCTATCACCTGAGCGTAAGTAGGCAGAGAACATGCTCCTGAGCCAGAAGTAAGCACACGGCAAGGAGACCTCATGTGTGTGAGCCCTCAACTTCACTAATAATTCTGCAGGAAATCCAAACAGGAATGGCAGAGGTCGGGTAGCTGGCTTGTGCCCTCCCTTGGTGACAGCTCCAGGCAATTTTACTATCCAGCTGTTCTGTTTTTCAAAACTAAAGTAATTGGAATTGAACTACAGAGCTTTGCTGAAACCCTAGCAATTAACAGTGCAATTTCCCAAATTGCACTGTAATGGGAAAGTGTCCATCAATCAACCCAGTGAAATAACACATTTTCTCACCAGATGTGAGATTTAATATCTTCATAACTCTCTGGATTTACCGCTTATGAATTGTCAGCCTTGCCTCGAGCTCTGAGAATTAATGGGCTACATCCCTGCTATGCAAGGATGGTTTACAGTTGTAAAAGATCCCTACCTTCAATTTAGATATATTTACCAGAATGTTCCTCTTCGAGATATAAGTAGAAAACATACTAGATTGGAAAATTTTATTTCTATTTATATGGTATATATTATCATTGTCTAGATAAGTACAGTTTCCAGAGCCTCAGCACAGCACACTCTCAGAACAAGAATAACCAGTTCATCACTGGCAGTGAACAATAAATTACAGTGTGAAGACACAACAGCTTTCAGTTTCAAACGTTAGGATATCCTCTATGGTTTTCTGGATAGAGACTGAAAATATCCTAAGTTTCTAATTCTGTATGTACGTGCAGGTCCTGCTGTTCATCCTGGACTAAGAAGAGAATTTAAAGAATCCGCATATGCTCGACTTGTCATTACAGTTAGCAGGTACTTTGGTTCTCATTTTAGCTTTCACTCCAATCTCAACCATTTGAGCCGTGGCCAGGATTAAAACTGCCTCTTGAAAGCAAATCAGGCAGATTCCTACGATGCCAGAACCTCCAACTTTCCAGGTTTTGAAAGGGACTGAATTCATTTAATAAGTTATTTATCTACCGTGTTGTTCCAGGGCACGTGCAGTGACATGTATGGAGTGTCAGGGGGCAAAGAGGAGGAGCCGGGAGAGCCTGCAGATTTTGGCATGGGGTCTTGTGGTGGCGGTTAGGGAAGGTCCCCAGACAAGACAATGTCTGAAATAGTCTCCACATCACAAAGGACACGTGTTGTCAGACATGGGGACCTTCTAAATGATTATAGTTATTTCAGAAAAGCAAACCAAACACCAGCCCCAGAACTTCAGCATTTCAAGGAAAGCAAGAGACCATCTATCTCATTTCCTAATTTCAGAGACTCATAAAATGATTCAGTGAGAACTGTCAGTCATACCATCGCAACACCTGACACACTCACCACGCATGACCTGTTACCCTAAATAACGTGTCCTTCATACACAGCTGATAACATTTAATGATTTTTGAAAATATTTGTTAGTTTTAGTAGTTAACACACTCTTTTTTGGCAAAAAAAAACCATTAGAGGACATGAAGAAATCACCTTGTGTAAATAATAAAGAAGTTTGATATATCTATATGAAATTTATTCTATCAGAGATTAAAATCACAAAGCAATAATTAAATGTTAACAAACCATTCAAAGCCCATAAAAGCAGACTGATAAAATACAATTGAGAATGGTAAAATAAATTCAAATGATTAGAAGAATCTCCAACAAAAGAGAAATAAATTACTACTTAATAAATAGTACTGAGCCAATGTGATATCAGTCTAGAAAAATTATATTAGAGTTATTCATCATACCACACACTGCATTAATTCCATATGAGTCAAACTTTTTATGGAAAACTGGAAGAAAAACAACAGTTCCTCTCCAGCTACAGAGAAGAGATAAATTCCTGATACTGAAGAAATGAGGTATATTAGGATCTTATCAGAGGCAAGATGGATGGGCACAGATATATAAAACTAAAGCATCTGAACTATAATGAGGCCATGCAATATATATATATATATATATATCTGATTAAAATATACCATCACACTTACATTTGTGTGTGCATGTAAAGAATTGATTGTGTTATGCAAATTAGTGTCCAGACTGCCACTCACTAAGGCAAACAAATCTCACATGGATAAAGAGGTAGAGAAGTATCATAAGGAAGGAAAACACAGCCTTACATACAATTGAAAGTGGTAACTAAAATAACACACAGGCATCGTGGCCCACCTACTGGCACAGAAAACAAAATTTAAAATGCTGACGTTCAACGCCGGACGTTGGGGGATTAGAAGGTAAACCCCCAGAGCCTGTCCATGGCTGCATCGGGCCAGCAGCGCTCTTTTCTTTTCCCCACAGTTTTTAAAAACACTTTTAAATGTCTTGCCAAGGCTTCAAAGTTGTGAGATTTCATATAAGATCTGGATTTCTAGATCCTCCATAGAAATGGAAAGTTCTATGCCAACGCTGAAACCGCATTTTTCACACGGCGACGTCCAGGCAGAGTGAGGAGAGACCGCTGCCCCTTCCGACAGGGGCCTGGCCCCGTGGCTTCCTGCTGCCCTCACCGCCCTCCGTGGTCAGCCAACCCCCTGGTCAGCCACACGCGCTCATTTCACCACTGTGGGAGAACCAAGAAAAGCTCGCGTTTTCAGAATCTGAGTTTGGGATTTACAATTTATATGTTGCTAAAGTCATTAAAAAGTTATTTGTTTTCTCTAAAATATTTCTGGAAATATTTAACAAGTGTTAGAAAATCTGTTAATGGGGACTGTATTTGAAAGAAACTGACATTTACCTCTTGAGCCCACCTTTCCTTTCCCACCCAAAACAGAAAATGCTCACTCGAAGTAGCAAAACATACAGGAATAAATCAAAATATCCAATAGTACAGGGTGGGGCAAAGTAGGTTTACAGATGTGAGCGCTCAAAACACAGAGTCTACTCCTGTATTACTATTTGTTAGTTATTATATATTTTCCATAGGCACAATGTAAACCCACCTTTGCCCGCCCCCAGCATATGAATAAGTAGATAAACTGAGGCATAGCAGCAGGGGACACCTCCGAGTAGCGGTTACAAATTAGATTAGACTACTATGTGCTTAGTTTCATGACAATGTGTAAAAGAGATTAACAAGAAAAGTTCCTACCAAGCCATGCCGGCTACACAGAGGTCCAAGGCTTTATTCTGGCAGAGAGAAGAGGTGAATGTAGAATGATATTGATTGAGTTCAACACGTAGGAAACATCTTCCACACAAAGGCCTTTCAATCACAGCAGCAATCTGCAAAAGGAGAGCCCTTCTTTGGAAGACTGACCCATACAACTGTGACAACCACAGTTGTCACAGTGCTCCTTAGACACTGGTGACTCAGAGCCCACGTGACTCCTGTTGTGGTTTTCTCACTGTTTCTAACACCCTGAGAATCAAGCACTTCTCAAATGTATCAAATTGAAATCTCTCTTGAGTTTAAAAACATGTATTTGGGTGGTGGGCACAAAGACAAAATACAGATCATGTATCATAGAAGTGTACACTTGAAGCTTGTGTGATCTTATTAACCAATGTCACCCCAATAAATTTTATTGAACAAAACAAAAGTTGTGGAATTCACAGGTGAAACCAAAGAAAGACAGAAAGAAAATTTATTTATGCATTTTCTCAATGACCTTAAAATGTGAAAGGACTGAATAGCTTATCTACTTTACACTCATATAAAGATACTGCTTGTGTTTGAAGCCAAGAGTCCACTTCTATCCCCTACAAGTCAATGAGGCAGGGATGTGTCATGGTTAAAGGCACAGGCTTTAGAACAAGACACGAGGCTTTAAATTCTACCTCCAAATCCAAGCCACTTAACCTTTCTAGTTCTCAGCCATTCTTTCTGTTAATAATGGGGATAATGGTTTTGGTCATTAGAAATGTTAGTAGTATAAATGAGCTAATAAATACAAAGTGTTTAGTTTAGCATCTAGCCCAAAATGAGTTATTGTAGCAGTAGCTATTATTTTTATTAACATCATTCAAACTTTAGTTTTGTTTTTCATTTGAGCATTCTGATATGTCTCAGTTTTCTCTTTGTAATAACACTTTTCTCTTCTTAGAACCCTCTTGGGATTTTGTCTGCCTTCTCTCAAAGCGTGACTTTCGCTGCGGGGTGGCGAGCATTCTGCAACATTAGCTTCCAGCGGAGTGTTGTATCCTAAAGAGCGAGGCAGACTCCATAATAATAGTTGTTGTGATCAGGATAGGAAAGATTTTACTATAACCTGCAGCAATCTGTCCTATAGAAACCATAAACAACTCTAAAGTCTGCTGGAAGAAAGCCTAGACCCTGGAAACTACAAGAGTTTCTCAGTAAAGGAACATTATCATTCCATTAACAAATCAAATCAGTTATAATTTTGCCCACATTTATTCCATACCTTAGGAAGAAAACTGGTAGCTAAGAAATATGATCTGATACAAGTGCTAAAGACATAAGCATGAAATGGTCAATTAAATTCTATTTATTTACTTATTTACCTACTTACCATTCAAAGCCTATTTTTAGTGGGACTGATAACCTAACATTTTTTCTCCAATGTTTTAATAAGTAACATAATATTTCTTTGCACCTGATCTTAAAACTTATTTAATGAATTAGTGTTTTTTTCTGTTTTAAGAAAAATTCAATGACTTTCAGACTCCAGTTGAAGTTAACTGAAGGTGACAAGAATATAGCGTGACATTCACAACTATAAAGACTTCACACCACTAAAGAGTAGACAGGCTCAAGGCTCTCTGGAGGTGAGTAAGCTTCTGACCCATGTCCAAGTGAAAGTAGCAGATTTTTTTTTTTCAAATGGAAAAGTAAACCCACTTAAAATTTAAAATAATAGTGATAAAAACAAAACAGGGGCAACATTCTGGTTCTTTTTACTCATCAATTGTATTTTACAAAGTTTAAAAAATGAAATTTTAGTAGAAAAATTTCAGGTTAATATGAATTTCATTACATTTGGGAGTGGTAGCAAGGGAAACTATCCTTCTAAGACTTAATAGTGTGTTCACATGAAAATAGAGCCTTAAAATTACACACAAATAGATGGAAAACTATACTCATTAATACCAAAAATAAGAACATAATAGAAGGTTTTTAAAAATACTTTAAACAGCTACATTTGATATATAAACCAAAAATATATATGTTCTATGACTATGGGAGAAAAATGACAAATTTATTTCTTTCAATTGAAGAAAAAGAAAGAAAGAAAGAAAGAAAGAAAAAAAAGAAAGAAAGAAAGAAAGAAGAGAAAGAAAGAAGAAAGAGAGAAAGAGAAAATGAATGAATGAATGAACAGGGTGAATGAGTGCCATCTTGTGGAGAGACCTACAGTTACCACATCCAAGTTACCTATGTCCTAAGCTTCTCTGATTTTTGGCATGCAAAGCCTGTGGAAGACTTTCTTTTGCCTTCATCCACCTTGCTCTATGCTTTGTATAAATGTAGTACTTTATTTTTCCAGTGGAAAGTGTATTGTAAGTTGGTATATGCTTGAAAAAAAATCAATACTGTAGTCTGGTCAACATTAAGAAAGCAGTCCTGGGTGGAATACTGAGATATTCAGAGCAGTGCTTTACAACCTTATATACAATTGCCAAAGGAGTAATATTCATTCAAAAGAGGCAAGTCTCAAAGGTGTGAAGACAACTCAGGTGTGTGACAATCTGGGCCCCTCTAGAATCTCACCTGTTCTGTCATATAGCCTGACAAAGATTTAGATTTGCTACAGAACTTAACAACCCTGAAAGGTAAGTGCCCATTCTTTTCTAGTTACTGGAAGTTGAATCTCAGATTAGTTAGATAGATTGGTCAAGATTACAGAGCTAACAGTGATACTGACAGGATGGCCAGAGGTCTGGGAACAGGAGGGGACTGGGAGATATTGCAAATTGCCCAAGGCAGTGGGTGGGGCTGTGGTGTCCAGGTGACCTAGCTCCTGCCTTTCCAAAGCTCTGCCCATCCCCCCACCCCTTGTCCTGCTCCTCTAGGCAGATGCCCCTGGTCTCCTTATCAGGAAGGCTGCAGGAGGAAGTATTGCAGGGAGCACACACACGGATAGTAAGATAATTAGCTGGGAAAAGCCCTCCTACCCACTTCCAGTACCTTATCGGGGGTGGGACCAGGAAAGGCAGGCACGTGGGCCACAGAGGTCAGAATGACGGCATGGGGAGGTACCAGACAGAGAAGCCCATCAGTCTAGCCTGGGTAAAAGAAGGGACTGGTCAGGGGACAAACCCTCCTGGAGCACAGGGAAGGCCATCATCCCACATGGGAAACTAATATAAACCCAGCAGAAAGAAGGGATGGGCTCTGACCCACCTCACAAACATACTGGCCAGGGGTGCATTTGCAGGACCTTCTGGCCCTGGAAGCCACATGGCCAATGGCAGCAACAGCCCACGAGTCCCACACCTGGGTTCAGAATGGAACCTGAGAACTGACAGTGGCTGGGAGAAAAGCTGAGCTGCCTGGACGACCACTCAGCACTGCCTGAAGTTCCCAAGGAACAGTACTTTGAATTCTGGATGCTACCTTTGGTTTTAGACTGGCTGAGGGTGGCTGGGCTTTCCTCTGGGTTTCCTGGAGAGGATGGGCTTGGAGAGAAGAGGCTGCCATTCTCCCAGATTGTGCAGCATGTGCATAAAGACCTCTTTCCTTTCTCACCAACCTCTGCCTCTGGAATTTGCCTATTGGTGGCAGCAGGCAGCTGAAACCCTACTGTGGTTCTGTAAAAACAGTAGCAGAGTTGGGATTTGAATCAAAGCTCACAGCTTTCCTCAACACCAAATTTATTCTTATGTCTGAAATTTCTGAGACTTCAGAAATAACTGCAGTCACAGACATAATCATCTTGAAAAATAAATGCTTTTTAAAATAAAGCCTTAAAACTTATTTTAATTATTCTGGCTATGTACCATTTTCCCAACATCCCAGCCAGGACTAGAATTATGAAAATCACTGTACGCTCCACTAAAAACCAGTTTCATTAGCATAGAGTGCAATCTAACTCTTCCTGGTGCGGGGGGGGCGGGCAGGGACAAATATACCCTCAGTTGTAAAAGCTTGTTAACTAGAGATCACTTTTTAGTTGACTATTTCTCTTCAACATTAGATAAATGTTAATTAACTATAAACCATGAAATGATTCACTGTTAACCTCTACCCCAAAACAGAATTTTCTAGGTTCGAAGTTCTCTATCTGATCATGAAACATTTTTTTCTTTTTGAGAAAGAAAACATTTCCCCCTTAAATTAAAAATAAAAGCTAAAGTTTTAATAACATAAATTAAAAATACACTTTGTAATTCTAATTATTTCACCTTCGTTAGAAGTGTATGTAAAAATGTTTTGGTTGTTGTTGTTGTCATCAATGGGTCTTTTTTGGATCCAATTATCTAGTGATTTTTAATGTTAATAATAGATCACATATTTTGGTAATTAACACCAGAAATTATTAAGTTTATAAATATAATTCATAGCTCTAGCACATTTTCTGATCTAATCCAAAAAAATAAAATCTGTAGGTTCCAGGAAAATGTTCATCTAAAACACCGAATACATTCCCATTCTTTTGAGCTTTTCCCATTCATCCCAAAGTATGGCTATCAATAAAAGCAAATTAGGCAATACATTTTTATTTATTCACACTTCCTTTATTTTTTTAAAGATTTAATTTATTTATTTTTAGAGAGGGAAGGGAGGGAGAAAGAGAGAGAGAGAGAAACATCAATGTGCGGTTGCTGGGGGCCATGGCCTGCAACCTAGGTATGTGGCCTGACTGGGAATCGAACCTATGACACTTTGGTTTGCAGCCTGTGCTCAATCCACTGAGCTCAGCCAGAGCACACTTCCTTTATTTTTATTGTTTAATTTCTATTTAAAAGATTAATTCAAGGACCCGTTGGCTTCATTTTCCTCATCCGATTGGAATAGTAATCTTTAAATTTTTTGAGGAATATTTTCCAATCTGTAAGTTATGGAGCAAAGAGCCTGAGAACTCCCATGTGCAAATATTTTTGCATATTTGATATATTATAGGCCATATACTCTCATACATACACATAAATACACTATCGAATGCGTTGTGGCTTTTGATTAGTACAATGGAAATCCATTTTATAGTATAATGGCCTCCTCATTAGCATTGTTTTTTATATTCTTGGTTAACCAAGACTAAACATGAAACTGTCACAGATGGGGTCGGGTTGGGAAACATTGTCCAGAGGTGACAGAGTTTCTTTTTCCTTGAAGTCATCATCTCAGTGACGCATGGAGCTGCCCACGGTGCTTGGCAGAGAGCAGAGAGCATGACAAGATATGCCGTATTTCAACAACTAGCAGAGGCTCTTGCCTGGTTCACTACTGCTCTAGTTCCTCTTCTACGACGATCTGGAGGCCCATGCTGATCAACTCTCACAGTTCCAGCTAGCTGAGTGCGGTCGTCATCATGGACTAGAATGCCCCAATACTGAGTAGCCCAAGTTGCTTCCGTTGCTTTCACACAATGCCCAAAACTAACCTTTGGATACTTTTCCTAAAGAAGAAAAGAGTAACTTCTCCATTACCCTCAGCTTCCTTCTTCCTCATCCTCTTTTTGGAATCATGGGCTGCAGGTTGTTTTTGCCCATTGTTCAGGAAATGATCGACGAGAAAGGAAGGAAGGAAGGAAGGACTGGAGCAGCCACTGCTCTCTGGTGCGTGACAGGAATGCCAAGGCATGCAGTCTGGCACCTTTAGCACCAAGCGCAGACACTACTTAGCCTTCCTGCCACCGTGAGCAAGTTCAAAAGGAATAACTTCAGCGTAAAAGTTCAGTTGGTTGCTCTATAGTGAAATAAATTATTACAGCTGCTACATTTTTGAAGTTACTCTCTCAGAATTTTAAATCCTTTTCCATATATCCCCTGAGGCTGTGTGAGCTGAACCAAGCCTCCTTTTTGTTTTATGATTTCTAGGCTGACGGGAGTTCACAGTGAAAAGAACTTCCGAACATCAATCCAGCCCTGTCCGTCTGCTCTTTTATTTGACATGCTTCCTTTTCATTGTGATAACTTTTTTTTTTACATTTAAAACATGGCATTCAATATAAATCACTTGTTAAGAACTTCATATGAAATGCAAGCCTTATCAAATGTAGAAAAATTAATAGAAATCATGAAGGAAAAATGAAAGGGTATAATATAGATTCAGTGGAATTATTTTTTATTGTATTTAAAGGGATTACAATACAATTCCATGATGCCTTTAAGTGCTTTTGTGCCCTTATTTTGAACAAAAGTGCGTGGAGTGCTTTTACTCAATGCTAAAGGAGGAGGGGCATATTATCAGAGAATGATCCAGCATAAAAATGAAAAATACTAAAAAAGTTAATAAATATTAAGATTTTTCTAGGTAATTCTAACAACTCCTTGGTTACTCCGGAAGGAAGTCAGAAGAGAAGTGTTTACTTTTTGAAATGAAGTGTTTATCTAACTGCATGTTGCAAAATTTTAGTGGGTTGTGAAACCAATTTAGTGACATTGGTTTATGAACTGGAATAGAAGAGATCAGAAAATTTCACAGGACATAGCACATGGCAAAGGTAGGGCTTCTTTGTTGTTGTTAAAAATGTCTGTGTGCTAGCTAGCAATATAAAATGGATTAGTTACTGTGTACCAGGTCAAAATTTTTTAAAATACACTAGGAAATTTTACATCACCCAAACAGTATATACAGCAAGTCAGGTTCTAGTGACAAACTAATACCTGCAGCTTCTCTCTCTACCCTCAGAGGATCAGAGCTTGCACAGGTATTTTTGAATTCTTCTAAATACAATTACAGACCCTGCATTCTATATATAGTACTTAAATAAAATGTGCAAAACCCAGCAGGTATTTGGGGAAACATATTAGTTGAGAATTATGACTCTTTGGTTTTATTTTAGCTAATGTATTTCTGGTTATTAAAGATAAAAATCAGTATTGCCAACAGATTTAATTAGATCATGTTTGGTACGAAAAGGACAAAATAGAATCCCTGAGGGCCTCAAGCACATCTCTAATCTCCATACACTCTCAGCACTGGTTGGGCATTTACATTCTCCCCAAGGTTCTTAAACTATCCACAGAGGGAGCCCGTTAACAATCGACAGAATACCAAATGTTTCCATCACGAATGGATTTTTAAACACTCTAATTTTAGCCAAAATTTTGGTTTCATAGTATTGATGATGCTAAAATAATATAACATTCATAAATGACCCATGGACATAGACAATGGGGAGGTATTGAATGTGGGAGGTAGGGGGTGAGGGCAGGGGAGAGAAATGGGGGAAATGGGGACAACTGTAATTGAACAACAATACAAATTTTAAAAAATTCTGGCTGGCGTAGCTCAGTGGATTGAGCACAGGCTGCGAACCAAAGTGTTTCAGGTTCGATTCCCAGTCAGGGTACATGCCTGGGTTGCAGGCCACGGCCCCCAGCAACTGCACATTGATGTTTCTCTCTCTCTCTTTCTCCCTCCCTTCCCTCTCTAAAAATAAATAAATGAAATCTTTAAAAAAATTTTTTAAATAAATTTAACTTAGATGATATATAAAAGTTATTAAATATAATATATCAAAATAGAAAAAAAATAATATAACATGATATACAACACAATTAATAATGGCTACATTTGCTAGGTAGCCAGCCCACTATATGACTAAGCACTATATATATTTCTCATTTAATTTTTAGAATAATCCTATGAGGTTGATTTTATGGCTTCCATTTTATGAGAAAAAGCTAACAAAGATTTAATAATTGGCAGACTGTCTCAGGATTTAAACTCAAAAGACATTGTTCTTCTCATTGCCTCTCAAGATCATGAGAAATAAAAGAGAAGGTAAATATATATTCCAGATTTATGAGTGCATTGGATGGGAAGGGAAGGGAAGGGAAAGGATAGATAGATTCAAGATTAAATTTACAAAACTAAAGTGAAGTATCAAAACCTGAGGGTCTTCATCAAACCCATAACTCATCAAAATAATAAACGTAATTGTTAATTGCTGTAGCTCTATTTCAAATGTGAATCTTGGTAAACGTTAAGTAACTACATGTATGCACAAGATAATAAAATAGTCATTCTTAGCTCTCCAAAAGAGAAGGGAATAAAAGGGGAGAGAGTGTTTAAAAGGAAGGAAAAATGCTAGTCAAACAGTTGTCTCAACAGCATTGAGAGGCGACCGAGGACCCCACCTGCTGTTTCTTCACCTGACTTCTAGTGCTCACGTGGCCTATCCACCCCAGTAGAACCAGCCCTCCAGAGTAAAGCTTACACTCATGTGCACTGAGAGGTGAACGGTAGCCTGGTACAGACGAGATGCACAGGCTAAGGTGAGAAAGGCTTTGGTTCCCAGTCTGTCTTGCTCTTCCCTGGCTATGCGACTTCAGGAGAGTTAACTGAGTAGGAATTAAAAGCAGTAATTTAGGAGGAATTGCCTAGATCATCGTTTGGCACACAATGAATGTGCACAAACTGGTGACTCTTACTCCTTACAAAGACCTTAACAGCTTTTACCCCTCCAAAAAAGTATTAACTTCTAACATCTAATCGAAAGATTAGTCAATTAAAACCTACCAAACAGTATTCCCCATACTTTTTCTATTCATACTTTACTGTCATTGTTTTTGACAATCCAAGTACTTTCCATATTATGGCTTTCATAATGTTTTTCTTTAAATCAACATTGTTTTTAGTGAAACAATTATTTTTACTATAAAAAGGAAATAAGGACAAAATAAAAATATAATTTTCTAAAATAAATACATAACTATTAAAATAAGTAAAAAATTGTTCACCCACATTACTGCTTTAAGTCATGAAGCACGACACTTGGGAAATCTTATTTTAGCAGATACAGAGAGAAAAGCCTTAAAGGCATTAGAAAAATATGTTTTAATTCCACAAGCAGTGATGGAACAACTGAATATACATGTGTAAAAGATTGAATTTGAACTCCTACTTCATGTCACATGCAAAAACAAACTCAAAATAGATGAAAGATCTAAATGTAAGAGTTAAACTATAAACCTCTTAGAGAAAAATATAGGTGTAAATCTTCATGACATTGAAGTAGGAAATGGTTCTTTAAATCACACACCGAAAGTACAAGCCACCAAAGAAAAAAATAGGTACATTGGACCTCATCACAAGAAAAACTTTTGTGTAACAAAGAGTGCTATAACGTGAAAAGACGAACTTGAAAATGAGAGAAAATATTTGAAAATCATATATCTGATAAGATTCTAGTATCTAGAATATTAAATAATACAACTCAACAATAAAAAGACAAGCTACACATGAAAAATGGCAACAAATCAGAATAAGCATTTTTCAAGTAAGATACACAAATGGACAATAAGCACATAACAAGATTTTCCACATTATTAATCACTAAGGAAATATAAACCAAAACTACCACGAGATATCACTTCATATCCACTGTGAAGGGTATATAGTTTTAAAAAATTGTTTTAGAAGTTTGATGAGGATGTGGATGTCCGGCCACTTGTGTATATCGCTGATGGGAATGCAAAATGCTGCAGGTCCTGTGGAAAAGCAGGTCCTTCAAGCATTGAGCAGAGTTATCATATGACTCATCAATTCCACAGTAAGGCATCTTCCCAAGGTCAATAAAGTATCACGTTCACAAATTTCAACAGCAGCATCATTCCTAATAGCCCAAAAGTGGAAACAACCTAAATGATAATCAACTAGTAAATGGATAAAATTCCGATTAACTAATGAATGGATACATGAAATGTGGTTTATTCACACAATGAAATACTACTCAGCCTTAACAAAGGAACAGAATATTGATACAAGCTAAAATAATAATAATAATAAACTATTACTTTAAACATCTTGAAAACATTATGCTAAGTGAAATAAGCCAGGGGAATAAAAGGCCACCGATTGTATGATTCCATCTATATGAACTCTCCAGAAGAGGCAAAATTATAGAGACATAAAGTAGATTCAGGGAAGCCAGGAGCTGGAGGGAGGGGAGAATGGGGAGTGGATGGGTTAAGGTTTCTTTCTGGGGGCGGGGGGAATGAAAATATTCTGGAATTAAATGATGGTGGTGGTTGCAAAATTCTTTAAATATACTGGAAATTGGTAAATTGTATATTTTAACATGGGGGATTTTATGGTGAATAAATTGTATCTCAGTATATACAAAAGGAATGCATAGTTTGGGAGTGGAGGGTGGAGACAGGGACAGAATCTCGCAAAGGAAAATAGTTTCACCATTGGGCTATGGCTTACTCATTCAACATTTATTTGAGCACATACTGTGTGCCCGGCATTTTAATAGTGACTGTAGATACTAAGGGGAGCAATTATCATGGAACTGTAGTGTTGTTGTACAGACTCTGACATTTTTAAAAAGTAATGTTCACTGAATGACAAAGATAATTTAAATAACACGATGAGAAAGTTCCAGAGATAAACAATATCATCATACTAATTTTGCTTGAGGCCAGTAGATAAAATTCATGTTTAAATAAACAAACAAAAACATTAGTATAGTGGGATGCTTAAAAAAATCTTTAAAAAAATAATTTTCAGCCCTGGCTGGCATAGCTCAGGGGATTGAGAGCGGGCTGGGAACCAAAGTGTCCCAGGTTCGATTCCCAGCCAGGGTACATTCCTGGGTTGCAGGCCATAACCCCCAGCAACTGCACACTGATGTTTCTCTCTCTCTCTCTCTCTATCTCTCTCTCCCCCCCTTCCCTCTCTAAAAATAAATAAATAAAATCTTAAAAAAATAATTTTCATATCTTTAGAAATTTATGTTTGGTAAAATATAAAATAAAATTTACATTTTATTTTAAATGTTCTTTATTTGTTTATCCTAACCCAAGGACATGCTTTTGATTATAGAGAGAGGGGAAGGGGGTGAGAGAAAGAGGAAAAAAGCCATCTATGGGAGAGAGAAACATCGATCAGTTGCCTCTGACACACACCCCAAGTGGGGACTGAACCCACAGCCAAGGTGTGTGCTAAGAGCCCTGACTGGGAATTGAATCCAAAAGTTTACACTAAATAGATAAACTGAAGAAGGCCAGGCTGGAAATATATATATTGTGTGTGCATATTGACACGTAAGTCTTTTCCCTCAGATGTCAAGATGAATGTTTGCTTCTGGCTTCCTCAAATTGACATTTTTCCTTTTCTTCTTAAAGGATGTTCCTTAGACAATGGAGATATGGACTATTTTATGTTCTGTTCCATGGCTACAAGAAACATTGTTTTACGTGATCAGTACTTACTCGTAGTTACACACATTTGATGAAAAAGAATGTTTAGCTGCTTAGCAATTGGTCCTAATGAGGGGAACTGAAGTTGCTACTGTCCTACAGTTAATAAAAGGGTTACAAGGTTTCAAACATGTTTTAATGTAAAAGAGTTTTAAAAGGATCATTCTTGTTCCCAAAGCCAGGTTCAAGGAAACTAAATTATCACCATCTCCTGAGGTAGCATCTACCTACCTACAGATACATATTCAATATTAATCAACAATGAAGGAGACCTCCAATGCTACACATGAGGAAAAGCGAAATGGTTACATTATATTAGTAGTAAAACTAACAAGAACAGAAAAATAAAAACCAACTTAAACTGCCTGTGTGGTTAATATAACATTCTTGTGGTCTCGAGACCCCTAAAAAGCCAGAACAAAATTTTTATAAAAATCCATATCAGATGGAAGTTATTGCCAGACATGTAAGATTGCTTTATTAATACAACTAAGTTTGTTTTTATTCCTCTTTTGAAATGCTTAGATTTACCTATATCCATCAACTGGGATGGATATAATTATACTTTTTGTATGTGTAGTATGGCAAAGCAAAAAGAAAATAGACTCCGTCATTCTTTCTGGGACGGGTGTGCAGCAGTACACTTTAAGAAGGAGAAAGAATGTTAAAGCAAGGGTTGTAGAGGCAGCGGAAAGTTCAGGTTGCTGTAGGTTGGAGGATCTGAAGTCCATGGTCAACCCTACCACTGGCTTTGTGAGAAAACTTAGGCTACCACCACACTGGCCTTTTTTCACAGAATAGATAAGCTATGCATGCCTTTCAGCATTTAATACAAATATTTAATTAGATAAATTACATGAAACATGTCATAAAACAAAAAGAACACATCTATGTTAACTGGTCATAATAAATATGAAATGTAAATAAGGAAGACGGCCATATTCCTGTTTTATCCTTCTTTTGTGGAATTTAGGTTAGAGGAGGACAGGGACTTGTTTGGTTTGCTCATTGCTGGATCTGTAGCACCTGGAGCCATTCCTGGCAGAGGCGGAACTCAGTAAGTTTGTTGATGGAATGAATGAATATATATTCCTATTACTTTGCATTTTGTCTGCTCTAAAAAATATATATGTAATACAAAAGTATCATATATGTTTATTTCTGCTCCTTATGCAGAATAAAACATAAATGTTGTTTAATTTACTCAATTACCTGAAGGCAATGAAAGAGCACATTTTCAGTACAGAAAGAAGAAATTCGACATCATGCACAAATGTGTTCTGACTGAACACATATTAGTTACACTGTTACAGTAATAGTAAAGGAAGAGCCTTGGAGATATTTCTAATGATCTCTTTTGATTTACGTATCAGAGTTGACTGTGGACCTCAAGTCAGTAGGCAAGGGATGACAAAATGTAGTAGTATCTGGAATCTCTAAATCTACACCTCATTCCTCAAAAAAGTACACTTCTTTTTTTTTTGGCAGCTTATTGGAACCACGCAAGAGAAGTATCACCAGGCTCACTTCACTTTTTAAAAAGGCAGAGAGCCAGACCCAAATGCTTAGAGTGTGTCTGAATCTGCCATTCAAACTAGGCATCAGCTGCACTACTTATTGGCTCTCTCTAAATATTTGAAGACTTGACCATTACCTTGAATTCCAGGACAGTCTCACTGAGTCTTTTGTCTCTTGAATTCTCTCTAGGTTTGTTATTTTTAGCTTCCCAACACAGCTGGCATAGCTGGCACAGCTGGACAAACTAAATCAACCACCTAGAAGCTAACCTGGTCACCCCATATTGGTAGCCTGCGAAAATTTGGAGGACATGTGTCGCAATCTAACTACCACTTTTGGGTCTTTTTCCAGACCTTACAGTAAAAATAAACATTTCCTAAAAGTAAAGCTACTCAGTGACCTTCAATCCAGTATCTTATTTTCCTACCTTCCTAATAAAAATAATAATAATTCTTAGTTGCATAAGTAAATTTTGCTTCACTATCTACCCAGAATCAAAAAAAGTCCTATTTCTCTCAATCTCTGCTCCCTAGAAAGCTTAATTATCTTGGTGTCCATTAATGTTTCTGAAAGAAACCTCCATCGCAAATGTATTACAGGAACTATTCTCTTTATTCATGAATGCTATTTTAAGAGGCACTATTCACTCTTTTCTTATAGAATTTGGGGGTTATCTCTACATAAAGTAGTATGTTTCTTCGGTATGATCCTCCTAAAAGAAAAGAAAAGAAAACCTCATCACCTAAATTATTCTGTTATTTCAAAGGCTGACAGTTTCATTCTCTGCAGAGAGATGCAGGGTCAGGCTGCACAAGCAGAAGTAGCAGATTTCCACCCAGAGTCATGTGGTGAGGACAGAGGGGAGAGGAGCAGCAAATCACCCCCCAGCCTCTGCGGGGACAGGCACGGCTGCTGATGCCGTAGTCACCTGAGCTTTCTTTCGTCCAGGAGACGAGAGCATCCAGTCGGGGAGAGTGCCATTTCATATTTGAAGCAAAAATGGATGAGGCAGAAATCAGAGGGTCTGAGAAATGAGAGCCCCAAGCCAGGAAGAGGTAACAGTGACAAAACATTAGGGAAGGTGTGGAGGAAGGCCTCAGGTACCCTAGTGAAAATGGAATTGGGAAAACAAAGAGCAGAGCATATATATTAGATGGTGGTTTGTCAGATTATGACGATAAATATTTTCATACCTCTTCTCTTTGAAACAGAAATATATTTTGAAGGGGTTGTTTAAAAGGCAGTAATGTCAAAAGTAGACACAGCTTTAAAAATAGATTTTTAAGGTAATTCCGTAATGTTATTTTAAACAGCTATCTGGTTTTGTACTAAATCATCATCCTGTGTTTAAACTATTGATATCATATTAATCCAGAAAACAAATATTCCTGTTATTTTATTAAGAAGCTCATCATTTAGCAACTAGGAAATCAGAGCAAAACCTTGGAATATTAAAGTGAAAAGATTTACCAATTCAAATTAATTTCTCATATCTATCCATGTTTTTCTCTCATATACAATCAAAATTATTTCATGTTTTTAATACTTTTGTGTAATTTGTTACCTTCTTTGATCTTCCTTTAGTTAAGAGTGTTGCTTTTTCCTTGACTTAAATGGCTTCCAATAGCTGGGGAGCCACTAAATGTCACAGACAGTGTCTGATTCTCTGTGCCCGGCAAGAATGTGGCTGCATTTTTAGGAAATGGCATTCTGAGTTTTGCTGAGTCCTGCTGAAATTCACTGAGTTATTTCATTTGCAAACAAACGTTTTCATCTACCTTGAAAGGCCTAATTGACAAAGTTGCAGCATGAGCTCAGTAAAAATAGGACAATTTTTGCAAAATGTCCTTTGTACCTTTCTCTTTTTATTACCAGGTGACAAAATTAGACACTTACGTGGGGAAGGAGTTTAAATATGGTGCCAGCTGTGGCATTTGACCGCCTCGGGCAGTAAGAAATGTTTCCACTGATACCTCAGAGAGAGAAAATCATCACTCAGCCTAACCATAAAAACCACACAGAAACAACAATCAATCACTCTAAAAGAGCAAAGAAAACTGTCATATATTATAAATATATACTGGCAGCTGTACATTAATAATAGGTACATATTTATATTTAAGATTTATAAAACATTATGTCCCCAAAGAATATGTATGTAATAGGTATACATATGAGAATAGGTGCTAACCAATAACAAGCATTCTAATACAGAGGCATAAATAATTGTTAAGAAAAGAATGCAGGATCTTATATTTTAAACACTGTTGTAAGTGAGAATACTAAACTCAGAGGCATAGTTGGCACTTAAATGCATTTAACTACAGCACGCTCTGTGTGAGTCTGCATTTTAATAAGATCATTGAAAATGGATGTTTTGCATATTGGCTCCAGTCCAAAATCTTTAAAATTTATGGTAATACTCACTTTACTCTATGTATCCAGGTACTGTTTCAACTTTTTAGATGTTTGCCTCTGATATTCTTCAGAAGACAAAGACTTCAGATTTCTGCAAAATTAGACTGCCTTAAAGTGAAACTTCCAATATTATCATTTTATAAATCATAATTCACTTCTCAAAAAAATATTTCAAAACTTAAATGAAAGCACTACTATTCTACATCTGTGCTTCCTTGATATCTAATTTCAGTGGCACCCATCCCCCATTTTCTTTTTAGCATTGGCTAAAGCAATAATTTAAATCCTCAATTTACTTTCTGTAATTTAAAAATGCTAAAAATACAAATAAACAAAACTACTAAATGTGCATAATCTTGAGAAAAACAATCTTACTCTGTAGCAAAAAGCCATTCTTAGAAGAGCAACACCAATAGGGAAGGGAAATACCTCTGTGCACGCATGTGTGTGTGCGTATGCACTATATATACACACATACACACTACACACACACACACACACATTTGTTCACATTAGGAATTTTTTAGCAGGTAACCTTTCTCCCTCCATTTATCACAAAGCCCAGGTGTAGTTTTCTGTCTGTTCATTATTAAATAAATGAACATCAACAATAAAAAAGAACAGAACATTTTTTCCAGCCAGAGCTGCCCTTCCTCCCTGTTCCTCGAAGTTATCCAGAAAGGCGCAACACCCATGCTTGCGAGCTCGAACATCAGAATGAGCTTTTCTCATGATGATACTTTCTTTGTCAACCCTGATAAAAAATCTCTCAAAAGCACTTCTGTGGGCAGGTGTGTCCCCTTTGCTATTTTTACACAAAGCTGAAGAGGACAATGAGTTAAGGATGTAGAAGTATAAGACCATTTGATGTGACTTTTAGGAACCTAATATAGGTACTTCATAAGCAACTCTACATGAAGGGGTGATCGTTCCTTATTTACAGGGAGGAAGAATGCAAACTAAGAATGCTTTTCCTTAAAGAAGAAATATTTTCTTGGTTATGATAAGGTCACAATAAACTTAATAGTGAAAATAGTCCCACTCAATTTAGACACTACTCTTAAAAGAAAGTCATACTAAAATTAGTGGACATATCCATAATTTTCAACCATTAGAAACAGATACTCTTCTGAAGACCAATGATGTAAAAGACCTGTACTCAGAAAATTATACAACAATGAAGAAAGACATTGAGGAAGATACAAATAAGTGGAAGCATATACTGTGTTCTTTGATATGAATAATTAACATTAAACTGTCCATATTACCAAAAGCAATCTATAGATTCAATTCCTATTAAAATACCAATGGCATATTTCAAAGATCTAGAACAAATGTTCCATAAATTTAAATGGAACCAAAAAATACCTCAAATGGCCTCAGTAATCTTGAAAAAAAAAAGAACAAAGTTCGAGGTGTTACGCTGCCTCATATCACACTATACTATAAGACCATTGTAATCAAAACAGCCTGCAACTGGCATAAGAACAGACATACAGATCCATGAAACAGAACAGAGAGCCCAGAAGTCAACCCATGCCCTTATGGTCAATTAATATTTAATCAAGGAGGCAACAGCATACAATAAAGACTGTGCCTTCAATAAATGGTGTTGGAAAAATTAGACAGGTACATGTCAAAAAACTGAAACCAGACTGCTGCCTTACACCATACAGACACCAGTGTGGTGATGGCCAGAGGGAAGGGGGGACAAGGGCTGGGTGGAGGTGAGCAAAGGTGGGGGGGTGGAATTGGGTCACCTGTAATAGTGTCAGTAATAAAAATAGATAAAATGTTTAAAAGTAAAAAAAAACTAAAAGTGAATAAAATACTTAACTATAAGTCGCAAAACTAAAAAAATCCTAGAAGAAAACATAAACAGTAAAATGTCAGACATCTCTAATAGCAATATTTTCACTGACTTATCTCCTCAGGCAAGGAAAACAAAGGGAAAAAAAAACAAATGGGACTACATTAAAGAAAAAGTGTTTGCACAGAGAAGAAAACCATTATCAAAATGAAAAGGCAATGCACTGCATGGGAGAACATATTTTCCAGTGATACATCTGATAAGGGATTAATTTCCAAACTATATCAAGAGCTTATACAGCTCAACATCAAGAAGACAAATAATGCAATTAAAAAATGAGTTAAGGATCTAAATAGATACTTCTCCAAAGAGGACATACAGATGGCCCTCAGACATATGAAAAGCTGCTCATAGTCACTAATCATCAGAGAAATGCAAATTACAGGCACAATGACAAATCACCTCACTCTTGTTAGAATGGCCATCACCAATACATCAACAAACAAGTATCGGTGAAGATGTGGAGAGAGGGAACCCTCGTGCATTGTTGGTGGGAATGCGGGTTGGTGCAGCCACTGTGGAAAACAGTATGGAATATCCTCGAAAAATTAAAAATAGAACTATCTTTGACCCAGCATTCCCATTTCTGGGAATAGATCCAAAGAAACCTGAAACACTAATTTGAAAGATTATGTGCATCACTATGTTCACTGCAGCACTATTTACAATACCCAAGATCTAAAAACAGTCCAAGTGTCCATCAGTAGATGAATGAATAAACAAGATGTGGCACATCTGCATAACAGAATACTATTCCGCCATAAAAAGGGGGGGAAAGGGAAATTTTACCTTTTGTGACAGCACAGATGAACCTGGAGATTACTATGCTAAATGAAATAAGCCAGTCAGAGAAAGATGAATAACATGATCTCAAATGAACAAAATAAACTGATAAACAAAACAAAAACACAGTCAGGGATAATGGAACAGACTGACAGCTGTTAAAGGGGAGGGAGATTAGGGCACTGGGTGAAAGAAGTTGAAGAGATTAAGTAAAAATATATATATAAAAGATCTGTCTGGAAAATGTCAAGCCACTGTTAATAAAATGAGAACAGTTTGCCCAACATTGATGTAACCTGGCAGCCAAGGAGAATGGACTGGAATGCACATGTGTGAATAATGACAACTTCACTGTACTCATCAGTGGAGGCAGTAAGCGCCTTTGACTGAGCATGTGCACTGTGTGGTTGTCACATTCAATATGAATGAGCGACAAGAGCAATGAATCTGCATCAAACTTTCTGTTAAGCTTGAACATTCCTCTGCAGAAACTATGCAGATGATTCAGAAGGCTGCTGCTATGAGCAACTGGTGATTGGCATCATGCATCATGTCTCACACAGAATTTTTGGGTGAAACATCAAATCACCCAGGTGACTCATCCCCCCTACAGACCAGCTTTCCCTAAAACTAAAATCACCTTTCAAAGGGAAGAGATTTCAGACCATTTATGAGATTCAGGAAAATATGACAGGGCAGTTGATGGCGATTGGGAGAACTGTGAGGGGACTGAGGCGTCACTGTCCTAGGTACAATGTTTCTTTTATCTTGGATCTTCTTTAATAAATGTCTGTACTTTTCATAGTACATGGCTTGATACCTTCTGGACAGACTTTATACATATAAACACCATATTTATATATATCATGTATATAATATTTATATATATGTCATATTAACACCAAATTCTGCATCAAGAGGCTAGAAAGCGCATATTGTCTTTGTTGCACTCTCCTCTTCTGCCAGACTTTTAGATGTTAGGCTGCCCCTGGCCTTGGCCATGGGCTCCGTTCTTTCTTCTTTTATTAATTGTGATTCCACCTGGTCTCATATTACTAATTAGTGTCTATCCATTGAAAACCTCTAGATTATAACTTCAACTCAAACTTCTTTCCTTCATGTCCACACAAAGCCTAATAACAACCTTGACATCTCTACAAGAGAACATTCAGTTTCTTTTTGCAAAACAGTTCTTTTCACTGATGTTCATTTTCTATTGTACTTCCATTTATTATTGAACAGCATCTCCTCCTGCTGTTCAAGTTACAAATGAGAGAGTTACCTTTTCCTTCACCTCCAGATCCAAGTTATCAGCAACACTCATTGGACTTGCCTCCAAAACGTACAGCACATCATGCTTCTCTCCATCTCCACCACCACCTCCTCAGTCCTAATCACAACCATGTTGTCCCTGCCAACTTCCAGGTCCTCAATAGCTGCCTCCTGCTCCACACATTTCATTTAAAATCCTTTTTTATACCAGCAAAAAAATGATCTTTTGAAAACAGAAATCAGGCCACATCACTCAACTACTTACAATTTTCAATGGCTTTCCAGTGTTCTTTGAATGACAGTTCTTTCCATGGCTTCCAAGACACTTCCGATGTACCTCTCTAATTTCATTTCCTGCTATTTGTGCTGTTTCTTACGTATGCTTCAGCATAAACTGGTCTTCCTTTTACTTCTTGGATAGTCCAAGTGTGTTCCCACACTGGGTAGTTGAGTTTTCTCTTCCAACTGCCCTGAAAAGATCTCGGAGATCGTCACATAATGGCTCCTCAGTCCTCAACTTGCCTGGCTTTGCCTCAAGAAGGCCTTCCACCTCTGCCCCATTAAACGTTGCACTCCCCAAAACAACTACCATTCACTACCACGTGCCCAGTTTACTTTTATATCTTAAGTAGTATCCGAAATGATCTTAGTTAGTTACTGACAAGTTTAATGTCTTCTTACCTTGACAAGACTGTAAGTTCATGAAAAGCTCAGGGACCTTTTCTGCCATGTTCAGAACTGTATCCTGTAGCATTTTAGGACATTCTCTGGCACATTGCAGGTATAAAAAACATACAGTTGAATGAGTGATCAAATGAAGAGGGATGTTTTGTATAAAGGCTATCCAAAGTACCAACGAGAGTAAGATCTTCATACAGAGCATCTAGAACCATGGAGAACTTTGTTCTTGTCATCCTATGCAGGGGCTATAGAACCCATGGAAACCTCAGAGAATTGACATTTCTGAATTGATACAAAATCTATATTGTTATGTTGTTTCCCTTGTACTTCCCAGTAATGACTCCACTGTTTCTCGGGAAATGTTTTATTGATGGGAAGGAGAGCCATACAGTTGTAAACTACTCCACAGAAGTGTGGTTTATTTGTGTTGGTATTTAAGTGTGATTTATATTAATCAAAATGTGCTTGTATAATAAGCTTGAGAAATCTGTTTCTTCCCCAGTATTCCCCATCTTAATAAGTTGTACCACCATTCACTCAGCTGCTCAGGCTAGAAATGTGGAAAAATATTCCTGACCTCTCCCCATTGACTCCACTGCCACTCAATCCATCACAAAGTCCTGTTAACTCTACATTCGAATATGGTTAGAAAATATACACTTTTAGTAATATGTATTGTTACCATCATACCTTAGCCACCATTGCATTTACCCTGAACCATTGCGAAGTTCTGACTTTCATTTATCTTCCTACCAAAGCCATTCTTCATACAGCAAGAACAGCAGTCCCCTCGCCATTCTTAGTTAGGTCAGTAACTCATGCCTTTTTCCTGTTCAGGATTTTGTCCATGTTGTTTTATCTGTCTGGAAAGTCCTTTCCAGGTATTTTCTTTGGACTGTGGCTTTCTCGTTCTTCAGGTGTTAAGTTACAGTTAGAGTGCCTTCTCTGGTGTCCTGCCTGGATTCCCCTTCAGAACTGAGATACTGTGCTGTGCCAGTGACTGAGGGCTCTAAGACAATGCCTAGGCATTATCCTCTTTTGAGAATAGTGACCTTGCCCAAGACCGTGCTCTCTTGAGGGACAGCCCATTCCCAATCCCTGGTAAGAGGTTTTGTGCTGGTAGAGTCGGGGCCAGGGGACAGAAGGGGAAAATGTTGTATAAATGCCAAACCAGGCCCTCTTGCTTCAAGGCAGGGACATCTCTGGAGAACCATCTCAATACCAGAGCTGTCTGTAGGATTGGCTAAGCCTCTGCAGCAGCTGCATTACATAGTTCAGCTTCTGCCCAATTCTGTTTTCCTCAGTGCGTATCCTCCAAAGTACTTCCCAGTCAACCTCCAGATCTCCAATCTCAAAGCCTGTTTCCTGGAAATTCAATCTATGACTACGCCTGTTCAGAAAGTTCTTTCTAGCACTTGTGAGCAAAGGAGAACACCCAGAGCTCCCAATACCTCCACACACACTGTTATTTTCTCTCATATCATCCTGTTCTTTTCCTTTCTAAAGCCTAATCTCAATTAGAAATTCTGCAAACCTAAGTCCCACAACCACATGAAACCCTCTATCACAGGACTTGGTTGGTATGTGTGGTTATTAAATTTCAAAACTTCACCCTTTTCCCACGGTAAATATGAAGTCACTAGTCCTGGCTGGTGTAGCTCAGTGGATTGAGCACGGGATGCAAACCAAAGCATCACAGGTTTGATTCCCAGTCAGGGCACATGCCTGAGTTGCAGGCCACGGCCCCCAGCAACCGCACATTGATGTTTCTCTCTCTCTCTCCCCCTTTCTCCTTCCCTTCCCTCTCTAAAAATAAATAAATAAAATCTTAAAAAAATATGAAGTCACTGATACAACACCCTGTGTTGAACTGGTCTCCAATCTCCAGATTTCGTAAAGACGCCATGGAATGGTCACTGCTACTGAGCAAAGGGTCATTATACTTTAACAATTTGAACCCAGGTAGAATATTTCGAAGTTGACCTTCACTGTTCCAAAGTAATCAGCTTAATAAAGACATTTTCTTCCTGTTTTCATAAGTTAAGTAAATGTTTAAATAATTAAAGACAATGTTACATATGAAATTGTCCTCTAAGTAAGAAATAGATTTTTTTAAAAAATACAATTTCTTAAAAAGTCCAGCTCCCAAAATACAGGTGAATTGTGCCTCTTACAAACTTCAGAATATAGTCATAGAACGAAGGTAAAATAATTCCATTTCAGTGTCTTAAAATGACAGAAGGAAATAAAACCACGAAGAATCACCTACTCCTTAGAGAATTCTAGTAAAAATGCTTAGTGTACGCTCTTTCAGGCACAAAGGTAATATTCTTGCTGAGCAAGAATACTTTATTCCTGACCTTGATCCGAGCCTTAAATCTAGCCCAAAGCTACTGATGAATCACATTTCAAAGTTTTCCAAGGTAATTATTATGAAAAGTTCAGTTTAGGAGTCATCTTAGAGAACAACATCATGCTAGGATAATAGCTTGATTTTTCCCTTCTCTAGAGAATTTCACAGAGAACAGTCATTGGGTCCATGTTTTCTAATTATTATATAATCATTAGAACTGTGAATAGCATCTTCTATTAAGCATCTCAAAGGCCTTATCCTCATTAAATATAATGATGGAAAGTTTTAGTCCTTGACTCTAAACTTGATATATGCTTCCGATATTTGTAAGTGAATACATGTTTGTGTTTGTGTAAGGGGGTTTCTTTAAAACGAATACAGTTCAAAGAATCCTAGACAAATTAGTACTTTCAATTTGGAAATATCCCCCACTAGTTGAGAAAAATAACTATTTAAAATTAGTTTTCACAAAATTCTGCTAATCATTTTCTCATGAAAAAAATAAATATTAGAACTTAATAACATTGAAAAAAGATATAAACAGAGGTAAATGAAGCTCTGGAGTAATCATTTCATTAATTCTATATTCACTTCTAATATTTTACTGCTGGAAATATATATTAATGAAATATTTATAATGTTTATACACATACAAAACACAAAAAGGAGCAAAGTACACCTCTTCCCCATAACATAGCATACACCGATGGATCAAAATGCTACATGATTGTAGTCTAGAAACACATATGTTCCTTCCAGTGAATTTTAGGTCCAGGGGTTTATGCCCTTTATGGGTCATAACATATACCTCGTATATGACGAGGTCTGTCCAGAAAGCATGCAGCCACGTACTATGAAAAACAGAGGCATTACTGAAGAAGATACAAGATACAGGAAACATTGTACATAGGGCAATAACACCTCAGTCCCCTTCAGAATAGGCACCTTGGGATCGCACAGTTCTCCCAATTGTCATCAGCTGCCCCATTGGCTTTTCCTGAATCTCACTGATGGTCTGAAATCTCTTCCCTTTCAAGAGTGATTTGAGTTTTGGGAAGAGCCAGAAGTCACAGGGTGCCAAATCTGGGGTGTAGGGGGCCTGAGTCACCTGGGTGATTTGATGTTTCACTAAACATCTCTGCATGAGGCATTGATGCATGAATGGGGGCATTGTTGTGATGAAGCTGCCAATCACCAGTTGCCCACAGCTGCAACCTTCTGAATCATCCAAATAGTTTCTGTGGGGGAATGTTCAAGCTCAACACAAAATCTGATGCAGATTCAGTGCTCTACTCACTCAGTCATTTCGAATGTGACAGCCACACAGTACACATGCTGATTCGAAGGCATCTACCGCCCCCACTGACTAGTCTGGTGAAGTCATCATTGTTCACACATGCATGTTCCAGCCCACTCACCTTGGCTGCCAGATTTCACTGATGTTGTGCAAACTGTTCTCATTATATCAACAACGACTGGACTTTTTGCGGACAAATTGTGTATATGGATAAATAAAACTGGAAGAATATATGCTAAAGTGTTAACAGTGATTTACTACAAACTTAAACTTACCACTAATCTCTAACAAGTTTAGATTTTATACATTAAAGAAACTTTCCTTTTGCAAGCAGGAAAAATAATAAAGGAAACTTTTCTTTCTTGAAATGGATCATTGGAACTATTCAGGGATCTGGGGAAATGTATCTGTTAGTATTTGTTGTAAAGTAAAAGTTCCTTTTCAGCTTTTTTCATAGAGTATGTGTGTGATTCTACAGTGTCTGAGTTAAGGTTTTATTAAGATTTCATCCGAAGAAAAACCTGCCAACCAAAAGGAAAATCCTTAAATCACAAGCTAACACTGTCAAAGCCAAAGAGCATATGTGGAGTATATACTCTCTAGCCAAGCTGAAACTGATCCAACCCATGCTCTTTGTCAAAATCACAGCACAGCAGAAAAAACTTGAGATGTAAAGATGTTCTCTATCTTCCTATATCTTTTGGAATAAAGTCAGAGATGCCATGCCCAAATACTCCCATAGCAGAAGAGCTAGCAACAAAACAGTAACAAAATTGGTAAATTTTAAAGGTGACTATTACCATCTTAAAAAGAATCAGCATACTATTAAATATATATATATTCACATACACATATCATAGGGCTCTAATCTCAGAAACATGAGCATTTCCCTTAGAAGCATAATTTGATTGATTTTGAACATAGTTACAACTTTTAAAAACATATATTCTTTTATGCCCTGGCTGGCATAGCTCAGTGGATTGAGCGTGGGCTGCAAACCAAAGTGTCGCAGGTTCGATTCCCAGTCAGAGTAAATGCCTAGGTTGCAGGCCATGACCCCCAGCAACCGCACATTGATATTTCTCTCTCTCTCTCTATCTCCCTCCATTCCCTCTCTAAAAAAAATAAAAATAAATTCTTTAAAAAACATATATTTTTATGATGCAAAATATACTTATATATCACTTTTACTTTTATTAAAAATTAGAAAACATATTCCTACTCTGTTTTCTTTGGATATTAGCTGTTGTAGAGCAAGTTATAAAAAGCCTCCACCACCAGCAGTGGACTTGTGCTGTTGGAGAAGATAGAAAACAGGTGAAATATTTATGTAAAAATTCACTCATTGATTTAACAAATATTAATTGAAATCCTATATATTCTAGACATGGAAATGGGCAGAAGGCAGATAAAAGCTGTCAGATCTCAGGTGTACAGACACAAACTTCATGGAAAGTTTCTCTTTAAGAGTGAATGACAGCTCATCAAGTGGGGAAAGATGTCATTGTGGCAGTTCACGTCCAAAGGCCAAAGAATCATGAAACGGCAACCCTTATACAAGGAAGTGCAAGTATTTAGTTTGAACCATAGTAATTGCTCGACATTTTTGTAGCTCAAGAGTGTTAGAATATCTGTGATTTTAAAAGACCATCTTCCTGGTCAGGAATGGCTCCACGGAGCATGCACACGAATGAATGGAAAGGGCAGAAGAGGGAGCTGGAGACACAGGTAGTAACTATTATACTGAGCTGTGTTTGACATGCTTAGGTATTTGGATTTAACCCTCTGTGTCAGTGCTTCTCAGCCTTTCAGAATGCACCAATTACTGGGACCTGTTGCTAAAGCTCAGACCAGAATTCAGTAGGTGTGGGCTGGGGCCTGAGATTTTGCACGCCTACCAAGCCACCAGGGATGTGTAGGCTGCTGGTCCTAGGACTGTGCTTTAGGTAGCAAAGGTCTAGGACAGTGAGTCTAAATATTTCTTGTGCATAAGAATCACCTGGGAAGGCTGGTGCAATGCGCATTTATGGGCATTTACTAATTCCAGAGATATAGAAAAGGTACAAGAACCCACATTTTTTTTTTTTTGGTGAGTATTCCCAGTGGTAATGAAGGAGGTGACCCTTTATTCAGAGATACACAGGAAAGTGAAAAGTAGGAAGGGATTCATTTTTTAATTTCAAAAAGTCAAAAGATTATCAAGATGAAGGAAGGATGAAAAGTAATGATTGCTTATTTTTAAAAAAAAGCAAGAAAAAGACCATGTGGAAGTGCACAAGGCAGTCCTCAATGAGAAAAAAAATGCTCAAGATGATGACACTAACACTCCTAAGCTGTCTCACTAACTCTGCTTCTTTGCTCATGAAATGAATGCACCAACTTCCACTGTAAGACTGGCCTAGTGATCTATTTCAAAGACTCTGCCACTGATTATAGCTCATCATTCTTCCAAGGAAAATGTGACATAAATGTAAATTTACCTAGGATAAAACGAATGCACAGATGTTTCTGCAGCCTCCATTTAATACTGTTCAGTGTGCTCTCACCAACAATGAGTGCTCCTTAGAGTCACATAAAATATCTATATATTATGTGTACTGTAGAGGCAGTTTAGGTTGTCTAAATGGGTTTAGATTGCACAATAGATAATACAAATACGCTGAATGATAAAACTTTATGTTACTGTTTTCTAATTTTGGTCAAATGTTCCCTACATAAAACAATACATTGTACTCCCACAAACTGAACCTAAATGTCTTTCTCCATAAAGTTCCAGAACATTACCAGACCCAGGAAAGACCTAAAGCCAGGCAGGTGTGGATGAACACCTGTTTCCATGTGAACTTGGTGACTTCATTGAATCAAGTTGGACAAAAGATTAACGAGCATCAGGTGGTAGATACCAAGAGGCATTGCCAAGGTGAGGTTTGATAATACTTAAGCTTTTCAGTTTTCTGTTTTATTTTTACTATATAGATACAAAATTAGAGAGTTGAATTCACTGTCCTTCCAAATCCTAGATTTTATACATTGCTTTTATTGAGGTAGGCATGAGAGAAAAAATATAGTAGCATAAAGGGATTTTGTCATTTACATTGATTTCATTCTTTAATGAATTCAGCAGTGTACTTTCATCATCACAAACATTTTTTTAAATGAATAGAATTTTTACAATCAGCGTTAGGAACCACAGGTTGGTAACTCTTAAAAGTCTAGCTCATGAATTGAAAAACAATGGAACAAATACCACATCTTGGGCCATTTCCTTGATTTTTTTTACATATTGTAGTCCAGCCTAAAATGACTTTGAAGAGTCCATAGCCCCTGCAGCAGACTGCATTCCCAAAGATAACTGCAATGATATTTCACATCCTACGTGCTTTTTCACACGTGATCTTGACATTACACCAAGAGGTGGAGTCAAGCTCCTCTCTCCTTGCTTCTGGACCAGCCTTTGTGACTTGCTTGACAAAAAGAATGTGACAGAAGTGATGCTTTGAGGTTTCTGGGGCTAGGGCACAGGAAGTCTTGCAGCTTCCACCTGGGCCTCCTAGCATTAGCTCTGGAAGACTCGCCCCTTCGTAACCCAGCTGGCAGGCCCTAAGAAGGCCATGCCTTCTGCAGAGGCTCTGAGTAGGGGATCTGGCTGATGGCCCTGGCCCACAACAAGCACTAACTCCTCCCCCCTTTCCCTCTTCACCCTCTGAGCTTTCGAAAAGCAATAATAACCAAGCCTTCACCTCCCAGTCAATGAAATCAGACTCTCTGAGCGCAGGACACAAGCATGCCTGTTTATGAAATGACTTCCAGGTGACTGCAGTCTGCAGCCAGGGTTGAAAACCCTGACTTACAGGCCGGGTACAACCCTCAGATGAAAAAGACCAACTTTCCTGTACTCTTTCTAGTCCTTTAAACCTGAAAACTGATATAATATTCAAACAGATATTTTAAAAGAGGTATACAAAAATGTCCCATTCCTGAATTAAATGAACTAGAAGAGAGAGTTTAAGGACTATCCCTTGAATCTTGCCTTTTTTGTTTGCTTTGCTCATCCAATTGACAAACGTGTTATGTGCAGTACTATCGCTCTAAATATAATGGAAGAAATTCCAAGGATACCACTTCTTCCACCAGGCTGCTCATCAGTGCATGATCTACTGGGAGCAAATGCTTGTGAATAAATATTTGAAGCTTTAAGCAAAAAAACAAAAAAAAAAACAAAAAACAACAACATAGTAACCAAGTTCGCAACAGGAGTGACTGACTACCTTTCAGGGAAGGCTTCAAGGGCATATATCCAGTGCAGTTGCAACAGGTGTTAATGCTCTGTAGTTGCCATCCTGAAATTCTTAATCGTTTTATCTCTGAGTTAGTGTTTTGGAGGTGAAGCCCAAGGGAGAAACGGAGCATGAACCAGAAGCATGGAGTCACAAATCACGCAGAGTCATGCATCTTCCAAACAGGTTCTCATCTCTTCCTCCCACCCCTGTCCCCACCCACATACAGGATGGTCTCTGCCTGGGGAAGGAACTGCTGGGTGGGTCCCTTCCAAATGGTAGAGAACTTGGGTGTGGGCACAGGGAGGCAAGTCAGGTGTGTGTCAGTCCTCGGGTGGCTGCCAGCCCCATGGTGCCCTCAGCATCCACCTGGAAGGAACCTCCTGCGATCCCTCGATGTGCCTCTGGCCCAGGGTCAATCCAGGTATCTAGGGCAATGCCTTGCCGGTCACATATTCATCCATCCATCTGACTGTGGGAAAAGGAGATTGACTCCCTCACCTCCAGGTGGAGGGTCCTGCTTTCCTTTTTCCCACACACCTCTGTAAATTATGTAGCTGGCCCTAGTTATCTTTGTTTCAGAGGAAGTGATGCTTACGTGACCTCTTTGTGAGAAATTACAGAAGCATGAACCAGGCAAGTCTATCTGCAGCATTTTGTTTCAATTACGTATGTGTGATGTGTTAGATAATGGCTTAAAATTGGACTAATCCCTCATTCACAATTCTCCAGAGGTGACACACCAAAACTGATGTGCATTCATTAAATGGTAGACAAGTGAGGAGAGAGTACACGTCAGGCAACAGGAAAATAAATCAAGAAATAACTTCTCCTGTTTGGAAACGCCTAAAGTTTTTTTCAAGTGGTAATTCGACCTTTAGCTTTTTGCAGGATGAATAAAAAAGAAATAATGCCCAAGCAAATAATAGGTGGAAAGGTTGGGATAATGGTTTTTAAAAAGGTCTAAAACAAACTGTACATCATAAAATTTTTTAACAAGTTGTGATTATAAAAGCCATTATTAGAGTATTGAAATTTGGCATCTAATTTCTGGTTTTAAGAATGTCTGTCTTGTGACAAATGACCCAGTTACACAAAGAGTACCAACATGAGTGAGCATTTCCCTTCATCAAAGGTCAATGAGTTCGATGTAATGACTAAAGTGAGATTGATCTTTGATAGTGAATGGTGTTAAATATTTGGAATTCTTTATGTGATTTACCCCAAGATGAAATTTGCTATTATAGAACTCTGATTAACTTTGGAAACATTTCAATAGTTTTTGTGACTTGAAGACACTTATTACAAGACAGTTTCACTTACCAGGCCAGTGTGAAATTGAGGTGTCAGCATATCAAAATATTTCATTAACATCCTATCATGGATGTCTGGGATTGGATGATTTTTTTTCCAGTTCTCTCGACAAGTTCCCACTTTTAAATGGTTGCCATTTGTGGGATTAATTTGGAAAGGAAAATAGAGCAGAAAAAGAAGTTAAGAAACATAAGTTGCATGTTTCTCAGTATCACAGCCAATAAACTGTCTCTAAAACAGACTGGCAGACATTCTGAAGTGTTACTAAAACAGGAGGCAGGGGAACATGAGAAGCCATACGAAGAATGCTGAAACACTTAGAAGAGGAGAAACCGTTTATTGCTTTTCTCACTCTCTCACTCTTCAATGTGAACAGCAAGTAAAGAAAGATAAATGCCTTCTGAGACACATTTCCTAATGTGCCACAGAAAACTATCAGTCCCTAAGCAAAGAGATGGCTGTCCTTGTCTTTGATTAATTAGGTTATGAGTCCTAGGAGGATAGCCTGTGTATTCAAGGACTGCAGGAGAAGACTACAGACCAAGTTCAGAGACTATAGGATTCTAAAACCAAAGAGATGCAAAGGTCCTCTCTTCATCCTCGTACCAAATGTCCAAGTCAGAAAGAAAACTGAAAGGAGTGTCCAAGGTCATCCTCTCTATCCAGTGTCATTGAGACAACTTCCTTTAACCTGCATAATGGCTCTCCTGAAAAACTGGGGACCCGAATAATAAAGGTCCTTAGAATTCCTTTATCGATGTCAACTCTTGCAGTGGAAAGAATGTTACAGCTTCAAAAACAACATGCCACGTCCTTCCCAGTTGGATGTGCAGTGACTGAGAACATGAGAACATGGCATGGGATTTCCAGTCTGCTTTCCACTTGTTAACTGGCTGGCTTTGGACAGGCTGCCGTATTCCGTGAAATTGAAACTACCATTGAAAGTAAGATACGCTGGTATTTTATGTGCCACACCAATTGTCTTCATAAAATACATCAATAATAAGACATAGCACAATTTCAGAGATGTTAAAATGTGAAAAATGATGCTATGCTCTGAATATTTGTGTTCCCCAAAATTCTTATGTTGAAAACTTAATGCCAGAGGTGATGGAATTAGGGGGTGAGGCCTTTGGGAAGCAATTAGATCCTCAGGGCAGAGTCCTCAGGAATAAGATTAGTGTCCTTATAAGAAAGCACTGCTCTCCATAGAGGACACATCTCCAGAGTCCCTCCCCCTCCATGTGAGAACATGGCCAAAGGTCAGTAGTCTGCCACCTGGAAGAATGCCTTGACCAGAACCTGGCCATGGTGGCACCCTGACCTCGGACTCGTAACATCCAAAATGTGAGAAATAAAGTCTGCTGTTTATAATCCACATAGCCTGTGGTATTTTGTCATAGCAGCCCAAATGGGCTAAGACAACGTGCATGTCAAAAGTCATGACATGTGATCCTTAATGTTCCTAAGCCACAGCTTCCTCACCTGCAGTATGGGGCTAGAAGCTAATTTGCATTATTGAAAATTTGATGAAATGAAGCAGACTGCACAGCTGCTGGCATTTCACAACATTTCAATCAGGCTTAATTATTATTGCTGTTATTTTTATTAAATCTACTTTGACTGAATGTCTTAAAGAATCTATCCAATAGATGAGGTAGGATCAATATGCACTGGCCACAGTAGACTAGCAACAATCTTGCGAAAATTTCTACCAGAAACCCAGTGAGCATACATAGCCTTCTTGAGAAAGGCAGAGAGCTACAGAATTACCAGATGCAGTGCCACAAGCAGAATCTCCAGAAGCGCTTCTGACAGCCACCTGACTCTCCCACGGGGTCTTCTATTTAAAAAATACATCCAGCCGGGTCCCTCTCAGATAGGAGATCTGAGATGATCATAGCCAAAGGTAGTATGACTTCAGGTCGTGATTAATATTGATCCTTTCTTTTTTGTGTGATGCAAGTGTTCTCTGTGCTCCTTATATGAAATTCCTCTTTTCACTTGTGTACAGAGTGAAAAGGGAACGTGGGGGAGGGGTTGAAAATGCATGCAATTTTATAAAAATTCTTAAAAATTTTGACTAGCAGTCAAATTAAATCAGCTAAGTGAATCCACACTACAGGTACAAAGGAGAGATTCAGTGTTACTTTCCTGTAAGTGAAACACTAGGGGCTCGATGCCTTTGAAATGCACTTGCAAGAAGCGTGATTGGCATCAGCTGTGAGGACAGAGTGACCAATATAGAAATAATGAGAACGGGAGCCTGCAGGCAGAGACACCATGAAGAGTATGATGAGTATGTGCATGACTGAAGATCAATATGTTCAGAAGATAATGGAATGGATTTCAATGAGGGAGAAAAATTGGTTCAGATAGCTTGAGTGTGTGCAGGAAGACCAGGGACTGCCGATCTGACACCTGACAACACTGACATGAAGGACGTGGTGGGAGAGAAGCAGAGGGCCTCTCCCTTACTCATTGGCTGCTTTTCAGTGCAGGGCGGAGCAGGGTGTGGGCATGAATGAATAAACGTGTTCTTATTTCTAGAGCCAAAGACTTTGCATCTTCGACACTGTTTCCAAACACATAACTAAGCTCTAATGAGATGGCCAATTTGTATAAGATCTGTACCATGAATCTAAAACAATCAAATTTTGGAAATAATGGTTAAGCTTACCATCTCTTTTACATCTTAAAAATCCAAAATAATCTGTGCTAGACCCCAGCGATGCTCATAGTAACCTCATCATAACACTTTTTTCTTATAATAAAAAACTCTGGACCGAGTCTGAAGGTTTCTTTACTTTGAGATCATCAGAGGGGTGAGCAACACTCACTGAATCATAGACATTGAGGACCTGCCTAGAAAGCAGTCCCGATCCGAAGTCTGCAAGAGCTAGAAACTACCAGTGTAGACTAGTCAACTGACCAGCTCATTTCATGAGACAGCTATATTTCCCCCTTTGATTTTATTATCATATTTCCACCAACTGCACAGATTCACATTACAAGTTTAATAAAATTTTTGCTAAAAGAAATCACAAATAATCAGGAAACATCTCTCTCTTCCTTTTCTCTCCATATTTGTTACTTAGAAGTTCTAGACCCATAAAATTATCACATAACATTTTCAGTTTGCTTTTGGAAGAAAGTGTTATTAATAGTTAAAGAAATCAATAGCTTTCTAAAATAAATCTCTAAATAAATTATGTTTAATACTTCATATTTGTAATAACAAATTAAACAACAGACAATATTTAGTTCTCATGATGTTGCATGGATCAATTCTAAATTTCTACTGCAAACATTTCTGGGAAGAGCTGTTTCAATTGTGTGAGCTCTACTTACAGTGTGCAAAATGGACAAATATTAGTCTCCACTGGGTCTACATGAACTATTCTTTCAACAAATACTTGTGGTCCCCAAGTCCATAGAGCTTAAAGTCTAGCGGCTGCTACAGACAAGAACACCCACTACTTAAATACAGTATAATAAATGCTATGATAAGGGACATTCTTATGGGACAAAACCTATTTAAGGGGCCACTAACCTATGGCAGCTGTTTAAGGAATGCTTCTTAGAAGTATCCTTATCAGGGGTATCCAATCGGTGGCCCATGGGCCACATGCGACCTAGGATGATTATGCATGTGGCCCAACCCAAAATCATAAATTTACTCACAACCTTTTTTTGCTCATCAGTTTTTGTTAGTGTTCGTGTATTTAATGTGTGGCCTAAAACAACTCTTCCTTTTCCAGTGTGACCCAGAGACACCAAAAGGTTGGATACCCCTGCAACTCAGGCTAGAACTAATCATAAAGTAAAGAATATGAAGTTTACAAAGTACCTCTATTGTCTTTCTGGTTTCTCAGCTCTTTCATTGTGCCAGTTCCCTCCACTTTCCTGTTACCTGAGGAGGAGGTAATAGTGTTCTAGATTCAGCTTTTCCTAGTGTCTTGTTCATGGCTCTTATGGTTAAAAGGAACAGAATTACTTCAACCTAGTTTAAGCAAAGGAGGGAATGTCAGGGGAAAATAATGGGATAATCACAAAATTATAGGGGGAGAGGGAAAGCTTCACAAAGAGCTTAAAGCAGGGCCAGGAAAGCCAGGAGGAATATAGGTGGTGTCGTCTTCCAACCCCTCCTTCTTGCCTTACTCCCAGCTCGCTCTCCCTCTCTCTCTCTTTGTCTCTGTCTCTATCTCTGTCTCTGTCTCTCTCTCTCATCTCTTGACTGATTCTCACTGTTGCAATATACATGTACACAATTAAATGGCGCAGTCAATTTATATGTCCTCATTTCATATCACCCACAGAAATAAATGACACATTCCTCAAGCTCAATGGCAAATTTATAGAAAAAGAATTGTGAGTGGCCTAGCTTGAGTCATGTGGCCATTTCTTTTCTCTGAAAAAATATGCTGTGGCCAAGAGACAAGGGTCTCGGGCTCACCCCAAGGGCAGAACAAGCACAGCTCTCACAGAAGCTGATCTGGAGGACATTTCAAAGCTGTGCTACACCTGTCTCCTCAGGAGCATTGCTCCACCCTCTTACACTGGCCTTTTCCTATCTTATAACCACTTCAAGAATAACAAACTTGGAAAGTCATTTTCTCACTCTTAATTAGCATTTCCTTTCCGCCTCAAAATTCCACTGCAAACTCTTGTGAACAATTTTTCCTTATCTTGCTCTCTTGACTTCCATATTGAACAATTCGTGCACTGACAGAACCTGTATTTGTTATCATGGAGCCCTTTCTTTTCCAGCCCTAAACCTCCCTCCTCCCTTAAAGGTTCAGACACAGCTATGGCATTCTGCTCTTCTTCTCCTTCCACTCCCTCACCTTTTCCCAGACACTCTACTCTAATGTAGGCGTCTCTTACAGCTTGGTTCTCGGCACCACACTCTTTTCCCTTGGACCATAAATAAACAAACAAACAAACAAATAAATCTAATTCAATGATTTTTACTACCCAAATTTATGTACTTCAGCCAATGATTCCACTGTGCTCCTAGTCCCAAGACTCATGATCTTATCATTACCTTTATCTCATAGTCCTGCTGATTCATTCTATGTGATGTCTTTCAGATTTTTTTCAACTGACAGTGTGCACCCTAGTATAGGTTTCTTGTTATTTCATACCTGGATAACTAGAACAGTCACCTTTAAGGTCTTCATGCTTCCCTTTCTGTTATGATAACTCTCAAAATAACTTAATTAAGCAGTATTATAACCACTTGTTTCTCTGGCCCAAGAACCCAAACAACAACTATTGCATCTCAAAATAAAGCCAACCTAAAGAAAGCCTTGAAACTGTACATTAACTGGGCCACTGTTTCATATGATGTATCCCCAGTCTGGTCCCTCCTACACCAACCAGCAAGACCAGCTTCTTGGTGCGTCAGTGCACACCCTGTTCCTCCTATCCCTGCTGCTGGTGGTATTGTTCTAACTAATCATAATGTCTTCAAGAGTCCCTTCTGCCAATCCAGATCCATCATATGTTTTTCAAGACCTATCTTGCTTCACCCTACAATGGTCATTCCTTATGCCCTACAAAGTGTGCTTTTACTGTGTTGATCACAAAATGCTTTACACATTTTTTAAAATGTTTGCATCATTAATTAGATTTTGAAAACTGAATAAAATATACACGATGCTTTGTAAAAGACCATTGATTGCAAATAGGCAGCCTGTAGGCCAAATGGACTTACTAAAGTGCCATGTAGCTCATAAAATTATAAAAAAAATCTAATTAGCTTTAAACATTTAAATATCTAGGCATGTCACCTAAAACACAGGTTTCCAACTTATTTTAAAAATGAAAATACATTATGTAATAAACAGAATAATTGCTTCCTCAAAAAATCCTCATGCCCTAATCCCCAGAACCAATATTATATATTCTATGGCAAAGGAATTAAGGTTGGAGGCAGGATTAAGATTGCTGATAACTGGTGTGTAAATAGATTACCCTGGATTACCCAGGGGCGGGCCAACACCATCACAAGGAACCCACACTTTCCAGTTCACCACATTATCACCTCTCCCTACTGGTGACATCGTAAGCATTTGACTTCATGACACCTGAAACAGACATTCAATGACCAGAAGAGGAAAAGATATATTAACATTATTAGATCTGACAGTAAAGGCTAAAGGTCACTGTGTGTTTTTTTTTAAACTTAAGGACAATTTATATCTTTACAACACTGTCTTCCTGTCATGAACATGCTATAGTGCTCTAATTCTTTGGGTCTTATATTTCTTAAACGATTTTTAATTTTTTTGTTGTAACAGTTTTCTGCATCCCTGTAGGTTAATTCTACCTTATAATTTTTGTGGTTATAAATAGTGTCTTTTTTCTACAGATTTTTAATTTTTTTCCTATTTGTTACATTTACTGGAGTAGCATGAGTTAATAAAATTATGTAGGTTTCGGGAGTACAATTCTATAATATAGCATATGTATATTGTATTGTGTGTTCACTACCCCAAGTCAAGTCTCCTTCCATCATCATTTATCCCCCTTTACCTCTTCTACCTCCCCCGCCCACCTTTCACTCTGATAATCACCATACTGTTGTCTGTTTTTGTTTTTTTTTTTAAATAAAATGTAAAAGGAAAATGTGTTGATAATTAAATAAGAATTGTAGAATATTATGTCTTCACAATATAGCCCCTAAAATGACAGTTGAAGGTATGACTGTGGCTCTGTGTGATAATATTATTGCTAAGTAGAAATATTTTGATGGACTACAGCAGATTTCAGCAGAGCTGCATAATTTTATTAAAGCACAATGTACAAGCATTATGTACTGTAGCACATTTCAGAGAGAATTTTCAAGGCATCATAAACTTGAAACTGAAAGGGAAGTCGAGCATCACCACAGTTTTCCACAGACAATTGAGCTAATTAAGCATGTGTTCATCCTGTTATTTAAGAACATCTGATAGCGACTGGTGTGCAAAATGAACAACTCCATATGCCCAGGACCCTCCATTTCCTTGTGCTTTACAAGTCTGAAAAGATGTTTCACAGTGCTCTTTTCTCACACGAAATTCATATCTTTAAAGCTTTTTTATGATCACAAAATTGCTTTGTTTTGCAGAGTAGCCTGGAAACCTTAGAGAACATATTTGTTGTGCATGGTGAAATGATTATTTCAGAATGATTGTGACTTGAAAACGGATAAAAGAAAATCTAGACTGCCATGATTTTAAAGCAAAATGAACACAAAAGTGTAAGATTAGACGTCAACAACGGGGTGACAAATAGTGGTAGAAGTGTGGCAGGCACGCCGACAGGCATGAGCAGAGCAAGGATGGTGGGCCGGGTGCAGACGGTCACTGGAGCAGACAGCCCTGGGTGCCCAGGAATGGACAGAACCAGGAGAGCAAGAACTGGGGATAAGTACTGTGAATCAGGTCCTTGGCCCTAATACACCTGTTCCTCCCCTAGGTTGTCTTTGAGCATACAGGTCTGAACGTCCCTGGACCTTTTCTCCCCGGGCATATAGCTAGTCAAGCCATACACCCCTAGGGGGCTGGAGAAAAGTCCCATCTGACTGCCGTACAAGGACAGAAGGCCACACGGCAGTCCCTGACAGGTCAGCTTGAAGAAAAAAAGCAGTTAATCGCCCCTAGCAAGGGGCTAAAAAGAGCCTTAGCCCACACCCTAGGGCAGCTCAGCCCACTCAAAAAAATTTGAGTGCACTTTTTCTTTGCTTGCTGAATAAATCTTCTCTCATGAATTAGAGTCTTGGCTCTAAATTCTTCGAGATCTACTTTCACCATTTACAGAAGGAAACTTGACTTGGAATGGTGAACATACAATACAATATACACATGATATATTACAGTATTGTATTCCTGAAGCCTATATAACTTTATTAACCAATGTCACCCCAACAGATACAATTTCTTTTAAAAAGTCAATAAGGTCCTGCTTTCCGAAGCTGAATTAAACCACTGGGTCACCATGATACCAGAAGCTGGCACTCGTGTCTCAGCTGAGCAGGCAGACCACCAGAGACATTGCTAAATCTTGATGCTGCCCTATCACTGAACTTTCTCCATAAAGACTCAGATAACAATCGCCATTCAGACTCTTTCCAATTGTTCACGGAATTTCATAAGACTGTTTTAGCACTTCCTTTCCCCTGCAACAGTTATTCTTTTGAAAAGAGAGCTACAGTTATTTTTTTTGTCCTGAGGTAAAGATTATGGAAGTAAAATAGATGTCATGATGATAAAATTCTAACCTAATTTCCTTATTCATTAGTTCAGTCTTTAATTGCCACAGATTTGTTAATCTACTTCTGAATCTCTGTCTTAGAAAGGCTGTGAATCAAGTTAGCCTACTGAATATGAATTTTCTAGGATGAAAACTCAACTTGTTCCATTACCAAAAAAAAAAAACCAACCCTCTGCACTTGTGAACTTATCAAAGTCAAATTTGAATCCAAACAAATGATATAAATTTGAAAACTCACTGTTCCACAACTGTTTGGTTCTAAATTGAATAAATTAGCCCAAGACCTATGCACGAAATTCTGTGAAAGAATAACTGCTTGAGTTTTTCTCCCTGCTGTGAATTCACTCTCTGAAATGGCTACTTTAGAAGCCATTAGCCTTTTCAGTAATTAAATTTGAATCACCAAGGGAGACTCCAAATTCAAGTACAGATCTAATATTCATTGAATCACTGTTATTTGGCAAGAATGTCCCTACTTACTTTAAATATGCTTTTTATTTAACAACTTTAATGGGTATTTATTATTAGTTTTTCCAATTTTTAGATTAGAAAACCAAGGTCCAAAGAGGTCACAAAGACCAGTGAGGTGAACAGAAAGCCATTCTGACTCTCTTCTTTCCATTACCACCAGCCCAGCCCTGTACCCACAGCTGCTTCTGCACAGACAGCGCTGGGAAGAACTCAGCCTGTTCACCCACAGACTAGACATGTCTTTGTTTGCACAAGTTTCTGTTGGTTCATGAAATATTTTCTAAATATTTTGTATCACAAATATTTTAAAACCTAGTTTTATATACCGCAATACACTCTCACTTACTACCTTTAAGTAATTACTATCTGATTTCATTTTCGGGATAAGAAGCTATGTGGATTTAATCATTTTATAAGCCTCTATGGACTGATGCTGTTTCTACATGTTTTTCATAGCTGTAAGTGCTTGGTCATTATATGTTTCTCCCTCAGTATGGTTCTATTTGTAAAGAGGCTCGATTCCTGGGAAAAATGTAATATAGTTGGATAATTAATTAGAAATGTACTGAAATAAGCCTTTCCTGCTTTCTAATTTCTTTTGTTTATAAGCATGCTTTCTTTGACATGAACATATTCTCTTTAAAGGAATATTTATGATTTCTTATCATTCATATTTATTAAAGGTAAAAAGGAAAAAATAAGAAAATTTAAATCCCACCACAAGAATTTTATTGTTAATATTATATGCATATTCTAGTAGTCTCTTTTATTTCACAATATTTCTCAACAGAGACATATTCTTAGGAATTTTTAGCAATTATTCCTAGGAATAGATGGTTCACAAGTGGCAAGATGGTACCCAACATACGTCTCCTGACTCAAAAATCATGTAGCAGATCCATTTTATACTACAGAGTACTTTTCTAGTTTCAAAACAAACCCATCTTGAAGGTAAATTACTTCTCTATAATCTTTTGATTTTCTATATCCCGTATTACCAGCCAACCAACAAATAAAACATTTATTTTAATATCACCTCAAGATGAAAGAAGAATCTTAGATTGGTGGTGTTTTAGATAATATTGAGAAGGTATCGTAAGTCCATCAGCAACATATATGCAACTTCACCCTGTAGGTGGCAATATATCTGTAGACGTAAACCTCATACATTTTGAACTGATTCTTATCAACTTTACTTTTATCAGGTGATCATTTTTAACTGAGTATATAAATTCTATGGCCATATCTACAGTGCTTGAATATACTGAAATTTCCAAAAAAGCTCTGATTACAAAATTTCTCCTCTTCCATATTGTGCCCTCTTATATCAAAAAACACAGTATTTTAAAAAACAAAACCCTTACCAAGGACTTGTTGTTTCCTTTCTGATCACAAGGTTGCAAAAATTAGAAATAGCAGCATGGAAAATAAAAATCCAATCCATATACTGGACAAAAATACCCGTATGGCACTCAGCCAACAGCTGACGGACCACAACTGCAGAGCTGTACAAATAGCAAGAGTGTGAACTGATCAGTATATACAATTCACTATTTTAAAGTTTGCAGCAAATTTAACAAAAGCCAAAATTAGTTTCTCAGTTACTTCTGTTTTATTCAATTTGATAATTTAGCACATGCCAGTCAAGACAAAGAGATCCCAAGCAATTGTATTAGGACACTTTACGGCCACACATTAGAGTTTTTGGAGTCTGGTGAACAGAACATGTAGAAGCTCTTTATTTTTTCAAATGAAAGACTTTCCCTCACAAGAACATCTTTATAAAACACAGACTTTGTGTTGCAATTATTATTACTAAGAACATCTCTCAGTGGTCTAGAGAAACATCTTTCCCTACGAATCAGTAGGAAAAGATCATCTCTTATGTCTTACCATCTGAGTCCCTGAGCTCAATAAAATAAACATAGGAAGCTTTCAAACCTTGTTATAAAAAAAGGTTATGGGGAAAGTTTGGTATAATAAATTCTGATATTAATGTGTGATGCAAAACTCTGTAAAGTGAAAAAAAAAGTGTATGTTCCAAAGAACTCAATGGTTATAATGATATCTTAAAAACTACTTTAAGCATCTCTTAAATCAAGATGCATTGAAGCTTTCCTCCTCTGTAAATAGACTCAAACCTAAAAGTCTTGAGTTTCAAAGATTTCTATTCTTTTATGTTCACCACGGTTACTGGCCACCTCAGCAACATTTTCAAACATGACCCCAGATCTGGGCACAGCATTCTTCAAACTGGGCTTCCCACCTTCCACTTCTGACAAAAAAATTACTCATTCATGATTTTTTTCCTACATCTTCAGAGCATAATATCTTCGGTCCAGAAATTCTCCACTTAAGGTCCTTTAATTTTGCATTAGAAGTTTGTGATACATTTCTATTAGCTTGCCTTAATGGAGAGGAAAGTCTCTCCTCAGTGCAACAGTGAGACATGAGGAAACTCAGATGCCGATGAGAAGATCCCCCTCATGTGCGGTTAAGTCAAATATTTAATCATGATGTATCACCCTCTCTATTCCTCGCAAGTCAACACTTCCGCAGCACTCAGAACTTTAAACATACTTAGAGCACCTACCATGCCAGACCTTGCTGCTCTCAATAGGTTAGACAGTGTCAGGTGGCCGGAAGCACATGCTATTCATCTCGGAGTCATGGTTCTTAATCGTTACCCTAAAAGTATTGGTTTGAATCTAATTCAATTTTTTTCCCAGATATTTTCTCATAAAAATTAACAGAAAAAATACCCATGGATTTTACTTAATGAGTAAGTTAGTGGGAAAATGATACATGGACAGTTTTATTACTATCAGGAAAAAGCAGGAAAGGCTTGAAATGGGCAAAAAGACTGCTGGATGTCCTTTCTGGTTGTCTTTCAGGGTTACCTCTGCCTTTCATTATCTTTGACCTGCTTTCTAACCCTGTAAATTGTAGAAAACTGAAAATAATGTGAATCATTCCTATTACAGAAATGCAAACGAAAGGAGTCCTGCGAAATACAATTCATTATTGCCCTGTGACAGAGCAATTTGGCATCCACTTGTATATTCATTTCAGCTTTCCTTATTGCTCAGGTACATGTTTAATGGAATTCTCCCTTGAGCTAGTTGGAACATCTTACTGGTTTCCTCATTAATTAATGAGTCAAAATATCTGACATGTTAATTTTATATTTATGTGAGAGCACTGATTTTATCTTTTTAAAAAATATTATCTTTTAATAATATACTTCTATTTTTTTCTAGCTATATTATTCAAGTGTTGCCAGAAACTCAATAGGTCATGTTGGAAACTTTATTTACTTTTTCAAGGAATAGTGAATATATTTTCTGACCTGAGCTTTTCAAATCATGCCAGAGTATAATAATTGTATATATACATAAAAAGGCAAATTTATAAAATAATTAAATAAAGTGTCCTTTAAATTTATCCTTGAAGCCAAAAATGGCAGCCTAGGAGTCAGAGTTTTTAAGTCATAACACCAAACAATAGGAAAAAAGACTCTATTCCTATTCGCGCTTGTTGGAAGGACATTTTCCAGATTCCTCTCTCCTAATCTCACGAAACACTAACCAGACCTGTACATTGTTTACTTCTTATTTCCCTCCTGTAAATTAAGAATAGATTTTTTAATTCTGTTTTAGGAATTGATCGTAGTGAAGAAAGCCAGAATTCCTCTGTGTTCAGCATTAACAACTTAAGCATGAAAATCTGTGCATTGTGAAAGAATCTGTAATGTCAGGGACACATTCATTCTTTAGTGATCTCCTGTATGACCAAGTGTTGTCAATCATCACACTCGCAAACCATTCTCCATACAATTACGTGGACTGTAATACCCTGGCCAATTTCCAAAAGAGGAAACTAATACTCTGCTCACCATTGCTTGAAGTATACTCTCTTCGGAACAGTTAACATGGTCTAACACAGAGGTGGAAGAGCCGGTCTATATGTAAGATACTCATGTAGTTCTTCCCTCAGGTCCAGTTGATTTCCATGCTGGAAATAAGTTCATTATTGTAAATTGTTTAGAATTGGAACAGACTTTGCAACTTAATAAAGCACCAGGAGCCCAGAAAAGGTGCTGCTCGAAACTTTTTCCAACGTGCTTCATTAAGCCAATAAACTGTAACGGTTCTTTAGGAGATATCCAACTTTATTGGACAGAGCCAATGAAACTGAAGACAAGTATAAAGCATTGGCATATTTTCACTTTGAAAATACCTATAAAAGTTCAAATTTATGTAAAGATTCTAGCACAGACCTGTAAATAGTGAACCGTAAAACTGGCTGTTTCTATATTTTTATTGCTTATTACATCCAAAGGAATTTTTGAAGGTCTCTTTATTGAATCCCTAGACAATGAAATTACAATTAATCTTTATACTAATAAACTATTTCAGTGCATACTTGTGAATGACCTGGGGAACCATAATTGAAAAAATAAATTCAATGAATGATTATGCTTTTCAGAAGCCAGCCATTGAAGTCAATAGTAGTGTTGACTTTACTGTCTAACAAGATATATTAGACTACAACCATGACATAGTGAGTCATAAAATATTAGATGTTTAATTTACTTTCCACATAACATTTCTGAGCAAAAATAGAGGATGTCCTCTTTCACCATGTGGTGAGAATGGACTTTCACTACTTGTGTGATCTGTTTTAGAGGGACACTCTCTCCAGCCAGCTGAGAATCCTGAGGCATTTCACAGAGGCAGACGACCTCATTACCCAAAATTTAGAGGAGGCGATAATGACTCAAGAGATGAATGTACTGGGCTTCATTTTCTGGAATTATCAACTTTAATTAACAGAAATTATCCAGCAGAATAGATAGCTACCTAATGCATAAAAATGTACCTGGGCAGGAGGGAACCTAAGACAATGAATTTACTTCTTTTTGCTAGCTATCTGTGCATAGATAATTGTAAAATGAAGAGATTATAGTTTTGGGCCAAATATATTTATACTGTAAGAAATGGACTTGTCCTCTGCTAATATAGGCAAATTCAATATTGTCTTACAAAAATTATGTGGATTTTAATGGCAACAATTTCAATGGGACCTAATTTCTTGAAAGAAAAAAAAAACATGTAGTTAACCATCTCAAGATTAAAAGGAAGATGATTCTTATTTAAAAACACGGCCTTTGCCTGAGTGCAGAAGGTATGTTTGCTGCCCTGCACCCCACCTGAGGCAGGCTTTCTTTTCTGGGCAATAAGCAGTGACAACAAAAAGAAGAGAATATTTACAGACAGAAGAAAACATAAACATAACTATTTCTCCTTTGATCTCATATTTCCTGATCATTATCAAGTAGACAGCATTGTTATTTTGTTCTTATAACAAAGAGAACCATTTATAAAGGTCAGTAAAAGGATGGATAAGTTTCATACTGAAAAGGAAAGTAAGAACATGAAATTAAGAAATGATTTAAAAGTAGGAAGGAAGGTAGTAAGAGTCTACGAAAAACAGTGCTAGTGAGTTGTTTAAAAATACCTCAGATGAATCAGAAGATCAAACTGTTTCAGGTATGATTCTAACCATTCATTTCACTGATTTAGGGCATTTATGAAATAGCTGTTTCATTTTAGACAGAGGAAACACATTTGAATTAAAGCTCAGTATTTAAAAAATACTTTAAAAACACAGTATTTAAAGCTACATGGTTTATATACATTTCACAACATAAACCAAAGAAAAATCATATTAGTAAATTAAATAATGATGAAAATAAAATAGAGTGTCTCCAAAGAGGTTTTTACTTTATTTTTGGGTCAAGAAAGGGGAACGATAACAGCTTCCCAATCAAATCTATGTTACAGAAGAGTGCTTTCAAAAAATGCACAGTGGTTTCTGTATAATCTTACAAAATTATCAACTGCAGACTAATTAAAAGGAATAATTAAATCAACAATGTTTCTGTACTAAAGTGAATATTTACCACTTTACTTGGAGATACCGTATTATGTTGTGTATAATGTGCACCCACGTTTTTGTGTGCATTATATTCAGGATTATTACCCATATTTTGCAGACCATAAGATGCACCTAGGTTTTAGAGGAAAATAGGAAAAATATTTTTGAAGCAAAAAATATGGTAAAATATCTAATAACATAAATAACATAATATTTCACCAATGTAAATGTAAACAGAACTCAACAGCAACATTAACAATCATTATTTCTCCCAAATTTGGGGGGCAGTGCATCTTATAATCTGAAACATACGGTATATCCATTATTATACTCATGGTATGAAATCATTATACCCATGTATAATGTGCATCCTTATTTTTCCCTCAAATATGTAGGCAAAAAAGTGTGCATTATATGTGGTAAATGCAGTATATTTTAATTCACAGAAATCCTATAAAACTACTTAACTGACCTCCTGGCAACTCCAAGAAGATTCCATTCATGAGCTCAATCCATTTAATTATTTTGCACTTAAAATTTAATTAAACCTTCTTGCCTATTTTCTCCACAGTCAAAAGAATTGAGTTGGAAACTAACTTAACTTGAATTGTGTTTGCCTATATGATTAATTGGCTGAAAAATTAGAGCTGAGATGGTTACTCAGACCCAAGATATACATAATTATCACAAATAATAACATGATGTAATGTCATTAATGCAAAAAATGTTGATGACCTCAGAGCCATGCCATAAAATTGTCCATGGGTTGTATTTTAAAAGCAGTTCATTTGGTAGTTCAGGCATTAACCCCATGGACAGAGTTCTCTCCCAACACCAAAACAGAAACACACACACACACACACACACACACACACACAGAGTAAAATGAACCTCGTCTCAAATTCCAAACAATAGTTAATACTGTTCTGATTTAATTTAGAAGGAAATGAGGTTTTACCTTTTTTGTTACTTTTTAGGAGTCTTGTGATCTCTTTTCTTAACTGCTCTACATTCTGACTGAAATTCTTACAAACATAATCATCACTCTAATAACAAGAGCATCTGGTTTCTTTTTAGTAGAAATTTTCATTTAAATTAAAACTACTAAGTCAGGCGTGTTTAAGCCATTAATAACCTAGCTAGGCAAACATTGACAATAGATGAAGGTAAACTCCAAAACAGACTTCTTAAAGTCATTTCATTTTTAACAAGACACATAGAAAACAGGAAATTTGGAAAACAGAGACAATTGTGGAAAAAAGTACAATTTCACTACTCAGAGGTAATCATTATTCACAAACAACCACTGACAGCTACAACTTAAAGTATTTCTTTCCAATCAATAATTTTGTTGATTGTGAGCCGTTTCTGAATTTTAGGGTAGAAAAGTGAATTTTCCCTCAAGGAAATTTCCCTTCTGGAAGGGGCCACTTTTGTACTCGCAGTTAATACGGCATTTGTTTGTTACCTTTCCACTGTTATTGGGAAACGTGCTTCAGAGCAGCAGTGAGCATTCACAGTGTCATGCAGTTTTGGCAGCATTGTACCTTTGCAGAGTTAGAAAATATTTTGTCCTCTAAATCCTCATTTGGATTACCCTAGGACAAAATGTATCTTTTGTGCATGGTATGTGTGCTCTCATACAAGCATTCAGTCACAAAGAAACGGAGAGATTTCAATCATGGCAGGAAAAATACGTCTTCCTGATCAACCCATCAAATCATGCTCTAGGGGCTTATGACCGGTTTGAGCTGTCATCATATATACATGTTATTTAAAAGGCTGGATAATCTAGATTTGGGGAAATGTATTGTGGATGTTGTGATTATCCACAGAGATCGTGGGACCCATGCATCTTCCTAATGGGAAGTATTTCCTCTGCAGGGAATGAATGTTTGCATCATCAACCATTCGAGGGCAGGACATGCAAGGGGTATTGGATCAGAGGCAGAAAAGTCTTCCTCCTCTCCCTATGGCTGCAGTGCATTAGGATCCAGACTCTAGATAGGAAACTGTCTGGAAATTCCTCTTTCTGCAAGTTGAACTAGCACACGGAGACCTTCTGATAAAGCAAGATAGGCATGCCCTTAGATTTCAGCTATAAGTACTATGGGCCACCACCAACTAGATTAAATCTGTGCTCTATTTCTGTTACTCCTGAGCCTTTAGTAAAGTCTAGAAAAATTCTGCTGTGGGCTACTAGAGAGAGAAGAGTACTCGCTTGGAGACTGGAGCAGAAGTGTTGGCCACAATAATCATTAGATGGCAGCCAGTGTCTGTGAAGTAGAAAACTTACAAGGTCCACTGGCAACAAGGTCAAGACAGGAAGGCCAGAACAAAGGTGACTGAACCTGTTACAAGGCATGGATACACCTGCTTGTGAGACACTCTCAGAAACAAATGAAGAAACCTTAAGGGCCCTCTTTCTGGCAGGTTGACTGTTATATAAAAATAACATACCACATTTTAGAGATCCAGGCTGGTGAGGATAATGGCATATGGGAATACATATGTAAATGTATATCATATCTACTTCTAGTTTTATATTCTGCTTTTTCTTTGAGCTTAATCCCATAAACTGAGGATTATTATTGAATATATAGTTTTATTGGCTACATAATATTCCTCTGCATGGATACACTTCCCTTTATTGAGGATTTAAGTTATTTTTTCCTGTTCAATAGTTTAGCTGTGCATATGTTTGTACATAAATATTTTTCTGCATCCATAAACATTTTTAACTGAATCCAAAATTATGACTCTGTCTAAGGGAATAATCTATGTCTACATCGAAGACAGGAAATGCTGATATCCAAGGAGAATACAACAAAAATCTGGTTGTCCATACAGGGTCTGGATGGGCAACTCAGGCTCCTAGGCAACTTCTTATTCCCAGCGCGTGGAGTGTTTATCTTAACTCTGTTCCTCATGTCCCGTCTGCTGCATTGTCCTCGATTTCTCTGTGGAGCCACTTTATTTGCTTACTTGTGATTCTTACTCCCCACAAACTCAGTTTTTAACTGGTTCCATCCTCTTTACACCAACTCAACACCCATATTAAGACCAAGTTTCTTCTCCCTCTACCTACCTGGAATAATTTCTGTTTTACTTGTTCAAATCACACACTGAAATATTCAGTTGGTACACTGAATATGCCAAGCACAGTGCTGGTTCAGCAGTCCAGTCATTTGTGGGCAGAGAAGGGTATGGTCTTGTATTTCATAAAACTAGTCCTACTGGTTACGTTGCCTCATTCTGATTCTGCTATAAGGCAAGACTGGGTATCAACTAGATTGGGTAGAATGTTTTATAACACCTGTTTTTAGATATAAAGACATGCTATTTCTCCATTTGTATGAATCTATGTAAAAGTCTACAAATATTTGCTGGAAAATATGTATTAGATATTGCATTTTAAGGCTATTCTTAGATGTACTTTCCTAATTTAGAATAGATTTCTATCTCCTCATAATTGGTTACAGCTACATATAGGAAAATACAGTTAATTTGTTTTGCCACTTTCTTAAACTCTTTTACTCCAATTATAAGAATTTTTGTTGAGTCTATTAGATTTTTCTGGGTGAGGAATCACATTAGCTTCACATAATGATAATCACACAACTCTTTTCCAATAATTTTGTGTCTATTATTACTTCTGACCCAAGCTCCAGAACTAGATAACCAGCTGGGCACATGACTCTCAACTTAATGTTTATTGAGCATGCTGATCTTCAAGTGCTGTTCCACATCCCGGACCTCACAAGCACATATTTCCATTTAATGCTATCACTGTCCATCTCATTGCATAGGCTAAAAACACAGGCGTTGCCCTTGGTTCCTCCTTCATTCCTCACGTCTTACTACCAGTCCGTCATTCTGAACTATAAGTTATCCTCCCAAATATATTCCAACTGAACCAATCCCACCCTCTCAACTCTGAGCATCTTACCCCAAGCCACTGTTATTTCTCACTTGAACTGCTGTAATGATCTCCTAATTGGCTTCCCTCTCTTTCCAACCTCCTTTATCTACAATCAAAGAGGGCAGCCATGGTGTGCCCTCTAGGATGTATACCAGACCAAGACACACTTCTGCTTCACATCATCAAAAATCAGAATCTCCCATAATGGAGTTAAAGTAAGATTTCTAATACCCACTGAATGGCAAAGCTGACAGCCGATCTCTGTGTAGGAAACTTGCCTTGAGAGGAGAGATCCCTCAGTCAAAAGAGGGAAGAGGCGAATGGGAAGAATGCTGGTAGCACTTCAGTGTCCTCATTTCTGATGTTCCTCATGCCAGATGTGCCTCTTCCTTCACATCATTTGATTACTTAGGTTCTACAATCTTCATTTCTGGCTGAGCTATTCTAAGTTGAGCTCTTCTCACTCGCATGAAATGTCGACGGCTCCAACCAATGTACACTGTTCTGGGGTAAATTCTAAAATCAGAATAACAGAACCATGTCCTTGTCTCTTCTTGGGTAAAAATTTAACAAGTATTAGTTTTTCTTTAAGAAATAACAAATATATAAATATATATCTCCTTTGGATAATATATATCTCCTTTGGATAATATATATCTCCTTTGGATAATATATATAAATGAAATATCTACACACTGTCTTTATTTCCAGTTCTGCTTCTTTGCCCAGGATGAGCCCAGCACTGTTCGTGCTCCTGGCACCTCCTGACAGGGGAGTGTAAGTGTAGCAGCAGCAATGAAAACAACCAAGGAATGAGAGCATTGGCTGCAGGTTCTCCAGGGCGAGCAGCAGGTCAGCCCCCAGTGTGATCTCCAAAATGCCAGAAGTTGGGGGTAATACCCATAGCTGAGCAAAACTGGGCTAGAACTCAGGCAGACAACAAGAAGGAATAAAACCCAAACCAGAGGGTTCGGGAATTGATCAGAGAAAACAGGTCTAGATTAGAGACTCACTTTCAACCACAGTGAACATAAAAGGTAGCAATGTGTACATTATTAAGAAATATCGTTAATAGGGTTTTAGAAAACTTCATAGTTATACAGAGGCACATCCAGTAGGTTTTGTTTTTATAAATATGAGGAGGATCAGATACAAAAGTTTAGTCATTATTAATTTAATAAGAGCCCTGCACCCAGGCTTGTACAATTAGGATGGCCTGACTGCTGCCAAACAGCCTGGATTGTAGTCCTCGTGCCCTTTGATGCTGCACTCGGAGATTAATTCCGTGAGGCTGTTCCTCTGATTCTTGGGCTTAAATGACAACATAAAGAATTTAGGCTAATGATGAAAAATCTTTCCTGACAGTTCAAGTTATTAGACACCAAAATAAGTTATAAAAGAGATTACGGAATCATTTTCTCTCAAAGCCTAAAAGAAAGCCGCCTGTGGATTCCCATCTCCCTGGAATGACTTAATAACAGCAGCTTTTACTAGAGCCAGATGGAGGCCTGAATAACTGCCAAATTCCTTCAAATGCGATGATTCAAAGCCTATACCATTGGAAAAACACTGACTCGTGTGGCAAAGTTCCGCATAGGCACCAGAAGTGGACATCTGAAAGCTACCCCAGACTAGTGCTGGTGCTCATCTTTCCGTATCTTCATTTCTCCCTCGAAATTGTATGTGTGGTGGTGGGAAGAAATAAGGAAGCAGGAAGCAACAAAGGAAGAAGAAGCAGGAAGCAACAAAGGAAGAAGAAACAAAGTAAAACTCATTACATTTTCTTTATTTGCCTCCTCGGAACCATGCAGGATCGGAATTAGAAACAGTATTGGATTAGCACGAGACACAAGTGGAACACAGGCTTCTCTACTTCTGCCAGTGGTAGGCTGGCCGTCACTGTATGCTCCCACACAGAGCACTGTCATTGTGGCACAGTTTTACGCTGACTTAAATAATAAGCAATAATTTTGTCATTTGGGGAAACAGAAGGAACTCTCTAAGTAAATGCCAAAAAATTAAAATAGCCCAATCTGACACTACCACATGGATACTTAATGGTTTCAGGTACAATGACAGGGACCTGACTTGAATACAAATCACCCAACTGAGACTGCTCAGAACCTAAGATACCATTTTAATAAAGGGAGGCTGTAAATGTTTACCTAAAACAGTTATAAGAAATCTGTGTTCTTTTAAAATGGAAATTGAGAGAATCATTTTATGACTTTGTGGAAAATATTAGATTCTTCTAGCAACAATTGTTTTTTTTTCTTCTCAGACCTGGTCTTTAAAAAAAATAAACTACAGTGCTTAGAAAATTTATTCTTAAAGAAATCTCACATCTATAACTGAGCTTTTCATCTTATCACTTTAGTGATTGGATGGGGAAAAGATAAAATCTAAGTTTAATAATACCAATGAAGAGAATGCTTGAAACCTGGAAATTGCTTTGAGACTTACATATTAAGTTGGGCTACAGAGACAATATAAATGCAAAGGCAAAAATGGGAAGAAAAAGGGGTCTAAGAAAAATGATTTCAGGTTCTCAGTAAAGTTACACAATGAATTATATAAGATATATTGCTTTTAGGGAAAAAAACAAAGAAGGGAATGGAGGGAAGAAAGGAGGGAGGGAAGAAAGGAGGGAGGGAGGGAAAAAAGTAGATGCTGATGCATCATAAATCAACGAAGTTGTAGGCAAACAAATATAATGTGTTTAGCATCGTTAATATAAGTGTCGTCACAGATGACTTCTTGGAAGCAAACAAATGAGTTGTAAATCTTAAGTACACCGAGCTGCCTGTAAACACGCAGTTGTAGTGAGAACACATAAAGCACTGAGAGTAAACGGTGCATCACTCTGATTCAGTGCTTGCTGTCATTTTCACAAAGATGCATATACAACCAATGGCGATGTATGAGTGATTCTGGAAGGATATTGAAGAGACGCTGAGCATATATACACAGCTTTATAAATCCATTCTCGTCTGCAGATAATTTAGAGGCAGAAATAAACCATGTTATTATCACACAATGTAGCTACTCTTGGTAGCATAAAGACAATAAACATCAAAAAGACACTTTGAATGGTTCTATGAAGTCATAATGGAAATTACTTTCGTATGGAAAATGCTCAGGCACTGTTTTCAAAGATTAATTCACTTAAAATTGATTTGTTTAAAACCATTTTCAACGCCTGCATCCTGACATGCTTGGTTCCTGGTCATTAAGCAATGAACCTTTTTGATGTTAGAGCACATAATCACATTAGTGAAACTGAAATGTACAGCAAAAATTTTTATTTAAAAAGTGTAATGGCAAAAAGAAGAAGAAAATTAAAAGCATTTCTACCCAATCACTGAAAATTGTATTCTCAGTAATTTCCTGGGTTAAAGTGCCCACAACTGTGATGTGTCTGTACCAGTATTTAAAATGAAGCAAACAGCATTCTATTACCACTAGCAGCTAATATGCACAGAAGTTTACTAAGAAGAGAAATCAGTTATTATAAATAAAGTTGATTCAGCTCTGTGGAATGGTGTCTCACAATTGTAGCAGTGGCCAAAAACTCCAGGTAAGGCCAGTGTATGTGTCTTGCCACTTCCTCACTGAGTAACATTTTGAGAAAGTTACATAAAGCTCTGTAAGCCTCAGTTTCTTCATTGCAAAAATGGGAGATGCTAAAAGAATGACTGATAATGTTGAGCAATAATAAGTGTGATTAAACAATTAAAGGAGATCAAAGAGAAATAAAGTGAAGGGGTTCTACTTTGGATAAATTTCTTAAGTGACCTTTGAGCAATGGCTTGTATGGAATCTTTTGGACACTAGTGGGAAGAACAACCCAGGGTAACATTCTCTAAGTCTCAGTTTAGATGCCACAGTGGAAGAGCAAGGATGCTAATGAGGGTAGGAGGAGAGAGCTAGTGGAAAGTGGTGGGAAATCAGGTCAGAAAGATACCCAAGGGCTGGACCATGCACGATTATAGATGCAAAAGAAAGTAGAGGTACCCCTTACTTTGTAAACTCTCTCTCTGAAATAAGGACTAAGTATATTTAGGTAGCAAAAGAAATTAACAGTTTAAATTTTATGCTAATATGTTGGGAACCCATTAAAAGAAGGAAAGTCTGATATGCAAAGCACTTTCTGTAAATGTCTCAGTTATGCTCTCAACAACACTAAAGTGGCTTTATTCGGTCCACATTTTATAGATGTAAATGAGGGGAATGGTATTTTGCCAAAAGGCATACCTTATTTTTTAAATCTTCACCTGAGGATATTTTGCTTTGCTTTTAGAGAGAGAAGGGAGAGAGAAACATCCACGTGAGAGAGAAGCAATAATCCAGTGCCTCCTATATGCACCTGGACTGGGAATTGAACCCATAACCTAGGTATGTGCCCTGACCAGAAGTCAAACCCACAACCTTTTGGTTATGGGGCAGCACTCCAACCAACTGAGCCACACTGGCTAGGGCAAGACACAACCTTATTAAGAGTTGGATTAAGGTTTCAGACCCAGAGTCTTAACTGTTGAACCACCAGCTACTCAAATTAGGACAACTAACAGTTAAAGACAGTGTACTAAATGTATGTGCACAATTCATTGGAAGGAAATCATGCTCAATTGCCCCTGAGATTTCAAGTAGAAATGCTCCCTAAAGCAGCTGGCATTTTACAAGGTCTGCCAGAAGGTACCCAGCCATGTAATATCAAAAATAGACACATTTATTGAAAAAGACACAAGATATAAGAAACATTGTACATAGGACAATGATGCTTCAGTCCCCTTCAAAGCAGGCACCTTTGGACCTCACACAGTTCTCCCAATCACCATCAACTGCCCCATCATTTTTTCCTGAATCTCATCCAGACTCTGAAATCTCTTCCCTTTCAAAGGTGATTTTAGTTTTGGGAAAAGCCAGAAGTTGCAGAGTGCCAAATCTGGGCTGTAGGGTGGCTGAGTCACCTGGGTGATTTGAAGTTTTGCCAAAAAACTCTGCACAAGACATGATGCATGAGTGGGCATGTTGTTGTGTTGAAGCTGCCAATCACCAGTTGCCCAGCTGTGACTTTCTTAATCATCCAAATAGTTTCTGTGGAGGAATGTTCAAGCTTAACGCAAAATGTGATGCACATTCGTTGCTGTACTCGCTCAGTCATTTTGAATGTGACAGCCACACAGTACACATGCTCACTCAACAGCATCTACCACCCCCACTGACTAGTACATGGAAGTCATCGTTGTTCACACATGTGCATTCCAGTCCATTTTCTTTGGATGCTGCATAAACCATTCTCATTATATTAATAATAACTGAACTTTTTTCTGGACAGACATCATAGGTCAGCCATAAATGATGAGTAGGAGTCCCTCAGAAAGATAGAAGAAAAATGCATTCTGAGAGGAGGAGGCAGTGGGGATAAAGTCATGGAAGTGTGACACTGCATGATGCCCTTGAGAATTACCTCATTATTCCATGTGGTCTGAGCATGAATTCTAAAGCAGGGGCATGGAGAAAGATGAGGCCAGAACAGGCTAGTCCTGAAGGGCCCATCATGCGATGACATGGTGTCTGGACTAAACTGCAAGAAATGGGAGCCACGGAAAGGTTTTAAGAAAGGCAGTATCATGAACAGATAAATATTTTAGAAAGATCACTTTGCCCTGGCCATAGTATAGATGGATTGGCATGGGTGGAAGAAAAAATAGCCATTTGAGGTTACCGCCATAGGTCATGTAAGAAATAAAGAGCACCGGGACATAGGTAGTAGGAAATGGGGAGATGCTATAGAATAAGAAGGGCTTGGATACTAATCGTCTGTTTTCTAAAGAAATGAAGAAAACAAGAATGCCCCTGGGCAGGCCACTTAATCAATTTTTGCCTCAATTTTTCATATAGAAAATGATAATAATAGCACTTATGGGGAATTAAATTAATAATAACTACCATTTACTGTGTGACCAAAATGTGCAAGAATAGACCTGTTATACAAATTATTTTAATACCCAAGATAAGAACTATCAGAGGAGAAGTAAATTTGCAGGGTAAGGTAAGAAAGAAGGTAAGTTTACTTATAGATGCAATGAATGTGGGGAGACTGGGAACCCCACGTGTAGAACAGCACATGGCCCAGTCACTCAGCAGCAATATCTGGCTAAAGATACACATCTATGAGATATGAGACACACAGAAAGCACAAGATGAAGAGAAGAGATGGGCAAGACCAACCCCAAACCCTGCGGACAGCTATCACTTTGGTACGGGCATAAGAGGCTGACAAGAAATGGTCAGAAAAAATAGGATGAGTACCAGGAGAGAAGCTGTCCCAGAAACTACGACAGTAGGGAGTTTCAAGTAGAATAGTGTCCAGTGTAAACCCTAGCGATAAGTCAAGTCCAATGAGATCTGGAGATTAAGAATGAAGCCATATGAGTAACTTGGGTGTTGAAGAGCAAATAGCAGCTATGGAAGTAAAGGCAGAAATTGGCGATGAGTCTTAGAAAAAGGATGTCTGAGGAGGAAAAGAAAGGTATAAGGTGGTATCTAAAGTATTGTGACAGGGCTGAAGAAGAGTTTTATAAGATTGAAAAGACTTGAGCAAGGGAGAGAGAGAAAACTTTGACACATGTTCTCGGTCCCACAAGAGAAGGGAAGTGCTGGGGTGAAGAAATGAAAGTGGACCTCAAAAGGGAGAAAAGAGGTGTCTTGAGTCTGGGTGTAACTTAAGAAAAGTCACAAACATTAACTATATGTTTACATCCATAGAGAAAACCAGAGACATGCTTGCTTTGTTACTTGCCCTGTTGCAGTAACACCTATTTATTATAGAGTGCGCTAATGAAAGACAGAAGAAGAAAAGGCTTTGAAGTCAGTTAGATACTGAGGAGCTCTGTATCAATTCTGATGGGGGAGAGGGAGGTTTTCCCACATGACTAAGCAATTCTTGCACACCCACTGGATGGCCTTCACTTTGGGTCAGTTCTGACACCAAGTACTCAGAGACAGCAACAAACACAAGGCTTCCCTCCCCCACTACAGATGCCCATCACAAGACTAGGTTGTCACCTGTGCCCCTGGTGGATGGCTGTAAATTAGAGGTTCCCGGGACCCCCTCCTTGCTACAGTGGACTGGGGAACCCAATTGATGCACTAGATTATTGGCTAATTACAAAGGATACTGAAGGATACAAATCAATATCCAGATGAAGAGATACATGGGCTGGGTCAAGAACAAAGGAGCTTCTGTCCTCTCAGAGTTTGGGGCCTGGCCCCAAGGCACGTAGGAGCACACTGCTGTACCAACCTGTAGGCTCTCTGAACCCTGTCCTTTTGGGTTTGTATGGAGGCTTCATTACTTAGGCATGATTGATGAAACTATTGGCCATTGATGATTGATTTAACCTCCGTTCTCTCTCCTCCCCAGAAATCAGGGGATGAGATTGAAAGTTACAACCTTCCATTGCTGATTGGTAACCCTGCAATCAGGCCCCATCCCTAGGTGCTTTCCAAAAGTCACCTTGATTAACACAAACCTAGTTGTGTTAGAAAGGGACATGTGATGAGTAAACAAGAGATCCACTTCACCTTTATGACTCTGAAGCAAGCTTAGGAACTGAGGACAAGAGACCAAATATTGTGACAAAATATCAGCCCATTGCTTTCATAACTCAGGAAATTCCAAGAGCATGGGGACCGAGTGCCCAGGAACTGTGGGCAAAAACCAAATACACATGAGGAACGTGTTCCCTGTGAGTCACAATATTATACATACAAAATCCTATGTAGTCCTTTCCACTTGCTTGTTTTGAATCCCTAAATAGGTTATACCAGGCTCATTTTCAATGATATCTATCTTACATGGTTGTCGTGCCAATTACTGTCAACATCAGAAGACTGTACAGGATATCTAGACTAATACATGGTAGTCACTCAGTTAATAAATTGTCTCTAACATTACTTTAATCAGTACAACAACATTATGAGCTAATTATATATGGGGAACTGAGACACCAACAGCTGCAATGGCTGGCCCAGGGTCATTTGGCTGCAAGTAGGAGCCAGAAATCAAATTCAGTGGGCTAGTGCCAGGGTGTATAATCTGTTAACCAGGACAAGAACTCCTTCCTTGACCAAACTTTAGTCAGGCACCTCTGAGCCCTCTTTTCCAGTGGGTCTCAGCCTGGCCCCATCCTGCCCTTGTCCTGCTGTGAACAGTTTTAACAAATAATTCTGTTAAGCCAGTTTATTAAGAATTCCCCCACCCTTGACATCTAAGTCCATGGCCTGCCTTTTGCAAGAATCTTGTTAAGTCGGTTTAACAAGAATCCCCCTACCCTTGATATCGAATAAATTCTTCCTCATAATTGTTCCTCCATTGACTCCCTGACTCTGCTCATTGGCCACAAAACCCCAGCTGTCTTTGCTGTATTCAGAGCTGAGTTCAACTCTCTACCCTATTGCAATAGTCTTGAATAAAATCCTCCTAGCTATTTTTAGCAAGTGTCTGGGACAATTCTTTTCTTTTACAACCACTATGCTGTATTACCTATGAAACATGATGAAGCAGCAATTTAGTTGTAATGCCATTAAACTCAGTGGAAATGCAGCACGACACAGGAGGCGAGGGCAAGCCCAGCCTCTCCCTCTAGGTGTGGAGGAGGCTCTGCCACTCCCTGCATCTGTGACCGTAGGAGAGTTGCCTACATTCACCGCTTTGCTAGCCTCATCTATAAAAAAGAGATAATAATAATAGTATTTACTTCAAAGGAAATTTTGGTGAAAATTCTATGTAAGCAGGATGTAGTAAGGCCTTTAAAATTGCTATCTATTTTCAAGCTATTATTGAGAAATTTATTGTTACATATTAAGTGGAGCAGACCCTAATTACCCCATTTATTCTGCAAACTGTCATCTACTCCCAGCACCGCCAAGTGCCCATTATTCTGCTGTATGTATATTTTTTCTGTAGCATTTATCATCTAGCATACTACATAATTTACTTATGTATATGTTTATTGAGTTTTTTTCACCTCCTCTCCTAGAAAGTAAATTTCCCAGGAGGAACTGAAGCGATATTTGTTGATTGGATTAACAAAATATTAGTTCTTGAGGAAAAGCTAGTAAGGGAAAAGACAGAGGAAGTTAGTGGAGATTCACTAGAAAAGTATTGGGGGTGTCAGGACTGATGCAGTGGTTCCTTCATATTCTTTATTTAAAAGATTTTATTTATTTATTTTTAGAGAAGGAAGGGAGGGAGAAAGAGAGAGAGAAACATCAATGTGCGGTTGCTGGGGGCCGTGGCCCGCAACCCAGGCATGTGCCCTGACTGGGAATCGAACCTGCGATGCTTGGGATTGCAGCCCGCGCTCAATCCACTGAGCTACAGCAGCCAGGGCTGGTTCCTTCATATTCTTAATTTTCTTTCAAATTATTGTATCTTCTCCCTGCACAGAGAAGTGTCAGATAGGTTTACTTTCTCACTGCAAAAAAAAGAATGAAGAATGGACCACAGAAGGAGGAGAAAGGAGGAGGGAGGGAGGCTCCTCTGAGAGAGAGAAAGCAAACTGCTACACTGGAATCTGCATTGTAACAAGACCCCGAGGTGATCTGAGTACTGACGAACCACCTAGTGGGACACTTAATAAACATTTGGATACATGGGCCTATCTTGACCTCACCAAATGAGAATCCCTGACTATGAAGCCAGGAATCACCAGTAATCCACACCCCCGATGATGCCCCTACACAATAACACTTGAAAACCACCACTCAATACAGCTCAGAATCTGAGAATTAGATCTTTGTGAGTTAGCCCAAAAGAGACAAAAAAAAGCAGTAAGTTTCAAAACACTGAATATTGCTCTCAAAGTTCAAGAGAGCCGGGGCAAATTAAAGCTAATTATCAACAACAAGCAATTAAGCAAAGGTTAGCTTCAGGGAAAGATGGTTCGCTGGATCACTTAGAATCAGTTTTTCCCAGAAGCTGACAAAAAAAAGGACTCCCAGGGGAGCTATACAAGACAGTTTTTCAACAGACAACCTGGGAGATAGGGCCACTGAAGGAAAGCCCCCAGTGACCAGAGTTATATTTATCTTCCTGCCTAAGGCACTCGCCAATTATGTGCACTGGAAATGTGAGTTGGCCTCTCTGCTAGAAAAGAAGGCACAGGGTTGAGGAGAGCTTTTCTGTGTCCTACTTTATTAGAAAGGAACAGACTTAGAAAAAAATTTTTTGAGCAACAACCCACAAACAACGTAAAAAAGAAAAAGATTCTAAGAAGGTGGAATGAAATTTAAACCAGCATCAAAGTTCTAGAGAATGGAAGAATACAACGATAACGATGGGGAAAAAATAAAGAGAAAACCTTCATGATTATTACTCACAGGGTAGTTCATGCACTAGCAGCATCAGCTTCCTCTGGGAGCTTGTTAGGAATGCACATTCTTAGGTTCCCACCTAAATACCCCTCAGAAGAAATCTGCAGCTTAAAAAGACCCCCAGGTGATTTGTAGTCACACTAATGTTCAGAAGCACCAAGCCACATCAGTGGTTCCTAAAGTGGACCTGTACATTAAAATTATGTGGGAAACTTTTAAAACTCAGGATGTCCAAAATTTTATACTCCAAACTCTCTGGAAATAGATCGCAGGCAACTGCATTTTTAAAAGTTCCCTATGTATAGCCAAGGTTGAAGACCATTGTTGTATACACTTGTAGTTCTGAAGTTATATTAGAGGTATAAGATTTTGACCATAAAAACATGGCTACTGACTTTTTTATTAAATCATAGCATCCCATATACAATGAAACTTAAGGTGCCAGGAGATGAACAGAAATCTGGGTGATGGTTTAGTGAATCACTGCTAAATACAGGGAACACACTATATATTGATACATATTTTTATCGCTAATAGAGAGGTTTGCTCTCCTCCTGCCCAATGCATGAAATTCATCAGATGCTCATCAAATAAGGTAATCCTCTGAGAATAAGTAGAAAAGCCTGAAGAAATCTAAAATGCTGCTCTAATGGCTTAAGTATTTGTGAGAACAAGTGGTATTTGCATGTCTTTTTCCAGTTAAAGGTCATGACATTATAAAAGAACTGAGGATTAGAGATATGAGTGTGTTTTAATAATCAGGTAATCTTGGTCTAAGGTGAAAGGTCTTTGTTCAAACACACAACACATGATTTAACTGCTGGTACAATAAACACACACTGATACTTTTACATGCTGGAAAGTATGTTTTAAACATGCAAATTCTTCATATATTTTACCACTAAGCTGTACACCTGAAACCAATATAAAATAATACTGAAAGTAAACTGTAATTGGAAAACAAAAAGGAAAATAATAAGTACTTGAATTCTTATGCTAATAATAGTGTGTTCTTATAGTAAAAGTAATAAAATTCAAAGGCATGAGATCATAAAGTAGACATTCAGTAGGATCTTTTAAACTGAAATGTATAAGAAGACTGATAAAATGCCCAAATAAAACTATAAACTGGATGTTATAAAAAGCAGCACACGGAGCCTAAAAAGGATCACTTGGAGGAGGAATTCCTCCATCCTCAGTCATAAATAACTGGAAAGACGCTCAGATACAATCCTTAAAAATAAAACCAAGACAATGAAAATTCATAGAATAATCAATGAAATTAGGTTAAAACTTAAGAGTATGAGTAAAGAATCATTGGTTTCCCTAAGACATTAGAGAGGACTCATGACTCAATACAGTAAGAAGAAGAAACGAGAAAAGGCTATGACATACAGAAGATAGTCACTGTAGCCTGAACACCCGAGGGTAGGGCGTGGAGGAAGCTCATGGGTAAGAATAAGGGGAGAAACAGAAGAGATCTTGTATATAAAAGACCAGATAGAATCCACCATTTAGTGTATTATTCAGCAAAAAGTCATTGAACAACAGTTTATCAGACACTGTACTGTACAAGGCTACAGAGAACTAAAGGTTCATTGGTTAACCAGGAGTTTGTGTCAATGTTGGCTTCCTAATGGGGCAGAGAAAATGAACTCAGACATGATACCAGGTAGAGAAAGCTTTTAACTAGCTGGATGTTCTCATCCAGCTTTGAGTAGAGGTAAATGATTGACTTGTCTAGCTGATCTTTTAGAAAGTGGAAAAACCAATGCGACCTCTCACAATATCATTCTGACTCAATCATTGTTTAAGAGAAGGACTGAGACCTTGAGAAAAAATGATAATGAGGCAGGATAGTAAGAAGCTAGGGGAATTCCTTGGCAAGTGCAATGGGGAAACTGAGGCAGAGAGCTAAACAGATGGCTGAGCAATTTACAGCCAGATAATAGAGTCTTATCTTCCCTAACATGGACAGCTAGGATCAAGTGGTTTACATATTCTAGGCCATGCCAGGCAGGCCTACCTCTGTCTCAGTCCCTTTTTGGTGACATTCTTTGGAGGTGAAACTGACCAGAGAATGACCCTGATTTCTCTATGGCGCATTTTGAAGAATCAGCAGATTAAATGACACACCTGGAAAGCTGATGGATATTCTACTGAGGTCCTCCCTTGAACCCTCCCCTAAAATCCCCAACTTTAGAACACAGATAAAAACCCTTAACACAAAGCACCCAGTATACTTTCTCTTGAGCACACTTGTGCCTTCCCCCTCTTCTTTCCTCAGGTGCATATCTTTCTTCCTCTTAAGCTCTGAAGAGTCCCAGGAGACTTACATGCAGGGCAGCAGGGTTGCAGAGTCAGTGGCAACTTGTCCTGGGCTAACGCCAAACCTGTCTCCGAGGGTCCTCCTTCTGCCTCTATGGCTTATTTCCTAAGTCCATGCAGCCCAGCTGGCTCACTCCTTTTGCCTCTGTAACTTTATTTCTAAAGGGCCATGGCAGCCTCACCTAGACTCGACTCTTTCTTACATTTCCAAAGGGCCGAGGCAGCTCTGCATAAGTTCATTCCTGATGCTATGATCTCGCTTCTTCTATCTTAAGCCTGCCCTTTGTATCACTGTCTCCACCTTTAATATATCTATTTTCACATTCACCTGTACTCATGTTGTGAAGCCTTTCCTGCACAAAGTAAAGAACTCACACATTCCATACCATTCTGGGGCAGAATGGCCTCAGTCCCGGTCCCTTTCCCGTGACAATAACATCGTTGTACAAGATAATAAGTAGCTGGATATAACACCTATGATACTTACAGTTCCAAAATTAAGGGAAGTAAAGTTCAAAGAGCTCAGAAGAAAAGTAAGGGAAAAGCTATAAAAGGAAACAGTCAAGATTCACCAGATCGTATCTTAGATAATAATGGGTATGTTGGTCCTATCAAGAGATTATGTGCACTTCACAAAACTAGTGAGAATATATATGACAGGAAATTCAACAAAGAAAAATGCTGAAATTAGAAAACTAAAATGAAGAAAAAGAGGGTCATCAAGGAACATGCATAAAGGTCGCATGGACAAAGCCAAAGGCGGGTAGGATAGAAGGTGGGTGCAGATGGCAGGGATGGTGTGGGGCGTGGTGGGGGGAAATGGAGACAACTGTACTTGAACAACAATAAAAAAAGAAAAAAAAAGAAAAAGATAAGTACCTAGGGAAAAAATACCACATAGGACATAATAAACAATAACAAAAAGGAAAGACAAGTACCTAGGGAAAAATACTACATAGGATATAATAAACAATAATGAAAAGCAAAAGACAAGTACCTAGGAAAAAATACTACAAGGAGGTAATAAACAACAATGAAAAGAAGAAAAGTACCTAGGGAAAATACTACATAGGATATAATAAACAATAATGAACAGGTAGGAAAAAATGCAGGAAACAAGTAGTTGCTTGTATATTGTAATCAAACTGTCTTCAATATGCAAAGATGGTTAGTGTGATATTGTGAATAATAAAAATATATACATTTGGTCTTCATCCCTGGTTCTTGGCATAGAGCTCCTAAATGCCTTGTAATTTCCTGAATGAGAGGAGAAAGAAGAGCATCTTTTGTGATTCATAGTAAGACCTTTCCAACCATACCTGAATTTATGCTAACGAGGTGACTCTTGGAAAATGGGGGCTGGTTGCCTGAGAAACCAACCACAGATTAGAGGGTTGGCACTTTTAGCCCCACTACCCAATCTCAGGGAAGGGGAAAGGAACTGAAGATTAAGTTCAATCACCAATAGCCATTGATTTGATCAATCTTACATAATAAAACCTCCATTAAAAAAATTAAACAGAGGGTTCAGAAAACTTTCAAGTTGATAAACACATAGAGGTGGGGGAAGGTGGCACACCCCAAATGGGCATGAAGGCTCTGCACTCCTTCCCACATACCCTGCCTTATGCCTTTCTTCCATTTGGCTGCTCCTGAATTTCATCCTGCATACAAACTGGAAATGGTGAGTAAAGCACTTTCCTGAGTTCTGTGAGCTATTCTAGTAAATCATCAAACTCAACGATGGGGTCATGGGAATCCCTAATTGATAGCTGGTTGGTCAGAAGTACAGGTAGTAACCTGGCACGGAGACTGTCTGAAGTGGGGGGCAGCCTTGGGAGATCAAGTCCTTAACCTGGGGACTCTGCACTGCCTCTGGGTAGGTCAGGACTGAACCTCAGGACGTCCAGTGGGTGTTCAGAGAGGCAGTTAACTGACTGGTGTGGGGAGAAAACCCCCATGCATTTGGTGTCAGAGAAACTGTGAGACAGGAAAAGGTTTTGTTGTTGTTCTTGTTGTTGTGTCTTTTTAGTAACACATATGATGAAAATTCTTAAAGACTAACTATCCCCAAACTTCTTCTCCTCCAAACTATAGACGCTTATATTTTCCTGAATTTGCTGTGATTTCAACTCAATTATCTTAGAAAAAGAAAAATCAGAGCCTATTGCACTTAACTAAAAGACCTAACTTTATCCAAAATGTTAATGCCCTTGTTTTAAGAAGATTCTTTTTAATTATCCATACTTTGATTAACCTGACAAGACTCAATCTACCATAAGTTGTTGGTTTCTTTTTTTTAGGTTTTTTCTCCCAATAGACTTTATCTGCACTTTAGAAAATATTTTGGGAAATGGCTAGACTGATGAGTTACCATGAAGGATTACAACTTGGCATTTTAAATGTAGACTGAAATACAAAAATAGATTGAACTTACATTAACTTCTAAGGGTAGACTAGGCTAGGCAGAGTGGATTTTTACAGCTTTCATTTGAAAGGAATAACACAGTGAATTGTCATTCCTCAAAATTATTCACTCAGCTGTCCTTGGCCATTCATGTGATTTGGCAATATATATTGAGCCATCTCAATTTTAATATACTTTGAATGTGACATTTCATATTCAGAGTAAAATAGCATATTTCACACCAAGTTAATAGGAAAAGATTAAAATAAATTGTTCTCTGAAACATGTAAAGGTCTTCTCACAGGAGTGGTAAGTAAAATACCAATTTTTAGACTTTCTGAGCCAGTTCCTGAAATGCAGATCATTTGGAACTGATCACCTTCTGATATGAAATGGTAAATAGTATTCTGTTATGGTTTGACTTCAACAGTGTCCAGTGCCATTTGAAATATCTTTTAATCTTACTTTGAACCATCCATTCAAAAATCCTCAAAATGATTAATCTAAACTTCCAAAACATTAGGCTGAACAATTTTTTAAACAAAATTCACATTGCGGCTATTTGTATTAATAATTGTTTTATCTGGTAAGTAAGTACCAACTGATTTCAACTCTTGCCATATTACTGTCACGATAAATGTGTATATGAACATAGAAAAACTTTTCTAGAGAAAATAAGATTCTCAAAGACATCCAAAATAGCAGAAAAAAGAAGCATGACCTTGCACCTATAAAATTTATTTTAGAATACATCTGGCCTACTGTTCTTTTCAAATCTGATCTGCTGAAATGTCATGTTTGCAAAAAGTCATGAATATTGAAAAATAAATTTTGTCAAAACCAAGCCCCAAGTTAAACTTTAAAAGATGTTTTAAGAAAAAAAAAATAATGAATCCACATGAACACCATACTTAGATTTACTTAGACTGATGATGGATAACTCAACTGTCCTTAAGGAACAAATCAAATACACTTTGACCACAAACTATTTTTCCATAATTAAACAACATTAAGCACCCATAAACACTTTTTTTTAGTTTCCTCAAAAAAAAAGAAAAACAAGTATTCCTTTCTTTGTACTTTCCTCTTAAACCCATTATAAGAAAAAGAACAGTGCAAGAACAACAAATGTGATAAGGGCACCTAATCAAGGAGATTAGGAGGCTTGGTAAATGGGAGATTTGCCACATAGCACATCAAGAGGACACCTGCTATTCAGCTCTAACCAACTGTTTCCTAGCAGAGCTTGAGGAGCAATGTTGTCAAAGCCTCTGATTAAAAACAAATCCCTATCTTTCGGCAGACTGCTCTGCGATGTAGATGTTTGCAACTGTAGGAGTCCTGGGCTCCCTGCCTGCGGGCACACAGTCAGCACTGCACTGCCTCATCCTCTGGGGCAGGGGCAGGGGCAGGGGCGGGGGGGAGCATGGAACGAGTTCTGCTCAATGACTTGTAAGTCAAATTTTAATTGTGCAGGTATGACCTCCCAAAGCTCTTTGCTCTCTGCTGTGGCCATTACTAATATTCCAGATGGTGGCTGCTCTGTCAAGGCAGGTCCAGAGCACAGACACTTCAGTGCAATTGTCCTCCAAGATATCTGTGATACATGAGTGAGAGATAACATTTTGTTATTGTAAACTCATGAGGGTGCGTGTGTGTGTGTGTGTGTGTGTGTGTGTGTGTGTACTATAAGATGTTTTTTCTTGGCTGATACAGTCACTAACAGATCCACACACCAGTGTGGGCCAGAGTTTAACCATGGGCCATCACTTTGCAATCTAAATCACATAGTCTGTTTAATATGAGAGTGCACATGCGTTGGGTTCAATAAACAAAAGAATCTTAGATTGCTACAAAGAATGCATGATTTTGGGCTTAATTAGTGAAGAATGAGAGAGAAAGGAGGAGAAAAAACAGGTGAGGGAGACAGAGGAGGAGAACAGCAAAAAACAAAATGAAACCAAGTGAAAAGGTCAAAGTGAAAAATAAATGAATTAGGGTGGCCAGACCTGGTTCACATTCCAAAACAGTCATGTCTGTCCATAAGCTTTTGTTGGAACCCATCTTACTTTCTACAGTTCCCTTCCCAGATATACTTAGAGATTTTCTGAAGCCTTCTCACTCTACACAATGGCCTGGGTTTAAACATGTCTGCCGTTCCTTCCCATTACTAAATGTCTGGGTCCCCAGGTCCCCTATGGAAAGGAAGTCAACTCTTTATAAGACCTTTATATTGGAGTTTAGGGATTATGAGTATATGGCTATTAAAATATATTCCCTCTTTTATTACAGTGTTTTCATCTTTAAAATACAGTCTGTATGCATACATTCTTAGCTTGAAGAAGTACAAATATTAGCTTAGTAACACAAGGCACATATTTGGGAGCCAGACTACCTTAGTTCACATACTTTGAGTGTGCCGCCTTGGAAAAGTAATGCTTTGTGCCTTTACCTCTATTTTCTCATATGCAAATTAAGGGTAATAAGAATATATATCCCATCGGGTTCTCTTAAGTACTTAGTGCCTAGCATTTGGTGAGTACCATATAAATGTTTGTTAAATAAATGTGGAAACGCATTAGTAAATATATACATGTTAATACAATTAGGCTTCAGATTGCTGTGAAATGTTGGCTGGGGAAAAAGGGGGCTAGAATAATTTCTAACACCCCTCAAGTTCCACAGTATAGTAGTTCATGTCTGGTATTCAACTTATTTATTAGTTTCAACAATAAAGTCAGAGTTGTTTCATTTATATAAATATCCCTGCATCAAGCTTATGCTTTTGAAAGACTGACAGCCATTTCCCTTTTGATACCACAGATAGAAAATAATATTTAACAATAACCCATAAAAGAGAAGGAAAACCTAGTCAGAAGCTAAACATACATCTGTCCCTTGCTACTGTCGATACACTTGAAAAGCTCTAACCCAGCTCTCCAAAAGCCTTGTCTTTTTGCTTAAACTCCAAAGGAAAAATGTGGCATTGTAATAAGACTTTGCTCTTAACTTAGAAAGTGACTTGGTTTTTCAGTTTATCTCTTTTTATATAGTCAAGCATAAAATTTAAGGGATGCCTTCCACCAAAAACTTCTTTCTCATAAAACATCTTTCCCAGTGTGTTCTGTATTCATGTTGTGCCATAAAAGTGAAGTACACGTTGACTTTTGCTACACCCTGAGTTTTCTTTTCAGACTTCCACTGAAAATCATTAACAAAAGTAAAAGAAGCTTCTTTGCCCCTCACCCATCCTCAATCCCCTTGAATTTTTGGTGTGCTTGTTGTTCTTTTAAGGCTGTGATAACTGATAAAGCTGGTTCACAAGTCTACGCAATAAATCCGTGTGTTTGAATCCTAATGTCTCCTGGTTATCTCTTTTTCCAGAGGAGGATAGAGAGGTTTGCATAGAAAACTTAGAGGACTGTTTGATATTCCCAACAGATTTTGAAAACAGATTCTGTTTGACATTTCTAAGCTTAAGACTATCTAGGTGGTAAATTCAAAAAACATATTTACAAGTAATGAAGGAAACAATTCTGAAGCAACCTGTAGAAATTTTCAGAATTGAGAATTACTTCAGACATTCAAATAGGAAACCTCTGAAGCGAATTACAAACTCATACTCAGCATATTACATGTAATACAGAATGTCTTCTGTACCCATCAGTGAATCTCACTTATCTCCTGCGGTAAACAGTCTCATCGTGAAACTTATGACTTTATATTTTCTGCTTTCATTTCCTCTAGACCTGACCTTATTGGCAATGTCTGAAAGAATTGGTAGGCTTGAAAACCCATTCATCCTTCTTCAAAATACTGTATTTAAAATGGAAAACAATCCCGCGGGGTAACTACTTTTAATCCTTACAATACCACAGTCAGGAAAGAGATTTACATTTGTTGTATGAAATCTTTACAAATGTCTTTGAACCATAAACTTTCCAGCAATAAAAAGCATGGCAAACGCAGCCTTTTGTTGATAAAAACTAAATTACATAATCACTAATGTAGTTGTTTATTGTGTCCAAATATAAAAAAGCTAAAAATTTTAAGTTATTTTCTATACTCATGCTAATCAATATCAAAATACAGAGAACTTTAAAGCTACCAATCAAAACTGAAATGACAAAATAAAAGCAATGAAATGTTTTGTTAGATTGAAAAACAGAGTGCTGATACATTGGAACCAGATGTCACTCAGTTATGTATGTTAGACAGTATTTCATATGTATACAAATAAGAGCCTCTCCTGCCTTAGATGCTTTCACTCTTATGTTCCCCAGTTAATGGGATGGCCCTGCTAATTCTTCCTCCTGACTGCAAATATACATCCATTTCAATGAGAGCAATGGGAAGAACCATGGGAGACACTGAAAGTAAACACTGTTTTCCTGCCCTGACCGGTATGGCTCAGTTGGTTGGGCATCATCCCACAAAGCTAGGGGTCACCAGTTTGATTCTTGGTCAGCTAGGTTTGTGTAAGGGGCAACCAATCGATGTTTCCCATACTCCTTCTCTCTCCCTTCCACTCTCTCTCTAAAAAAATTAATAAATATATTTTTAAACTATTTTCCTTAAAACCAAAGCAGATGTTTAAAGAAGTGATTCTAGAACTACATTGGGGAAAAAGTTATGCAGTGATTGAATTCCTCTACCACTCTACTCCCCTTCCTTTTTACAAATCTAACAAGTCAATTTGACTGTTTAAAGGGAGAGTCAGGAAACTCACTGAAAGCTTATAAAACTGTTTGGACTTGTCTTTGGTTATTAAGCAACAGCCATTACAGAGGCAAATGTTTCCTTCCCCATTACATCTATTTGCAAAGTAAAGCATCTGAGGGCTGCATGGGATGATAAGGTCACGGCAAGATGATGAGGCACACTCAGATCCCTCAAAAGCCACAGAGTGAGTTCAAGTCTCCTGGCCTTTGACATCAGCCTAGCAGCCATCCTCACCAACTCCAAGGCAACACAGTAATAGCCACCACAAGAACCAGGAAGAAAATCAACCTAGCAGCTGTCAGAAAAGTAAATGTAAGAAACAAGAACCACCAATAGTGCGTATCAGGTGCTTAATTTTGTCACTAGTTCTAGGCGTGGAAGAATTTGGGTCAGATGAAACACAGGCAGGGGATCTAAAACACATAAGATCTGAGGGTCTTGGAATATTTGCAGAATTCGGGCATTGATTCGACACATTATTCAGTACCTAGTATTGTACAGAGTGCCAAGATGACAAAGATACAACAGATGGGGTCCTGAAAACCTCAAAGAACTAACAGTGAATTGAGGAAGTCAGGCTGGTAAGGGACACTTAGAGAATAGCCCAATGATATCTATGATGAAGGAAAGTACAAGATGCTTTAGGGACCAAACCGATTCAAACTAAGATTACAGAAAACTCTTTGCAAGGGCTCAAGACGTCTTCAAGAGGAAAAAGATATTATTTTTATAATACGAGTTTACTTGTTTGCCACACAAAGAATTGTAGTAGAATTTAGTCAGACCACAAGGGGCTGCAAGACAGAACAGTCTAAGTAAAGGAGCCCACAGCTTGTCTGGGGACCTCTACGGATTTTGGTGTGTCTGGACACAGGCTGGAAATAATCAAAGAAGAAGCTTGGGAGTTTGTGAGGGTTTGGTTATGAAAAGTTTGGTACACTGAGCCCAGCAATTGGTATTTAATTCTGCAGACTATGGGGAAACATTGAGAGAGCAGAGTGATATGATTAGATTTGTGTTTAAGAGCAGCTCTTCTGGCAGCCTCAGGAAGAACAGATGGAGGGAGGAGGGGACGATGTACAGAGTGATAAGTTAATAGGCTACTGCATGGAGAAGACTTGACAGCTTAGACCAAAGCATTGACAGCACAAGGAGAATGAGGGGACAGATTCATGATGTTTAGAAGACCGAATCAATAGGGTTTGGTGATGGACGGTATAGGGGAAAGAATGAGCCTTGTATAGCTATTGGATTTCTTATTACGATGTGTCATTCACCCACTTAGAATATATAGGAGGAGGAGCATGTGGGAAGGAGGAGAATAAATGACTGATGCAAAAGTCCCTGTGGGGTATTCAAAGAGATCTGGTGTATTGAACATTTAGATACAGAGATTTAGAGTCCAGAGAAGCAGTGCGAGTTAGACATGTACATTGGGATGGGTATCTCAGCACTGGATTTTTATGAAGACAGGAAAAAGAATGTAAGTACAGGAAGAGCAGAGGGCTATAATGGAGCCAAGAAAAACAGAAGCATTTGCAGGCGGATGCTTGTGCTTGGCATGCCTGGATATGGGTATGTCATGAAGCTGGCTCCAGGCTCAGAATGGCATGAAGGGGTTAAACATGAGATACCATATGAGTCAGCCATTCCACTCCTAAAAATATACTAAAAAATGAAAACACATGCTCACACAAAAACTGTACACAAATCTTCATACTCACATTATTCATAATAGCCAAAAAATTGCAACGACCCAAATGTCTATGAACTGGCCAAAGGTAAGTAAAATGTAACATGTCATACAATAAAATACAACATGGATAAACTTAAAAGCATTATGCTAAGTGGAAAAAAGCTAGCCAGTTATTATGTGAATCCATTTATAGGAAATGTCCAGAATATCCTATAGGATTTCCATAGGCAGGTCTATGGAAATAAAGTAGTTTATCAACTTTTTAGGGCTGGTGGGGGGATGGAGAGAGTAGGGGACTATAGGTAAAGGGTTCAAGGCTCCTTTCTGGGGTGATAAAATGTTCTAAAGTTGATTGTGGTAGTCGCTGCATGATCCTGTGACTATACTAAAAGCCACTGAACTGTGCGTTTTAAATGAGTGAATTGGATGGTGTGTGAATTATATCTCAATAAAGCTGATAAAAATGGTATGAAAGCACACTTGAAAGCATAGATAAGATAAACCCAGGCACAAAGGCTTAAAAGTTATTACAATCGCTCTGAAGTTCATCTAAAGAAAGTAATCTTCTCTCCGTTGCAACAGACAGCAGAAGATGGGCGATAGGTAAATATTGGGGTAAGGGAACAAATGGGTCTCTTCAGCATAAAATAGATTCCCCATCTGTTTGGTGAAAGTAAAATGAAAAGGTTTGACAGGGAGGTTACTTGGAAATGCATATAAGTAGTCAAGCAACATTTTCAAACAATTTAGGTAATTTCACATGTGAAGATAAAATATTTCGGAGGAGGGCCTTGCAATTTTTGTACATGCTGATCTATGTAGGAAAATTCCATACTAGGGTACTATCAATTGTTTAGGCTCCCCACCTCCTTTACTAATGTAACAGTTGCTGTAAAGAATAGAGAAAATGGGCATTAACTTCCAAATAGGCCTAATTTAGAAATTACTTCTTAAGATTTCAGTCAGGAAAATAATATAACACTTGACAGAGTAGCCGCCCCACAAAAGGCGTTTGTTTGTTTTGTTTTTGCCTTATTTATTCTCATTAGGCAGTATCTCTGACTGTCTGGTTGTTTCTCCCGAAAGGGCCTTTGCTCTTTGCATCTCCATAACCCGACTCAGGATCTCCACCTGTCCACCTGTCCTTCCATACTTCTTAAGGATCCAACTGACAATATCAGTCCCATTGTTAGCCAGCTAGTGATATCAACCCCACCTCAGTTCGGGGCCCACGACAATCTAACTCTCCCTCCACCGGACACCCACTGCACGTCCGGGAGGACTCCCACAACGTGGTGTCTCTAACTTAGCTGTGTGTTTTGTCTCTGTAGCCAGGATCTAAGTGGCTCCACCGCAGACAAGGTGCTTTGCCTGTTCTCTGTGATGTCCAGCACACTGCTGGGGAAGCAACGCATTCTCATGAAACACCTAACCACGGCAGCACGAGACAAAATAATTCAAAAATAATTATTAATATCCCCAAGTTATATCTTATATAAGAAAAATAGCTTACATGCCCCTCAAAATGCATTCTTGCTCTTGTCTTAATTAAAAAGTTGCTGAACACTTGCTGTGAGTAGAGATTTTAAGTTCTGTGAATACATTATCTAATTTTAGCCTCTTAACAGTCCTGTAAGGTGGTCATTCTTACTCTCTTCACTTTGCAGATAAAAAAAGAGAGACTTGGTGTGTTTAAGTGATTTGTCCAAGTTCACAAGGATCCCCCCTCATTAAAGCCAATACATTTCCAGGACACTTTTTCTTTTACCTTCTACTATTGGCCAAAAGTCTCTTAATGAGATACTGGAAGACACAATGGCTCAGAGTCAGGAAGACCTGTATTTAAATCTTAAACTCGCAGAATCACAGTTTACTCAAATGTACAATGAGGCTAATAATACCTGATTCAGAGGCATGAGAAATTAATACAATCAGAAGCTCCCAGGCAGAGCAGGAAAATAATACTATTTCATTCTCAACTTATTTGAATTATTAATGTTTCCAGAAGCTTGCCATTATTTTTAGAAGGAAACATATCAGCAATTCCACAGGGGTAAGGTATTTTTCAGGGTGTTCGTGCAACGTGCAATTATATATTTGCTACCATCGTAAGATGTTAAGTTTTTCTTTAGAGAGATGATAAGGGTATTCCAATTATGCCATCTTGTTTTTATTAAAGGTCAAGTTGAAGACTCTACCAGTCATATTACATATCACTCCTGACTTTTTTCCCAAATGAAGAGCGCTTCTCAATTTTTTTTCAGCAGTAACTCCACAATGGGGACTTGGAGATGACAAGGTAAGGTGCAGCATGTAAAACGTTCTGAGAGAGAGAGAGAGAGAGAGAGTGTGTGTGTGTGCGGGTGTGGGTGCATGGTAAAGGAGGCTTTGCCTCCTGAAGGCTCTCCACTAAAATGTAAGTAAACCACCTGATAAGTCATCATCTGGAAAGCCACTGATATAATTGAAAGGATTTGCTTAGCAACCAACCACACTAAGTTCAGTGTGAGGGTGTTGATAGTGCACTTGTGTACAAGGTGCATGTCCGGAGCCTTGTGGCACAAAGCGATGTTAGAAGCAAAAAGGAAACAAGGTGTGGAACAAGAAACAGTCTGAGAGGGCTGTGTGAGGAACAGTGTACAAACACCAAAAACCTGGAGGAGGTGACAAAACAGTACCTTCAGAGATATCTGCAGTATCAAATCCAATTTCTGACCCCCTGATAACTTTACTCCTGATGGCTCTCACGTTATTTGCAATCTTGCATGGGACAAGTAAAAGCAAAAGTCCTGAGATCTGTGAACACACATCTGGGCTCATATTACCTGGTATGCAAGATTGGCTCAGGGTGTGGCTGGCTTCTTCCAGAAGTCTTCAGGATTTCCCATGCACTGGCAACAGGTTGGATTGGCTATGTAAGCAGAGACCATAGTCTACCATTAAGTCCTTGGCTTTGCCAAGGGCCTTAGACACAGACATTTAAATCTTGAAACAAAACATTCCCACAATATCTCACTCCCAACCCTTGCCTTCTTTTTGCTGTGACACCACCTAGACTCTCCTGAATGCTCACCATGCGTTGGCTGCCTGCATGTGTCAGGGGTAGGGGATTCTTTACAATACAGATTCTTGAGCCACTTTATTTCTTCTATTTTGGAACCAGTACAACCGGGGTGGAACCAAGTGTCTTAGTCAGGCCGCTGTAACAAAGTACCATATAGACTGGATGCTTTAAACAACCAAAATCTATTTTCCTACAGTGCTAGATGCTGGGAAATCCACGATCCAGTTGACAAATGAATGTTCCTGGTGGACATTCTCTTTCTGGTGTCCAGGAGGTCCCCTTCTCACTGTGTCCTCATGGCCTTTCCTCAGTTCACGTGGAAAGAGAAATCCCTCTTTTCCCCATCATGTCAGGCCACTAATACAACCTCACTTAACATTACCTCCTAAAATCTCTTTCTTCAGAAAAAGTCCCATTGAAAATTAGGGCTTCAACATAAGAGGTGAGGGGGGGGCAGTTTATTTCATAGCACCAAGGAAATCTGCATGTTCAGGCAGAATATTGAGTGAATCCAAGAACCTCACTTTGAGAGAGGCCCTGCTTTACAGCCTATTCCCAGGCATCCTTCTTAAAGGGAACACAAAGCAAATTATAACTGATTGTAATTCTAAAATACAAACTCAAACACCACACCTGTACCTGCAACTGTGTATCAGTGCTGATAAGAGCATGTCGCCTAATGCAAGCCCTCGGGTAGATGAGAAAATGGAAGCATATGATGTTGAGTAATTGGAAAATGTTTTCCTTGACTAGCATATTTAGCTAACCTTTGAGAGGCATTGAGGTGTGGCAACATCTTTAAAAAGTTACTAAAAAAAGACAAACATACTTCCAAACATTTACTTAAAAAACATTATAGTAGCAGGAACTGTTGCTAATTAAATGCAAATAGTTGGTTTATGTGCAGTGCAATTATCTCTTACTCAAAGAATTACATATGGAATATTGCATGCATCACTTCCTTCTTGAAGGAAAACAAATTCTCTCAAATCCACCATCAAATTACCCAACACAAGTGGTGCAAACATTTCACCAATGAGCTAAAAGCAGGTGATACACCCTTCCACCCACACCTCACAGCCATCTACCTTAGTTATTCTGCACAAGGTCCTTGACCGTTACCACAAATGTTCGTGTCATCTAATTAATAATGTTTTCTTCTTTGCTTGGAATGTATTATCAAGCAAAAAATATAACACATGAATGTATCTTCCGTTATTGTTTCAGAAAAGACTGAATGGTGTCTTGGTAACCTTCAAAACTATGGAGTATTAAAGGTTGGAATGTGGTTTGCATTTGAGCAGCCCAGCAGTGACTGGGTGCAATGAGTAATGTAAAGCATTTCTGGCCCTGGCCAGGTGGCTCAGTGGGTTGGAGCACTGTCCCATACACCAAAGGGCTGTAGGTTCCATCCCCAGTTAGGGTGTATGGGAAGCAACCAATTGATCTCTCTCTCCCCGCCACCTGCCGCCATCCTTCCTTTGTCTCTAAAAATCAGTAAACATATCCTCAAGTGAGGATTAAAAAACAAAGTATTTCTAGGATTGTTCCATAATGTGAAATCCAAAAGCTTTTAGGAAAAAGTATCTTTCTATGTTAAAAAATGTGCATGTATATATATATATATATATATATATATATATATAGTATATACACTATACTGTATATATATATATACAGTGTATATAGTGTATAGTGTATACTATACTATAGTATACTATACTATACTACACTATAGTATATACTATATATACTATATACTATAGTGTATATATAGTATATACACTATATATATATACATATTTATATAATTTTTAAATGTCCATCTAGCTTAAACTGGGCCAAAGATAATGTTCTTTACCTGTCATTGAGGAGAATTCCTATGGGGGGAAATCTTTCTGGTTCTGAGGAATCTTGTATAAGAAAGAAAACCTTTAACTAAGGAGTGCTAAGGATGGAAAGAGGACCATTTAAATAAAACAACCAGCATTGGAACAATTTTCTCTAAATGTAACACTAGTAATGTCTTTATCAGAAATAAGTAGGGATGCTTTTGGAAAATACAGATTCCAGGCCCACACCATTCTCCTGAACTCCAAAACCTCCAGGACCAGAGATCGGACCCAGACGCCTGGGTCAAGCATTTTCTAACCAGCCCTACAACTGGTTCTCATGCACAGAAGGGCTTCACTCAACACAGGAGGAAAAGGAAAGCAACGCACATTATCCTTCCTCTCCACCGTGCCATCCATGGTTCCACAGCCCGAGAAAACCTGAGACAAGACAATGAATTCCCACACAAGTAAAAATAATACTGTTTTAACTTAGATCCTTCATCTACCACACCAGTTAGATCCTAAGGCTTTTTTTCTCAGTAGCCCCAGAGGGCTCTAAGGCACCACAGTGATCTTTCAAACCACCAAATAATTCTCTAAGTCAGATCCTTGACTACTGTGAGCCTCTCCAAATAGGTTGAAAGTCAGCCCAGGAAGCTTGTCCTCAAAGGAGAAGACAATCAGTCTCTCTGTCTTCCTATTTCTCTGGGCTCTTTTTCTCTCCTCTCTCTTATCCACAGAGAGAATAGAGCCCCGTTCTATCAGTTTTCATTTTTCTATGTGGCCTAGTTGCCTTTCAACATTCAACACCTGGTGACATTATAAAGCTCCCACTTACGGCACTACACACACACACACATCTTATTTCCTCTATTCGAAGATGCATTTTTTTCCACATTTCAGTATCTCTGAAATCAGAATGCATCTTACAAATGTTTGGCCTTTTCAAGAAACTGCGAATTGCTCTATCACTACTTTCACAATCCTTCCTCCTGTGAGATTAGAGCTGTTCCTTTTTTCCATCCTTTCCTTTCAACACCAATCCTGAGAGCCCCTAAAATGTCAACTGGGGAGCTGTGTGCCAAGCAAACACGCTGCGGGACCAGGTAACTTGCTTTACGCCGTGGCTTGGCTCTGACGTGTGCCAGCTGAGTTAGTACAAGCACTACAGTCTATTCTTTGCTGGAAGGTGGGGGAGACAGAGTCAGGAGACGCCCCTGGAGCACAGCCCTTTAAAGAGCTCTCTTAGTACATATAAAATAAAGCGATAACGAAGGCTTGGTTTACTTGGCACATTTTTTTTCTTTCTCACTGATACCTAAAATGGTGGCATGCCTTACATTTAGAGGCATGTTAGCTCTGACAAAACATAGGAGGTAGTGGCAAACTTTAAAAAAATTTTCAATTACAGTTTACATTCAATATTATATTAATCTCTATTAGTTTCAAATGAACAGCTTAGAGGTTAGTTGTGTACTTTACAGAGGGGTCCCCCCGATACTGCAAATATCCATCTGGCCCCACACATAGTTATTATAGTACTACTGCCTTCACTATGCTGAAATTCACATCTCTGTGACTATACTGCAATTACCAATTTGTATTTCCTAATCCCTTGGCAAAGTTAATTAATGAAAAGTTGAATCAGTGGGATGGGAAGAAAAATAAGATATTTCAGCCATCTTAAATGGGCTATGGCACAGAGAAAACTTTTAAGATCATTAAATTTACATGTTTCCTTCCATTTCTGTTGGTATTGTGCCTGGGGGCTCCCACAGAAGCTATTGCCGGTTCTTGCCTGAAGGGTAGGTGAGCTTGATCTCACTTCGGGAGTACTGTCTCCACAGCTACTCACGCAGTCACGCCACCTCCGTTGTCATCACGGCGGTCCTCACTGGATAGAGAACCTCTGCTTCTAACGCTGTGGCAGCTCTTGCCTTGGGTTGCCCAAAGGCTGCCATTGCTGAGGCTGTCTTTTTTCCAGTCCTCCCTCTTGATAAAACTGGACATTTCACTTCAGAGTGAGGTTTGGAGGACATTTTGAGGAGCATCACCCAGACTCACATCAAAATATCTGTCAACTCTGAAACTGACATGCTTTTAATTTTTTCAATAGAAGTAACAACGTTGGTTTATAACATTATATAAGTTTCAGGGGTGCAACATGATAACGAGACACCTGGATATACTGTATTGTGTTCACACCAAGAGTCTAGCCTCTACCCACCACACACAATGGGCCCTCTTTACTTGTTCCCCTCCCTGCACCCTCCTTCCCCTCTGGTAACCACCCATCTGCTGTCTGCCTCTAGGACTATGTATTTTATTTATTTATTCTTGTTGTTGTTTGTTCGTGTGTTTTGATTTTTTTGTTTCATTTTTACATTTCATATGAATGAAATCATACAGTTTTATCTTTTTCTGTCTGACCTGTTTTTTAAGATAAAGGTCAGGCATCTATATTATCCCAGGAGGAGCTCCTTGCCTATTTTGAAAACTCCCATAAAAAAGAATCCTGCAGCCAGAGAGTCAGACCCTAAATCTTTTTTGTTTGTCTTTCTAGGAAACCCTGGAGGTCCATAGGCTGAGACACCTCCTTAAATAAGTATCCCAGAGGTAGACAAGCAGATGGGTCTCACAGCATTCGCCACACTGCATTACAGTTAGTTATTTGTCTGTCTTCTCCTTTAGCCTGTAAGCTCTGTAACGTACAGTTTGTTGCTACTCATTTATAAACTCCTTAACTGGTATTAGTATGGTAGGTGGTAATAGTAAACTCCTAGTACCCAGGTGACTATCAATTTTGTTAACCGAAAATATTAATGAATGATTACAGTCAATGATAATCAAAGCACAGAATGTTAGACCTAGAACGAATACTAAGATTCTTTGGCACAAAAATCTTATGGAACAGATTGGGAGAATATATTCTAGAACTTAAGACAATCCGTGTTCACACAGCTGAGTGACAGAACCATGAAGACTCAGATGACAACAGTTATTCAGTGCTTTCCACCGTAAGACACCGTGATCTGCTACATTGTCATTCACAATTCCAACGTGATATACTTATGAACGAGGACATTAAATCAATACACGGGTTAATCATCCTGCAGTAATGATGGACAAGAAGCTAAAAGACCCAGTTTTTTCTCCCTTAAACCATTAGAAGTAAGTAATGAGGTTAACTCTTTACAGACATTGCATTTTTATATCTTTACTATAACAAATCATATATATATACACACATACACACACACACACACACACACACACACACACACACATATATATATATATATATATATATATATATATATATATATATATATATATTTAAAAACGATTTGGATCCAAGCAGGAAACAGGACACACAAAACTACAGTGAGGTCAAAACTCATCTCATCTTTCCCATGACTCTTCAGTGGAGGGTGACAGTTACTAATGCTAACATTTCTAGCCAGAGTAAAACTGACAAAGAGTGAGATGACAAGACCTAGGCACCGCCCACCGTGACAGATCCTTGTCAGTTTTCTGATGGGATGTGGTGGCCGCCAGTCTGGGATGCTGATGTCAAGTATCAGCTTTTGCAAAAAATGTTTACAGCTCTTCAGTACCCACTTCTAAATAGTATTGCCATCACCTTATTATCATTGCAAATAGTAAAAATACAAGTAGTGATAGGCACAATTTTCAATCAGTGTACAATTCAGAAAAAGAAAGAACTTTTCCCTATATATGAGAACATTTCCTCCCTGAGGTTCCACATAGCAGAGAATTAAAACAAAACTGCTGACAGTTACCTATTCTATAACTGGCTGCTATTCACATAATGGGAAACCTTCGAAATGTTAACTCTGCTGTCTCTGCCCTATATTCACCTGATTCCTCCTCAAGGCACCAGTCAAATTTATCTGACAGTAAGTCTTGATGTGGGGAGCGGATGGTTGTAAGGCAGAACACAATGGAACTATTACTAAGTCCTGGCTTCTCAAACTGCATAAGACACTGATTTCTTTGCAAAATGAAATGCATAAAGGCATGTCAGGATCATTCATTCCAGCTTCATTCCTGGTAATTGATCACACTGTCCAGAGGAAATCAGTCCATTTGTTTTTCATGAGCCAGACTGGACTGAGGTCACTATTCACATCTCTCCTCTATAATGAACTAATTACCAAAACAATAGGCGCTTATTGAAAATCATGGTCAAGGAAACATGTCTGTCCTCATTCTTTCGAACTTTCAAACAGCACAGAGATACGAGACTCAAATCATTTTCTCTGCAAATCCTTGTTAAACAAAATGTGGTTTTCACCTTCATCCTAAGTTTTCCTCCAAAAACTGATCATAAAACTGTTGATCTTACTCTCCCCAATACTACAGATGCCCATGCCAGACACAGAAAGTGTCCACCCCCTCAAACCTGTTCTAAGAGAGCCTCACTCTAATTGGTCTGCATGCCTTGCAAAGAAATCACCAGGACACATATAAACAGACTGACAGGTTGTCTGATTCCGCTGTGACTCTTGCGAGTCCCTGTGTTGGGTAAGCTTCCTGAACATCCTCAGGCAACGCTCATTAGCAAAACACAGCTGATACCTCTCCGAAGGTAATTAGTTGGGGGGAGGGTTAGAGGAAAAGGGTATATCTTTTCTCTCCCTGGATCTAAACGTCCAAGGACTAGAAAATGCCATATACACCTCAACAGTAAAATCCCCAGAATCATTAAAAAAAAGGAATAGAAGAAACTTCTCTCCACTAAGAGAAGTTGGCAATCCCGCTCATATCCTTTAGCTAAAGTTTCAGGTCTCATTTCCTGCCTTGATCCATGTGAAAGATAAGGGCAATACGCACTGGCACCACGCAGGCACTGACTACCCTTATTAACCCATAGTCAATGGTGACCTCCTCTGACAGGCTTTAATATACTGACTTCTTACAGATTTAATATACCGTCTATTACCCTATCCCCAAGAGGCTGTGATTCATTTAGTTACAACCAATTTAAAATGAATCCAGTATACACTGCAATATGTTCCAAAGTGGCTTATGGCACCAGGGAATGTATAATTATTCCCTCCCAGCTACTCAGTTCTGCTGACAGCAGATCATAATTGTGTAGACCAACATCCTACATGACCCTAGGAGGCCTTTCAAAGCAACACGTTTTGAAAAATATATATATAATGAAAAGTCTTGTGAAAATGACAGCAGCCACAACCAAGAGTAGAACACTCAAACTACAATCTGAGTTTTGTCAGAAGGGATGTGGGGATGGAATAGGAAGAAATAAAAAGAAAAATGTACATATGTTCATATGTTCATATATGTTTACTCTTATACATAGCACACAAGAGTAAAAGGACAATTTTTACCTATCATTATTCGCTAAAGTTTTATTTTAATGTCTAAACATTTTATTCCCTTCCATAGGAACACATCAAAGACCATTAAGTTTCATCTACAAAGAGAGATGTTATATATTACACTGTTATTTACTTAGCTCATTCCTGCCCCCTTCTCCCTCCCACACTGTGACTTCCAAGGTTACAAACAAGTCCACGAAAATGTCAAGAAACAAGCTAGAAACCTGCACAAGTCCCCGGAGACGGGCAGCAGACTCATCACTCACAGCTGCGACTTCTCACTCCGACTCTCCTGGCTGGAAAGCTTTGATAAATACTTAACTCCTGTGTGCCTCAGTTTCATATTTTGGAAATAAGTTTCCCCATTTCACTTCATCAAAATCATAATTGATTTAAAAACTAATCTAAGTCATGACATAAGGGTGGCTCGGAGGAGCCACCTAAGAGCACCGGCCTCAGAGGAAGCTCCTGGCCCCTATAGAAGAGGTGGTTGTGGAGCAAAAGAGAAGAAAGGAACAGGTTTCTTCTACGAATGAAAAGCAATCATAAGAAACCAATAAAGAGGAATAAAGTATGGCACAAAAAAATGAATTCTGCCTATGAATTCCCCGTGCAATAAGACAGTTGGTGCGGACAAGATTCAAAGCCCTCTACTTCTCATCAGTTACACACACCTTTATACACGGTGGTGCCGCAGCAATGTGCACTGGGCCTGTGCCTTGGCAAGTACTGCTCAGGGCCACTGCCTTCCTTCTGTGAAACTCCTCCTACTGACCAAGCCGGCTGGGCCCATACAGAAAGACCTGGAGGAGAAGCCATCTTGAGTCCACTTCTCAGAAGTCCAGCTGAGAAGACTGGAATGCCATCGGGGAGCAATGAGCCTGGTGGACTATTTAATGTGTTAGATAAAAGACTATCTGGAGTTATCCTGACTATCCACTGGCCCAGATAAAATGAGCTGATTTGTTACCATTAATTTCCTTTATTTTTCCCTGGACCCTACAGGGTCTCTATAACTCTTTCCTCTTTTTATTATATGGCTCTTGTTCTGTTATCATTATTTTTAAATTTCTGTGCTCAGCTGTCTTCTGGAATGAGGTAAAGCAAAAAAATAAATGGAGTAATTTAAGCCATCAGCTTGAGTTAAGGAATCTCATAAACATAAAATAAATAGGTGAGTACCAAATAAAACTTACCCTAGGTATACTTAACAGCAAAATGAGTACAACATAGAACTTGATGCCTTTTAGTGGGCAATGCAAAACATAAATACAACAGACTGGTCACCATTCACTATGTAGTAATCTATGAATACCATTTCATTACAGAAGATAAACTTTGCCCCGCATATTTTAACATACATTTACCATGGGATCTTTATATAAGGATGACCAAAATATAATAATAATTACGGGCAAGGCCTTTTCATTAGCTACTAATGAAAGCTGTGGGAACCTTCTTCATATAAACACTTCTTAATCTAACTCTCAGTGAAGTCAAAAGCATTATGTGAAAACCATTCCTATGAGCACCAAATATGTGATGACCTAGGGGCCTGCTGCCACCCAGGGTCAGGAATCTAGAAGAACAGATATTTGACAGCTCTGAACTCACCTCTCAGAACAACCCAGATGAGGTACAGACTGCCTCCGAGGAAGTCTATGGAGAAAAAAATTTTTTCAAAGAACTCATATAAAGGAAAGCCACCAGTCCACCCACAAGTGAAGACATGGTTGCTAGTTACCTCTCTCCATGAAGATTTGCCAGGTGGAGAAATCCAAGTTCAGAAGGCCAGGAGGATAGACAGAACTGTCACGGTCAAGCAATAACCGACAGGAAAGGGTCTCGGCAAGCAAGGGTTGAAAGGCAAGCAAATACATGAAGCAAAAATAAGCAACAAACGACTCCAGAGAGAGTGTACACAGGATGGTCAGTTTGAGGACGGTCTTCCTCCTCAGGCTCCACAGCATCTCTCTGGACTGACACACATAGCAAAGTGATGCCTAGACTTTTTTTCTTGTAAAAATCTGGAGAACAGACAATTTGAGACACAGGGAGTAAATGCTGGAAACAAAGCTATTCTATGTTGAAGTAACACACTTTTTTTCTATAGAGACCAGATACGCAAGTGGTGAAGATAGCGGGGTTTTTTTTTGTTGTTGTTTGTTTTTTTAACTAAAGAGTACTGTTTGCATTCTTACCCAGAATGTGAGACACCACCCAGGAGGCATTTGGAGCACTGTGGTGGTGTTCAAAATCTGTGTCACAAACTTCCGCACCAAATTCCTACTGTGGAGGCACAGAGGTTTCTCAGAGCCATGAAGTGTGGGTTTCCCAACGGCTTGGCACAGGGACGAATGGGGCCCACCAAGAGGTCTCTGTTTCAGGGTCACATGTGTCCTGAACAAAGGAGACCTTGTCCTAATTATTACCAGAGTCCAAGCCGAGAGCGGGCTCCGGTACATAGGCAGCAAGTGATCCATTAAGGATGAACAGACTGCAGGTGATAAATTCCCAGAAAAGCCAGTAGTAGCTGCAGAGCCACAAAATTCATGGTTTGGGCAAAAAGCTGTATTGGTGGGTACCATAATTTGGCATGTTCTTATATGGAAACTGAAACTAAAAGCCAGGAGGAGCTACATTGCAAGGTGCTAGAGATCAAATGGTCAGAATGAGTGCTGTATAGTAATATTGAAATTTCTATACCTATTGTTAATATTGTATGAGATATATTATAACAGTGATTAGTAGCGAATTATGGAAGCCACTGAACAACAATACCTGTTTTATTTGTAGCCTACAATAGCAGTTGTTAACAGCAATTTTGATAACAATATGCTAAGAAATGAGAACCCTGAAATCTGGGAGACACAAAGAAATGCAAAAATAGTTTATAGAGTATCTGAAAGCCTGAATAAGCACAGGTGTGAAAACTGCAAGTCAACTCTATTTGAAGAAAAAATTGTTGGTAACTGCTGGGGATGTCAAGAACCTTTCGGGAAGGTATACAACATCCCTCCCAAGCTCTGCTCATAAATACACCCCATCATTACTCAGAACCTGCTGGGCGCCAGACTGACCAAAGTGACAATCAAGCAAGAAATTATCCAGAATGAGATATTGACAGAGAACTGAAAAGACCCACTGGCTTTCAAAGATTGAATGTAGAAACATTTAGAGGCCTTGGACCAATAAGATCTTAGCTCAAATCCTGCCTCAGCCCTTTATTAGCATGTTGCTTTAGGCAAGTCACTTAACATTTTATAATGATAATAGTAAGTTAAAAGGAGTTGTGGAAATATTGGTTACTCATTTACACATTTAAAGATTGTTAAAGAACTCAAAGAGTTTCTATGTGGGTTATGTCTGTTAGTATTCACCATATTAGAAATTTAAACTGAGAATTTAAAAATATTTAGTCATTATTTTAATGTAACAATAAACCCATTGCGTGTCATAACATGTTTTTAATGAAAAATAACTATATTGTCCAAAAATAATGATGATAATGTCATTTTATATTTTTGTAAATATCTTGAATGTTCTGACTTTGAAGCCAGTAGGATTCTTTTTTTATTTTATTTTAATTGTTGTTGCAGTACAGTTTTCCATCTTTTACTCCCATCCCAACCCACCCACCCAGCCCTCTCCTCCTCCCTCCCATTTCCACCTGCCCCTAGTTTTTATCTGTGTGTCCTTTATACTCGTTCCTGTAAATCCTTCCTCTTTTCCCCTGAAATTCCCTCTCCTCTCCTTTCTGAACTCTGTCAGTCTGTTCTTTATTTCAGTGTCTTTGGTTATATTTTGCTTGTTTTTTTGTTTTGTTGTTTAGGTTCCTCTTAAAGGTGAGATCATATGGTGTTTGTCTTTCACTGCCTAGTGAAGCCAGTGGGATTCTTTTATCTACTTCTGCATTCAATAAGCTGTCTTCAAGTTTACAATGAAAATCCGGCTACCCAAAGATATATTGTTAAGAAAGAAATATTTTAATAGCCTTTAAATATAATTATGAATGTTCTTCTTTGATACTATATCAAAAGTTGACAAGTGGTAGTTTCCTAAAGGTTAGCTACAATGCACAATCTGAAAGCGTATCATTGAACTTTGTATAGTCTGATACACTGAAGTCCATTTGTGTACCTCGCACTTGAAATTGACCTTTACTAATGCAGCTGAAGTGCTTTTTGCAAACATCCCATTTTATCACATAGAATATTAAAAAGTCATGTATTCCAGAGTCGTGGTTTAATACAATCAGTAAATTTTACGCTCTTATCAAAAACACCATTAAGTAAAACGATGAGCTCTTATCAAAAACACCATTAAGTAAAACGAAACCGGCAATTCTGGTTTAACCAGGAATGTGTGATGGCGGTGAGGAATACAATGATTGTGAGTACTGGTTGAGGCCACTTCTTTCATTTGTGGCAAGGCTCCACTTTACCCATTGTTTCCTATAATCAGTGCAATCATCACCACAGTGAAAAAGGCCAATACTATGGCTTAGTAGCAGCATTATAAAAATAATTCGCCTTCACAGAATGCCAGAAAATGCCTTGGGACACCAGGGGTCCACAGACCATACTTTGAGAACTTCTGCTGGTTACTTCAGAGAAACCAAAGGTTGGAATGGATGTGGGCACAAAAACAATCTGGGCACCAATTGTATGCTAAATACCATGTTGTTTTTTTTTTAAATAACAACAAAGAGTAGTATTGCTCCTACATTCAACAATGCTTATCATCATTGTACTGGGGAACCCAAAAAAGAAATAATTTCAAAATGATGTGCGATAAGTACTTTCGCATCACTGAGAGCTATTGATAGAGGTAAAGAGTAGAGGCAGAATTCTCCTCTTAAGGACCAAGCATAGAATGGAATTTATCTTTAAAATATTTTTTAAATTTATCATTGTAAAATTATACAAGTCTACTATATAAACTAAAAAAAAATTAACCACAAAGGAGAAAACATAATCAATGTTCCCCTACTCCAATTTAACTGCAGCTAGTTGCTTACCATGTTTGATTCATGTCTCTTTCTATAAACATACACAATTCTTTATTTATATATTTGTGATTATGTTATATATGCAGTTCTATATGAAATTTTTACCCCAACATTATATTTTAAAGATTTGCCATATAACAAACCTCAGATATATGACTTTTAATGATATCATGATGTTATTGGATGGAAAAATCATTCTCCTGATTGGATTTTTTAATCTTATATGGTATTCTTTTAATGTGATATAAACATAGATCTGTTTTTGCATGTCAGCTTATATTCCTCAGAATTTGTTCCCAGAAGTAGAACCACTGAGTAAAGCATAAGAAGAGTTTTTAGGTACTCGCCATATAAAGCCAAATTTACTTCAAAGAACATTGTAATTGTCCAGTTTAAGACACAGACCAAATACATACCTTCTTCCACTCTAGCACACATTCCCTTGAAAAGACATACAAGGCAATTTTGACAGGAAAAAAAGTAACATTTTTGAAAATGGGAGAAAGGATGCCAACATACTGCACATATGTGAGAAATTCCTGAAACATAAAAATCAGATGTAATCTGATTATAGAATAACACAGAGCAGAGAAAACCACAGCATCAAACACTAATGCTTAGCAGGGTTCTCCCCAAGGGGGCTTTGTAGAAGCTGCACATCCAAAATCATGGTACAGACTGACATAGCACATGCTCACAGAAGGAGCCAGGGCACATCATATGAGCAGATTAATTAAAGCACTATATTTAGGATGGCTGGACCAGATAGCCTCTTCCCTTCATTTGCAGATAGAGAAGCTCAGTGACCTTTCCTTCGGGGTTAAGCCCAGAACACTTTCCTCCTAAGAAAATGGATCATCTTCCAGAAGAGGAATTTCCATATATGGGAATTGAAACCTGAGAGAAAGAAGAACCTGGCTTAAGGTAATGTCAAAATGCTGTAATATATGGCAAAAAAAAAATGCACTGACTCAGAAATGAAATTCTCTGAGTTTCCCACCCCCAAAGTAGAGTCATTTACTCGGCAATGAAGAGTTTCAGAGGACAGTGCACTCTGTGCGCCCACATTGCCACTGAGAAGCGACTCCTGTCGACCAACTGTGCCTTTTCGAGTCTGAAATTAGAAACTCACATTCCAGGGATGCTGGGAAAACAGACCTATAAAACTTCACGGTAATCCCAAGCAAGCTAGCTACACATGAATCTAAATAGTCAAACAAGGATCACCATATTGGAGGAATATTTAAAGCACGGAATTCACAAATCAAAATTAAAAAATAAGTTAACAAACCTGAGAGATAACTGAGGCAGATCAAGTGGGAAATAGTTCTTAAAAATATTCTAGCCCTGGCTGGCATAGCTCAGTGGATTGAGCGCGGGCTGGGAACCAAAGTGTCCCAGGTTCGATTCCCAGCCAGGGTACATTCCTGGGTTGCAGGCCAGAACCCCCAGCAACCGCACATTGATGTTTCTCTCTCTCCCTCCCTTCGCTCTCTAAAAAAATAAATAAATAAAAATCCTTAAAAAAAAGAAGAAAGATTTAAAAAAATATTCTTAGTCTCCTCTGAGACAGACAAGATGATATTAAGGATATAAATCAAGAAGAGCCTTCTATACTAAGGATCAATTCAAGAGCAAAAAGGTCAAGATTTGAAAGTTCTTTAACAAAACTAATTAATTATAGGCTAAGTTTATGATTTTAAAGCTTTGTTTGACAAATAAATACATTTAATATTATGACACATTATATTCATGCGTACATTATGTGCATAAAGTTTCACTAAATAATAATTCCCTAAACAGCCATTATACCCCCTATGATAATTCCACTTTTTAAAGGACTCATGAATCATTGATGTGTTGTGATCCAGAGTTTGAACACAATTGGTTTAGTGGTAGAGAAAACTACTACAATACAAGGGGGTGTTCTACAAGGTAAAAATAAGAAAATCTCAAAGAATAAAAAGCAAAACAACACAGAAGTGGATACAATGAGCAATGAGTTAAGAGTCATTGATGAAAAATCCAAGAGACACAACATCCATGCAGAAAAGAAATAAACTGATGGAGAAGAGAAAAGAATAAAGGCGATAGTAAAAGAAAACGGAATGGGAAGACACGTCTTTTCACATGGTAATGATTCAAGTAGTGCTGAAAAAGATGAATAAGATTTTTGAAAACATAGACACACACCTACAAACTTCCTGGTGATTTCAGAATTCCAAGGACAAAGAAAAATTGCAAAAATCTTCTAGAAAGAAAAGAAATCACACACAAAACAACAAGATTTAGTGTATATACCTGACATCACACCCTTCACTAGCATCCGTTTCCCTTTAGCATTACCATGTGCAATAACAGCACGAAAAGCCAGACTTTTCAAATCTAAAGAAAACTGGTAATAAATGTATCATTTCATATCCTGCCAAACTAGTGGTAGGGGGAAATAGCATTATTTTTACAAATGTAAGGCATGGCTCTTTTAGTGATGTTATTACGAGATAAAATTTCACCCACAAACCCTCTCAGGCAGAGCTTAAGTCAGGGGGCAGTAGTCTCCCACAGAGTTTTGGGTTATCTGGGGGCTTCCAGCAGGCTTCCTCAAGCAGGACGACTGACTGCACTCAGAATGCTCAGCTTCCTTACCCCTCTCATTCTTTTCTTCGTTTCTGTCATGGGGAGGCATCGTGAGGTCGCATGCATTGATGACAAGCAACTGTACAACTAACTCTCCCTTTCCCCAGGCACCTAGTGGGTCTTGGCACAGAGGTTTAAAAACTGAGGTTACCTGGTCTGGGGCTGTGGAGAGAGGAAAGGGACAGTCGTGCACAGGAAGAGGAGATGATTGTCTTCGCTTGATCAATATCGGAGAAAAATGGGAATGACTCGGGGACATGAAGGCAGCTGCTAAAGATCCCATGGTTGTAAAAAGATCTTACAAGTCCTCGAGATCTCCCTGATCCAAGAGGGCCAGTGAGTGCAGAAACTATATGAAGAATCTTATCAGTGGTTTTTAACTTTTTTAAGAGAAGACATTTCTCCCAAATAAATGCACCTAGTGGTCTATTTTGAGGCATTTAAATTTCAAACACATTTTTGGTGAATATTATCTGCTAACCTAGGCAAGATTTCATCACACCCGATACTATTTCCCTATTAGGAAATTCTTTCTAAACTTAAGATATAAGTTAAATATTCACATACATGTTCTTCTAAGACTTTTAAAAAACTCTTTTAAAAATTATTTATTTCTTTAAAAAGTTTCTTTTTAATACATGTAGAATTCATTTTGCTATATTTTATGCAAATATATTATCACCTGACTTTTCTCCATGTAGCCAATTTTTGCGATATTATTTATCGAACAATTTATATCCTTTCTGTTCCTGTTCTATTGTGGTTAACCACAGTTTCAATTTATTTGTGTATATATGGGAATAGCCTTTTATGAGCAATGAAAATACTTGAAGGCTCTGTTCATAGGATGCACATGCACCAACAAACACCTTCCTAGGATCAAGGTATCTGAGAGACAAGTAATTTATCAGAATGTTGTTAGATAGAGATGGAAGATGATAAATGTTCTTAAAGATATTTCACCCGAGTCATGATGACAGATGATAAAATAACCTTACAGCACAGCCCAATAGACCTTCATAGTGACTGGAATTATTTTGTCCCCGAGCCCATGTCTGTCTCCCTTGGATAGACAGACGTAGACGCCCATTATCATTTTGTCTCTTGACAAATTTCCTCAATTTTGAATGTGTCACTGTCATCATCCTATCCTGTGGGCTGTGTATACTCTGTTAGTTCTGTTAGATCAGACAATGTCTATTTCAAACAGGGCCCCTTTAATGAGCATTCTTATCAATTCCGTGTATTCTTTGGGGATTTATAGACATGTACTCATATTCTTTTCAAATAACAGTATCAATTTTATTTTCAAAGCTTATAATTGTATCTATATTTCACATTTTTCATTGACTAAAACTTCCAGAACAGTATTTAAATAATGATAATAATGAACATCCTCAACTTGCCTCAGCTACGTCTAATGGAAAAATCACCAGGATTTTATTCTTAAAATTTAACACATTTATTCCAAATTTATTTACATTTAAAAAATTAGTAACGGATGGGTGTTAATTTTTGTAGCATCATCAGATTTAGTAATGTCATTACATTAATAGAATTCCTAATGTTGGACCATCTTTGTTTCTTAAAATAACTTTTTTATTTTAAAATAGTTTTACTAAAGTGTGGAGAATGATTCCATATATTGCTGGGGGTTTTTTCTATTTGACAGGTTTTTATTTTGTTTTTTTTTCCTTTATTTAAGATTAGTGCTTTTACCTGTTAAAATAAAAATGAAAACATGCAACAGTGATAGTGGCATATCGTATTGGGTGTGTGTGTGTGTGTGTGTGATTGTTCTCTCAGTCAATAGGAAAAGCGTAAGAGGAGATTTCAGCCTAGTTCAGCAAGTGAAATCACATCAGTCCAGGGTTTGCAAGGTGCACAGACTATTTAATCCCACCAGTGGTAATCTTTAAATATTTAAGCTATAGATCCCAAATTAACAATAACCAAGAAACAGTGTGTAGCCTTTGACACTCCACCAAACAAGATAAGGGATTTTGGACACTTTTATGTCTACTTATTTTCTACTTGTTCTTCTACTTTATACTTTAAAGTCTTAGTTAATATTACATGTAGATTTAATCTATTCTGAATTACTGTTTACAATGGCAGTAGTACTTTAAAATATTTTAACTTTTCCATTAAATTTTATTATCAAATTTAAAATAATTATTATTATTTAGATTTAAGTACTTGTTTCACTAATTGAATGTTAATTTTATCTCCTTTATTAAAATAAAGATGTCCTACTTTTTAACATCTCAATTTTACGCCATCTCATTTGGCAGAAGTACTCCTTAAAATGATTATTTTTTTCAAAAGTCATTTTTATTTATCTTTTTAGTTCAAAAAAACTAATAGTGAATAGCTGGAGATAATGTCCTCTCAACAATTTTCTGAATTATAATGATCCATATTCAAGTTAACCTGCTTATTTTTTCAGATCCTCACAAACTGTCCTTATTTTCTGGCAACAGATTGATGGCAAATTTTGGTTTTCAAAGTTATAAGTTGTGTTTTTCTTTCCCCTCTGGGTTCTAATGGGAATTCTAATAGGAATTCAGGGGCTGTTCACAAGATGTCATTTTATTCTAAAACTTGAATATTTGATCATTTGACAACTGATCCTGTGGCTGAACATTTCCTTTTTCTCTTTTGAAAACAAGTCTCAGACAAAAGTAGAAGTAATAGAGAAAGCAAGTAAGAAACACCCAAAAAAGGAAATGCAAAGTGAAAATCTGGACGACAGCACAACTACCTAAAAATAAGAGGAGCGTGAGTGAAGAGCGTGAATGTGGTGAGCAAGGGCGGGAAGGACATGGTCAAATCACCAGCTTGTTGGCTTGGAGAATGTTTAATTACCCAAGAACAAATTAACATTTCTAAACAAAATAGCCTACTTCCAAATATCATCCACTCAAGCTCCAACCCCCATTCCTTCAAAGTTTTGTTCAGGGAGTGTAATCATTTTAAAAATGTACAATTTTCTCTAACCTCATTTCAGAAGTTAACTCAAACACTCCGTCAGTAGTGGAAACTCAATGTCCTTCTCTTGTAATCTGACAGAGCCTGAGCTTCCTGGTTGTCAGAGTCTATTTAATATATTTTCCCAAGCAGTGTGGATAATGAGATAAGATATTCAAGGGAATTAAAATGTTAATTATGTGTACAGCTTGGTAAATAGGCTCAGTGATTTGAATTGATTCATTATATGAGCTAAAATTATTATTGCAACAGTGAATGTCAACCGTTCATGATACATACCTTCATCACAAAATATTGACAACCAAATTCAAGCATGTACTTGCCAAAAATTAACAACTAGAAAATTATTATTGATGCTCATGAATAATGTCAGAAGAGTTCTACTGACACTGTAAGCATTCCCCCAAATATCTGTGCCCAGTTTTATTTTGATCTAAATAAATCAATGAAGACTTCAAGTAATGTAACATTTGAACTCAGTGGCTAAGTACTTGCCCAAGGTCACATAGCTAATAAGTGGCAATGCTAAAACTTCCCAACAAATGTATCTGATACCAGACCCTATTTTCTTTCTGTGAATAATTTTGACTATCTCCTAAATAAGATTAAATAATAATGGCTATCAAATATTGAGTATTCACTCTACTTTATCCATACAATCCTATTTACTTCTCACAGCAACCCTCCTAGGTACATTTAGTTTTCCTTTTTGCAGAGAAGAAATTGAAAAAAATGTAAGTGTATTGTATTAGCAACTCATGAGAAAACAAAAAAATGTGTATCACTTCAAATTACAACTTGTCCAGACAGTAAGCATGAAATTGGTCTTGATATTGTTTGGACAATTTAGAATATGAAAAACCAAGTCAGAATTCTTATTTCAGGAAACAAACAAAAAAGGCAAAGAAAGCTCTTCTAGTCACAGGGACCAAGCGAGGATGGGATGAACACAAGTGGGTGACAAGTGGATTATTCCAGTGTGGCTCTGTTCTTTGGTGTCAGGGTTGGAGCCGGCATCACCTTGGCACTTCCCACTTCTCAACACTGTAAATCACTCTTTCCCACAGAGCTATCTTCGCAGCTGCCCTCAGCATCTCAAGAAGTGGAGGGTCCCAAAGAGCCAGTTATCGTTTTGTTCAGAGCTAAGAATGCACTCTTTAGAGCTCTATCTGCTTCTCCACTGCCTGTGATATGTGCCAACTTTGCTCATATGAAACACAAATAACTCCCATGATTCAATTAAAGAGCATATCCTAAAATAGACTGAATTAAATCCATTCCATGATGGATAACTGCTACACCTTTTATGGGTGTTAAGAAAAATAATGGTAACCCTAAAAGATGCGTTCTAAGTTATAGCTTTGTAGATTAATTCAAAATACATATGTGGAATAACAATTGTTTAATTTGTACACATAGCAATTTTTGAATCATATATTTTCTATGCTTCTGATTAATCCTATATGAGGTAAGCCTTGCCCACACATCTATCTGTTCACTTCTTGATACCCAATTTGATTTCAGCTGACCTAATCGCATTAAGCAGAATCTCCTTCCGTTTTCACTGGTTGCACGGGGACATCATTATTCTGTCAAAGATTCTACTCTTATTCATTTATTAATTTTATGTTATATTCAGTCTCACCCCTTAATAGTTCACTGTCTCTACTAACATGGAGACCTCATTTAAACAATACCACATAATCCATGACATTGCATCAACTTTAGGTAGAGATACAGTGGTACATATTGTAATGAGCACCACCTCTATCATAAACCTTTTTAATGATGATAGTACTTTAAGAGAACAAGTGACTAATTAAATAGCAATCATTTGGGTTTAGTAACTGTCATCTAAACTTCCTGATTTTGTGGCATTGGGTCAGCAACTTGACCTCTCAATTCCTTGATAGAAATAAAAGGAAATTATAAATTAGTCCCCACCTATCAGACAGAATTGTAGCAGTGATTAAGAACTGCTACATATGAAGCACACATAAAGATGTGAGCAGAACATTACTGATAGTGCTTAAAAACTGAAACCAACAAAAACCATTCTGGTTAATGTTTTTCTAAATACTAATACATCCATATGATGGAATATGTTTATTGAGGCTTTCATTAAATTGAATAAATGTGATATTATTTTTAAACAATACAATATTATCTAATTAAGTTAAAATATTTTTAAAATTCTGAAAGAAAATACACTGCAACATTAACAGTGGCTGTCAGTGAATAGTAAGGTAATAGCTGGGATAAAAATAACATTCTGAGTAAAGCTGGAAAAATTAAAAAATAAATGTCACATGTACTAGAAAAAACAATAATTTTCTTTATTTTATTTTCTAAAATAAATACACAGTTCATAAATATAAAAGTATTTAAAATATGTGCAAATACTTTGTACACCATAATGTGCTACCTAAATATATGCTAGTTAATGTAATTACTTGAGTAAAGATAAATAAGGAAGTCTATTTTCTGAAGTTTGTTTCATTTCTAAATATAAGTTCAAGTCTGTGAACAATCTAGGATGACTAATATTGCTGTTGTTCTATTAAGGCAATTTGATATATTAAAGCATTAGTACATATCAAGCACTGGGTAAGTATTACATGGGTCTGGTTCATTTAGTTAACTTAGATGTTAGCATGCAATTCTGTTGATAAAGTCAGAGAGTTCAAAATAAAAGCTACTTAAACATGAATTTGTTTATGTAAGTGTAGTGGTTAAAATGATTTAGTTAGCACTATTAGAGCTTTATTCTCTTAATGAAAATATTACACATAACAAAGAAATCTTCATTACTAATTCATACTAAAAATTCTTAAGTAAAACTACCAAACTTACAAAAAATTAAAAATTGGGATTATGTATTTTAAATAATTTAAAATATTGAGTTACAAAACATTGTATCTATAGAAGATGTATATCAAATATTTTGGTTCAACCAATGAATAATTTAAAAACTAATTAAAGTTAAGAGAACACTAACAATTTATTTATAAATTTTTTTCAATGAGCTATTACTTGGAAGTCAGCACAGTCATAATTGTGAGAAGTAATAACTGATCTCATTTTAAAAGTTTGACCATAGTATTCATATAATTGTAGTCTAATTTTTCTAGAATAAATATTTAAAATTTCATATCTACATTTTGAAATTATTAATTTATATTCAATTAAGACACCCAAATTTTTGTATGTGTGCATGCACATATTTATTTTTTATTATAAATAAAAAGAAACATCTTTCAAGTGTGCTATACTATTAGTCAAGTTGGGATAAAAAAGAAGTGTGAACAACCCTGAGATATATTTCTCTTTCCTCTTCACGGTTGAGAAATGTGAGCTTTGTCCGTGTTCAACAACCCCATAAATGCCACTCTGTCTGCAGTCAAAGCCAGCTCACTTCCTACTACTTCATGCAACTGTTGAAAGTACTGCAAACAATGTAAAATAACCACTTTTGGGATATGCCCCGCAAAAGACAGTCCCTATAGGAGAATAAGGGAATAAATTTACAATGGAAAACTACCATATCAACAATTCTAAGCTAACAGTTTCTTCACATTTTACATCTCTAAGGTTAAGAGTATGTTAACACTAATGAAGTATTTAGCAATCAAGGACATCTTATAACAGTACTTCTGAAATTAGCTGTGGCGAAGGACTGATGTGTTTGTCCCTGATTCTTCCATAGTTCTACCCTGTTCATGGAGAGGACACTATTCACGCATGTGGGTGTCTGAGAAGAGCAAATTGCTGCTGCAAAGGTAAGATTTCATTCTTGGATGTCCAAGTAGTATTCCATATGTATATGTACCACAGCTTTTTAAAAAAAATTAAATATGTTTATTGATTTTAAAGAGAGAAACTCACTCACTGAAAAGAAACTGTAATTGATGTTTAATTCCTAATAGTAAAGCTGAATAAGTTATGGCATAAAACACAAAAGATGCCCCATATAATAGCCCCATAGAAAACTCCCTATGAACATTAAAGATCCTGCAAGTAAAAAGTAAAATATGACAAATCAGCCAGGAAATGTATTTAGAAATGAGGGGGAAAGTGGACTAATGCCATAAGCATAGGTAAAAGCCTTATTAATTAAGGTTTTTCAGCTTAAATTATTTATTTCTCTATCATGCATTTTTATAAGGACCACTTCTTACAAATAATGTTTTTAAAATTTTTTCGTTTGGGGGGACTCAAAATACTGTATAGGGTCTCTTTATTGAAATAGTTCAGTATTCAGAAACTGATGTAAAGGGAGATTTAACTGCTTTCTCAAAGAAACAGCCTTGTTCACTGCCGCATGCCTCCCCACCCCCTCCCGTAAGTCAGTAGATGCTCAATCCATATTCTCGCTGACTTCTGAATGAATGACAGAGATGCCTTCAAGGAAGGGAAAGAACACACTAAGCACCTGACTGTTCTGTTGCTATACAACTTAGGCTTGTGTCAATCACAAGGAAAGAAAAGCATACACTCCTTCCAAACCAAGTGGGCTCAACAGGAAAGAGGAAATGAAAACTATGCTATGGAAATCCAGTCAAAACAAAGGTGCGTTTCCCAATAACATGTCTCTCTCCATACATCAGGAACCAAGGCTGAATAATAAATTCTTCTACCTTTTAGAAAGGATGTACATTGATTGGCCTGACTGGCTAATGGGAATCCCAGTTATATCTACAACATCGTATAACTCACAGTTAGGAATGTGCTCTGGAGGCTCATTATTTAATTAAGAGCAGGAATTACAAGAGCACTAAATGCAGTGAAGCAGCACAATTTGCAAGGGCTCCAAATTTATAGTTTTCATTAATTAACATAAAGTAGTGTAGGCAAGTGAAATCAAGTGATCTGCTCAGCTATTAGAATTTTGAGAGTTAATTAATATAATAGCACAGATCATTGAACTTAAAAATTATGAGTAACATATAGAATTTTAAAGAGTATCATGATGATGTATAATTACAAGATAACTCTGCTCCTTCAAATGGTGTTCTTTTGACTTGGTTCCTTAACTCAATTCGAGATCAGCTATGGCTAAATCCATATGAAAGGAAAACAATTAGAAAATGTGTGAATTCAATTCTGCATACTCTTCGATTAAATGATTTGCTTATTTACTTAATCAGCTGGGATGATTACAGACCATTAGTGGCCATTAATAAATAAAACTATTTGCATTTCACAAATGCATTTGAATTTCAGACTTCTCAAATGTCTCACCAGGGAAAGAAACAAAACAACTGCTCCTCTGACCACAGCTTAAAATGCAGTGGAGCAAATGCTCATTTCTCCCCTGGAGATGAGGTAAACGGAAGGGGAATTGGAGGCTGTGCAAACTGCCGCCACTGCCATCCTATCCGTTCTGCACACCCTGTGTCTGCTCCCCATTGGGCTTCTTAATTTAAGAGCTCTGGAGCGCTGAGAGCCATTGTTCTTCTTCCACTGAGTGAGGAGCTGTGTAAAAGTCAAGTCTTGCCATTTCCATTGAATTTAACTAGTGAAAAATAGACATGCAGTGTAACCTGAATTGCATTTTCTATGATGTCTTCATATCTTAGTACATTTTAAGTTACAGGGAAGAAGTCTTGTACTTACAGTCAGCACAATGGTCTGAAAACCATTTTCTCTGCATAAGCACAGATTTACGTACTTATTTCACAAGTACAATAATTATCATCTACTGAGTACCTAACATGGGCCAGATGCTTTATTATTTATTTATATAGATTATTTCATCATTGATGAAAAGAACCTTAAAGGTAGGTTCTCATTTTATAAAAGAAGGAAACTGTTATGGCTGTAATGTGCCCCCAAATTTATATGTTGAAGACCTAACCCCCAATATCTTAGAATGTGACTACCTGGAGATAGCACCATTAAAGGGAAAACTAAGGTAAAATGAAGCTGCATGGGTGGGCCCTAACCCAATAAATTCAGTGTCCTCATAAGAATAGGAAATCAGGACACGGACCACACACAGACCAAGGGACAACTCTATGAAGACACAGTGACAGGGCAGCCAATTGCAAGCCAAGCACAGAAGCCACAGTAGAAACCAAATCTACTAAACCCGCTGACACCTTCTTGCTCTAGGACTCCTAGCCTCTGGAACTGTGAGACAGTGAGACAATAATTTTATATTATTTAAGCAACCAAGTCTGTAGCATTCTGTGATGGAGGCCTTAGCAAACTAATACAGAAATGATGATTTTGATGTGGTAACTCTCACTTCTAATAGCTGAGAATTTCACTTAACCTGGCTTACCAATACAGCCAGTATGTAAAACTTGTAGGATATGGGTGAAGAAGATGTAAACCCATTCCTCACTGCTCAAAGAACAAGCTCTTTTTTTTAAATCACCAGTGGAGTGATTTAAAAAGAAAAAAAAAAGAGTTGTCAAGAGAAAACTTGCATGAAAGCAGGATATTAAAATATATAAAATAATTCTATTTTGAACGAAGCCTGGGCAAAGGCTGGGAAACCTGCTGCTCATGCCCTTGACACGCTGACCCTCTCTCCCTGGGGCGAGGAAAGGAGAGACCCATTCGGCAATTCCCTGCGGGACACTGTGCGGCTGCTCTGCTCAAGGCTGAGGGCATCTCCAGACTTGGGCTTCCCAATATTGGAGATTTTCTGTGACACTCCAGTTTCCTTCTGAGTCAATAACAATGTAAGTAGAAACATTATATATATATCAAATATAGTAATATACGTATATGTGTATATATAATATAATATATGATAATAATATATAGTGTATATAATATTATATATTATATATGGTATATAAATAATAATATATAGCATATGTATTACATATAATATATGTATATGTGTACACATATACATATCATACACGCACACACGAGGTCTGTCAGGAAAAAGTCCAGCCATTGTTAAGATAACAAGAACGATTTGCACAACATCAATGTAACCTGACAGCCAAGGAGAGTAGACCAGCATGCACATGTGTGAACAATGGCAACTGCACTGGACGAGTCAGTGGGGGTGGTAGATGCTGCTGAGTGAACATGTGTACTGTGTGGCCATCACATTCAAAATGGCTGAACAAGTGGAGCAAAGAATCTGCATCAAATTTTGTGTTAAGACTAACATTCCTCCACAGAAAGTATTTGGATGGTTTAGAAGGCAGTCCCTGTGGGCAACTGGTGATTGGCAGCTTTATCATGGATAATGTGCCCGCTCACGCATCACGTCTTGTGCAGAGTTTTTGGCAAAACATCAAATCCTACAAGTGACTCAGTCCCACTACAGCCCAGATTTGGTGCCCTGTGACTTCTGGCTTTTCTCAAAACTAAAATCACCTTTGCAAGAGAAGAGATTTCAGACTGTCAGTGAGATTCAGGGAAATGTGACTGGGCAGATGATACAGATTAGGAGAAAGGTGTGAGGTCCCAAGGTGATTACTTTGAAGGGGACTGAGGTGTCATTGTCCTTTGTACAATGTTTCTTGTATCCTCTTCAATAAATGTCTCTATTTTTCATATTGCATGGCTGTATACCTTCTGGACAGACCATATATGTACACACCCAAGAACTCTCTAAGAACTTGAACTGTCCAGTGTCATGATATACCCGTCGGTTGAGGGGTGAGTCTTCTGTGCAGGCATAGGTGAGATGACAGAGCACCTGGCAATGTTTTTTTAAGGGTGTTGAAGTCTCATCTGAGCCAGGGATTAAAAAACTGGGCTTGTAGATTTTTCATTGTTATAGAGCCACTTCTAAAGATGGAAAGGGATTCAACAGAGAGTATGGCTGCTTAGCACTAAGCAACATTGATTACACATCTTTATCTATTTGATTCTAGCTAAAATTGTCTGTTTGAGGAATACTCCCTACAAGCTAGGAAAGACCCTCACAATTAGCATTTTTACAGTGTTATTGAGGTATAAATGATATACAGTTAAACTCACACAGATATTTAAAGACTGCAATTATGCGTGCTCCTGAAACCCACATCAAATCAACATAAATGAACACATTCATTACCCCTCGAAGTTTCCTAGGGCCTTTTTGTAATTTCTCTCTCAAATCCTGCTTCACCGTTACCCCAATCCACCCCTGCCAGCCCCACCATGCAAAACTGATCTACTCTCTGTGACTACATATCAATCTGTATTCCCTACAGGTCTGTATAGTAGAATCATGCATGCAGTTTGCTCTCTTTTTTGTCTGGTCTTTCATTCAGCATAATTATTTTGCTGCTTAGGCATCAAAATATATATATTGATATATATATATCAATAGTTCACTCCTTTGTATTGCAGTGTATGAATACATTGCAGTTTGCGTATCAGTTCATTTCTTGATGAACTATAGTGTTTCTCCAGTTATGCCTATTATAAATAAAGCTGCCATGAATTAATGTAGAAATCTTTGTATGGACATACGCTTTCATTTCTTTTGGGTAAATGTCCAGGAGAATGGCTGGGTAACTGTAGGAGACCGTTCTGCATGGCATGGGCCCAGCTCCCACTCAGGGAGATACACAGGACCCACGCCCAGATATAAGTTCTCCTGTGGGGAATCAGGCCTGCAATGTGCCTAGGCCACTTTGAGTCTTGCTCTTGCTAAAAAACTCCCTCACCCTGAATTGAGGATATTTACTGCAAAGTAACTTACTAAACTCCATGCTAACCCTTCCAGGGATGAGTGTAACTGGTTCAACCACTTTTGGCTTTTCATTTGCAAATATCCCTCTTCTGTGATGTGATGTGATTAGCAGCATTGGCTCCTTTGTTTTCCATAAAAGGTAACCACCTAAAGTGAACCTGTACAGAGTAAATGAGGACCAACATGTAATGGGCCAAGAAACCCAATAAAGGCCTGTCATGGCAAGGGCCAAGGCTTTTGCTCCCCTTGAGAGAAAAGGCATGCTGTCCCTTTTCCTCCACTGACTCCGTAGTCTGTGTGAATGTCTCATTTCATCCATAATGACATGGACACTGTGGGCCAGTGTCTGCCTCAGGTGACAAGATAGGTGTTTTTAAATTTTTAATAAACTACCAAACTGTTTGCAAAGTGATTATATAATTTTAAATTTTCATCAACAGTCTACAAAAGTTCCAGGTCCTCCACATTCTTGCCAATACTGCGTCTTTTTCATTGTAGACACTTGTATGGCGTGGAGTAACATTTCCTTGCAGTTTTACTTTGCGTTTCTCAGATAACTTATAATGCTGATCATCTTTTCATTTGCTTATTTTCCATCTGCATATCTTCTTTCAGGATATTTCTTCTTAAACCTTCTGCCAACTTTTAGAATTGGGTTTTCTAATTGTTGATTTTGGAGAGCCCTTTATGTATTCAGGACACATATTCTTTATCAGATGTATGTTTTGTAGAGACACCCTCTCATACTGTGACTTACCTTTCTGTCCCCTTAACAGTGACTTTCTAACAGCAAAAGTTATTAATTTTGATGAAGTATAAATTATCAATTTTTCAAAGGATTGTGCTTTTGGTGTTATCTCTAAGAAATCTTTGCTTAACCAAAGATCACAAAGAATTTTTTCTCTAAGACACTTTATAGTTTTCATTTTACACTTAGGTCTATAATCCATTTGAATTAATATTGTTTTCTTTTTTGTTGCATATAAATATTATTTTCTTTTTTGTTGCAAATAATGCTACAAAGCATTATTTGTTTAAAAGAAAAATAAAACTATCCCTTATCCACTTAATGGGCTTTGCAGCTTTGTAGAAATTAAGTCATCTGTGGGTGAGCATATTTCTGGGTTCTCTTTTCTGTCCCATCAATATATTAATCTATTTCATGGCAATACAGTACTGTCTTTATTATTGTAGTTTTATAATAAATCTTGATATCAGGTGATGTTAGTTCTCCAATTTATCTTCTGTTGCAAATCCGTTTGGCTTGTCTAGGTCCTTTACGTTTCCATATGATTTCAGAATAAATTAGTCAATTTCTACCCCCACAACAATCTTGCTTCGATTTTGATTGGGATTGCACTGAATATAAATCAGTGTGAGGGGAAGTGACTTGTTAACAGTAGAGTGCCTTCTGACCTAGGCTAGGCCTTCTTTCATTTCTCTCAGCAACATTTTGCAGTTTTCAGTGTAGAGATCTTTTACAACTTTTGTCAGATTTATTCCAATCAATTTATTTTTCCTTCTTGTAAGTGGTATTGCTTTGTTAGTTTGAATATCATATAGTTTGTTGCTAGTATATAGAAACATTTAACTTTTGAATACCTTATATCCTGGGACCTTGCTAAACTCCGTTTTTAGTTCTAGTATCTTTTTCATAGATTTTATCAAATTTTATACATCAGCAATGAAAGCAGCTGCAAAGACAGTCTCACTTCTTTTCCAATTAGGAGGCATTTTACTTCTTTTTCTTGCCTGACTTTACTGGCTAGAACCTATGTAAAATGTTGACTAGAAGTGGTGAGAGTAGACATTCTCTGTTGGCCCTCGTCTTACAAGGAACACGGTCAGGTTTTTCATTTCACTATTAATTATGATACAGGTTTTCTGTAGATGCCCTTTACCGAGCTATGGAGCTCCTCTGGTAGTCCTACTTTGCTCATAGGTTTATGGAAAGGAATATTGCGTTTTTCATATGCTTTTTGAGTACCTAATAAGATAATCATGTTTTCTTTATTAGTTGGTCAATATATGGTGAACCATCCAACCTTACAGTCCTGAGATAAACCCCACTTGGTCATTATATATCATCTTTTCTATATATTGTTAATTTACACTTTTCTAAAACTTTTATTTAGAATTTTTGTACCAATGTTCATAAAGGATGTTACTCCCTCATGCTTGTTTGTTTGATTCTTGGAATGTCTCTGTCAGTTTTGCTATCAGGGCAATGCTGGTCTCGAAGAATGAATGGAAAAGTATTACAATTTTGCTTGAAGAGTTTGTGTGGAATTGGCATTATGTCCTCTTTGGATGTGTGGCAGCATTCACCAGGAAAGGTGTACAATATTCTTTGTTGGAGATTTTGAACTACAAATCTCATTTCTTTATATAGAAAGGTGCTCTTCAGGTTATTGTTTTCCCTTCAGTGGGCTTTGGTAACTTACATCTTTTAATGAATATGCCCATTACGTCTAAGTGTTTAACTGGTCTGGCATAGAGTTATTCATAATAGTCCCTTACTGTCATTTAATGGGTGCAGAATCTGCAGTGACATTACCTTTCTCATTTCTGATATAGGTAAGTATATCTTCACTTTCTTTTCCTGCGGTCTGGCTAGAAGTTTAACAGTTTCATTGATTTTCTTAAAGCACCACTGTACTTGAACAGCAATAAAAAAGTGATATTGGAGAGAGGGAGGAAAAAAAGGGAAAAAAGCACCAGTTTTGGGTTTCATTTATTTTCCTTATTGCTTCTCTGTTTTCTACTTCACTAATTTCATCTTTGATTTTCCTCTTTCTCTTTTCCTGCTTACTCTGGGTTTACTAATTTGTCCTTTTCTAGTTTCTGAAGTCGGAAGCTATGGTCATTAATTGGAGACCTTTTTGGTTTCCAAGACAGGCACTTAGTGCTAAAACTTTCTAAGTATAGCTTTTGCAATGTCCCATACATTCTGATTATGTTGTGGATTCATCTGCAGTCAACTCGAACTACTTTTTATTTCCCCTTCTGATTTCTCCTTTGACCTATGTATTGCTTAGAAGTATATTATAGTTGATTTTCAAATATTTGGTGGGTTTTCCAAATACCTTTCTGTTACTGAATTTACATTAAATTCCATTGTTGTCAGAGAACATATTTATATGATGACTCATCTTACATTTACTGAGATTTAATAGCCCAAATATGGTCTATCTTGGTCTTTGTTCTGAGCCATTTGAAACAATCAGTTACTTGGTGAGAGTTTGAATCTCTGAGGTCTCAGATGGATTCAGAGCACTGTTTCTTTTAGAGTTGTCTCCCACTGTTATTTATCCAGTGATCTATTAATTATGATTTTTCTCAGTCTGGTAGAAAGAAGCCTCTTACTCTGTGAGCATCAGGCACAGTTCCCTTTTATCATTTTGGGTGCTTCGTTTCCCAGTGACCCCGATGGGCAGCACAGTGAGGTGGGGGAGGTCGCCCTGTGAAGACCCCAGCTCTCTCACACTGTGAAGTTGTCTCCTCTTCCAGTCCTGTGTCCTGGGAACTGGACTGCTGAATCTCCCTCCCGTCTCTCAGGACTCTCCGCACTGTCTTCTCAGTCCAGAGTGTCTGCTGGGCTCTGAGTTCTTTTTTACTGAGCAACGGCCTGGGAACTCTCTCAGGGCTGTCCACTGGGACAGTCACGGCCGACACCTCCACTGCATTGTCTTCCAGATTGCTGACCTGATGTCACATGTCCTAAAACCATGGTTTCATACGTTTCATCTATTTTTGTGGGGTTGTTTCTGACAGGACCTAAATCCACTTTCAGCTATTCTATCTTGACCAGAAGTGAGTCACTCAAATTAAAATTTTAAAATAATTTAAGATACATTTACCCTTGAGTTATTTATAATACAGTGCTAATTATTGTGTGGACAACAATGACGACCTATTTTATGTTGAAAAGAAGGATTCAAGCATGCAGCATTGCAATGCTGGATAAACCACTGAACAGAGAAGCACTAGGTTTTACTGCTAAAAGTAAAAACTCAAGTAATTAATAACTTAAAGTCAGTTAGTCAATGGAAAAATAAGGTGAGAGATGATCTTTAAATCTAATTCTTATTAAATTAAAAAACACTGGTGGGGATTCAGACAGGTGAAGCCACTATAGAAAACAGTATGGAGTTTCCTCAAAAAACTAAAACTGGAACTGTCTTATGGCCCAGTGATTCCACTTGTGGGACTATGTCCCAAGACTCCAAAAATGCTAATTCAAAGAAATACATTCACCCCTATGTTTGCAGTAGTGTCATTTACAATAGTCAAGATCTAAAAATGGCCCAAAGGGACCATCTGTAGATAAATGGATAAAAAAGCTATGGTACATTTACACAATAGAATATTACACAGCTGAAAAAGAGAAGGAGATATTACCTTTTGCGACAGCATGGATGGGCCTGGAGATTATTGTGCTGAGTAAAATAAGCTAGTCAGAGAAAGACAAACACCATATGATCTCATTTATATGTGTAATCTAACGAACAAAATAAACTGACAAACAAAATAGAAATGAGGCATGGACACATGGAACAGACTGACAGCTATCGGAGGGGAGAAGAGGAGCGGGTAGGAAGGGCTCGAAGAATGAAGGTAAAGGGATTAGCCACATAGCATATGTAGGTCTGCATAACCTACAGACACAGACAACAGTGTGGTGATGGCCAGAGGGAAAGGGGGAAGGGCTGGGTGGAGAGCAGCAAAAGGAGGGAAAATGAGGACATCTGTGAGAATGTCAACAATAAAAATAAAGAAAATTAAAGTAAAATAAAGTAATTGAGCTAAAGAAAGTTGTACGAGGTCTATACAGAAAAAGTCCAGCCATTGTTAAGATAAGGAGAACAGTTTGCACTGCATCAATGTAACCTGGGAGCCTTGGAGAGTGGACTGGAATATGCATGTGTGAACAATGACAACTTCACTGGACTAGTCAGTGGGGTGGTAGACACTGTTGAGTGAGTGTGTGTACTACGTAGCTATTGGATTCAAAATGACTGAGCAAGTGGAACAATGAATCTGCATCAAATTTTGTGTTAAGCTTGAACATTCCTCTGCAGATTTAGAACGCATTCAGGGACAATGTAATGAATGCAGCACAAATAAAAGTGTGGCACAAATGCTTCAAACATGGTCGAGAATCTCTTGAAAGTGACCCATGTTCTAGAAGGCTTGAAAGAAGCAGAACATCTGAGGATGTTGAAGATATATGGGCTGCAATCAACAAAGATCAGTAACAGACAGTGAGAGAACCAGAAGCTGATCTGGGGATTCCAAAAACTACTGTTTCTGGGATTTTGATTCCGGATCTTGGCATGAAACATGTCATGACAAAATTTATTCCATGGCTTCTGCTCCCAGAGCAGAAGGAACCTCATGCTGCAGTTGCTGATGACTTGATTGAAACCACTACCAATGAACCAGATTTCCTCAAGAACATCATAACCAGAGATGAATTGTGGGTCTATGGCTATGATCTGGAAAAGAAGGCCCAGTGGTCCTACTGAAAGTCTCCCGGTTGTTTGTTCACAGCTGAAGAAGGTGTGGCAAAGTCGCAGAAAGATCAAGATCATGTTAACTGTGCTCTCTGATTGGGAAGGTGTTTTCCATCATGAGTAAACTCCTCCAGGCAAAACAGTTAATAAGGAGCACTACCTCAGTGTTCTTCAGTGGAGAGGTTCAATGCTATGAAAATGGCTTCAGCTATCGGCAACTGGAGATTGGCAGCTTCATCATGACAATGCACCTGCTCATGCATCTCATCTACTGCACAGATTTTGGGCAAAACATCAGATCACCCAGGAGGCTCAGCCCCCTACAGCCCAGATTTGGTGCCCTGCAACTCCTGGCTTTTCCCAAAACTAAAATCACTTTTGAAAGAGAAGAGATTTCAGACTGTCCATAAGATTCACGAAAATATGACAGGGCAGCTGATGGCAATTCTAACAATGGATTTTGCAGACTATTTTGAACAGTGGAAGAGATGTTGGGAGAACTGTATGAGGTTCCAAGGTGACTACTCTGAAGGAGACTGAGGTGTCATTATCCCATGTACAATGTTTCTTGTATCTTTTATCTTCTTCAATAAGTGTCTCTATTTTTCACAGTACATGGATGGATACTTTCTGGACATACAAATATCTGGGGTGTTGGCCAGGAAACAAAATGAGACATATGGATATCTGGAAGAAGGGAAGAGGGGGTGCAAACTGAAGAAGAGAAGAAGGCAAAAGGGTACTCCAGATACACAGTTATACCTACTGCCTCTGTGCATTATTACAAATCACCTCCATGATGCTTTTTCCATAGCCACAGGTTTTCAAAAGCATTGTCAGGACATCAGTAATAGTTGGGAGTTTGCATATATCACATTCCAGGGCTATCTAATCTCGCTGAATTGTCCAATCTGTACTTTATTACTGAACCACTTCCTCTTCAGTACAATGTCAGGTTATCTCTTTGGTCATAGAGGGAAAATCGAAAGGGTTTTTTAAAAGAGAAATATATAAACTTATAAATTTGTATAGAGAAAAGAGGGCTTAACCGATTGATCATTTAATTTTCCATACATTTACTCTGTCACCCTTTGGTACTATTTTTAATTACAATGCAATATTTGTGGAAATTCTCATAAAAATAAGCTTTGTTTATTTTTTTGACATATTCTTAGATTACCAAGAGCTGATATATGTGATGGATAAAAGTAGGTTTACAGTTGTTCATATTAAAAATAACATAATAATTGATAATAATACAAGAATAAACTGTTTCACATACTTACAACTGTAAACCTACTTTTGTCCACTGATGTATTTTTTAAAAGTATGTAACTATTTGTACACCTACTGAAAAAATCCTTGCTTAGTACACCATTCAGTGTATTTTTCAATATCTATTCCATTTAGAAAGACAAAATCATTTTATAATTTGGAACAAGAAAAACGTCCTTCTTACCAATGTGTGTATTTCTTTTTTCTTTTTTGTTAGATAATGGACATAACCCACCATGCTGAATGCTGTCCCTTCTGATGCTCAGAACCAGCATAATATTTAATGGAGGGCAGTGTGAGGCACCCCACCTGGTCGTCTGCTAGACATCATTAATCAAGCACGACAGGCTTTCTCAGCCGAACCCACTTGGACTCCAGTCTTTCTCAGTATTATATTCTAGGTCCACGAGCAACTGAGCAGAATTTACACGTGATGCGAAATGGCTTCAATCAGCCTCGATGATAACTGTATTTGCTATCCCCCCGCATACGATTTCTTAAGTCATTCCTATGCCTATTTGATAGATGTATTGACATGTCTTTTATCAGGAGTATATTCAACTTCTTTCTGGAAATTAAGGGCTCCCCAAGATCTCATGAGTGATGAAGGGTTTTATCACACTTGTGAATGTACATTAAGAAGTCCCTGAGGATAAATAGTACTTTAAAAAAAATTGACAGCAAATTCAGATAAAATGAGGTTCAAAAATTGTGTATTTTAACACTAAAGATTATGAAAACAAATTTGTATCAATATACCTATATGTATACATATGCAGTTGTAATTGCAACTGTGCACTAGTTCTATCAGCAAACAATGGCTACATCATGTCGGGGCGAGAAAGTAATGTTATTTTTGCCAATAAAATTAATTGTTAAAACTATACAACCTAATTCAGGACAATGCAAAATGAGAAGTGCTGCCAGTTCACAGACTATTTTTCCCGATCAATAGCAGGATGTGTACAGAACTGAGAGTAGGCATTTAGAAATTTTTATAACAACAGCCATATGTGTATTGCATTGCATATAAGTGTCCATCTATATCATTCTAGAGGGAAAAAATAGTCCTTTTAGCACAGTGGTTTTAGAAACACTGACATTCCTTTTGATGTTCAATGCAAATTCATAACCAAGGTCATATCTGCAAAAATACTTAGGAAATTTTCCCTGACTTTGGGAAACTATCAAACCCTTCCATGCCTAAGATATCTCATCTATAATACAGGGATTATAATGGCATCTACTTCATAGATTACTATGGTGATAAAATAAATAATCCCTAAAAGGCAGAGCTTGCCAGTGGCCCCCTGAGCGTGTGGCCAGCAAAAATAACTATTATATTTTTCACCCTCTTTGCATCTAGATGTGGCCAAGGGACTAAGTGCTCAACAACAGCATGTGAGCAAAGATGACAGGTGTAACTTTCACTTCGAACCCTAAAGGGACGAAAACATGCTAGGAGACATGTACACAGAGACGGAGATGTCCCGACTGTGCCAATGGGGCGAACCTTCTAGGGAAACCAAACAACAGCAGCATGCAAGGAGCTGGGTCCCCAGAATTTTGCTGAGCAGAGCTGCACTATTAGTTCAGGTTTTTCCAATAAACTTCCAACACACTTACACTTGTGTTAATGTGACCCTTTGCCACAGTCAGCCAAACCAATAGCTCAACAGAGACTACATGTAAAGCACTTGAAATAGCACCTAGCATACGCTCTATATTAATGATAGATAACTATTTATTATTATTGGACATCTCAAAATTTTCATTCTAGAAGTTTCTGATCGCCCATGATGATTCTTTTCTTTTATTCATAAAATAACTGGTAAAACTCTACCAGACCCTGGCCTGTTAAATAATCTTGAGAACGGCTGAAACAGTTCTACAGTACTGCTTTTGTGAAATCCCATATTGTAAATGAATTCTATTTTATTTAGAAATGATTTGCATTTTACTGCTCAATATAGCCACCTTTAACAGCATGGGAAATGCTGGTCCGAAAATATGTGGACAGGATGGGAGGAAATGAGAGCGCCATCTGCAGGAGGCGGGTGTCGGAGAGGGGTAAGTTTCATAAGTGGTTGGTTCATTAACGGATAGTCCATATTATTACCCCTGCTTTCCACATTATGTGACATAGTTCTATAAAAAGAACACTCTTCTTATCAACTATGTAATTATCCTGATGTATAGTTTAAGAAAAAAACCCAGCAAATTATTTATTCCACTTTTTTACTTACCAGTTTTCAAAATTCACTTTAACAACAACATATTCAAACAAACTGAAGGTAGAGAGGCTTGGGTCTTGGGCCTTTGACTAGTGTCCCCATAACATAAAACTTTTCATGAAAAGAACTATTAAATACCAGAACCCAAATAATGAATTCAAACTTGACAGTGACACTTATCATCAGCTTGAGCAGGTCCTCCCTGGGTTCTAAAGACAAGACTACAGACGTGCCCTCAGCTCAGATCTTGCGGAAAGCGCAGCGACTCTTTGCTATCCTTAGGTCACTTTTCTCTGAACAGAAGGTGAAAGGGTCTAATGTACTCCTATGGTCCCTATGACATCTGTCCCCACAGCACACGTGTTTCCCTGCGTGAACGACTATTTCAAACTACCTCTATGAGAGCTGCTCCACGAGCCTGGATGCCAACTACCCGACAGTCATCATGACCCGAAAAGCGTGGGATAAAATGTTAGCTGGGTCATGTCATTTCTCTGGCCACACCTCTCCAGTGACTTCCCAGCCACTGGGAGAAGTTAAAATCCCCGAAATGACCTAAAAGGCCTCATGGCACGTGCATCACTGTCTCTGAGCTGATACTTCTGCTCCTTCCCTGGCCCCTCCACCCCACGCAGACTGCCCTGTGCGGGCACTGACATCAGATGCACCCCTGCCTCTGGGCCTTGCCCTGGTCTCTTCCTTCTTCTAGAATGTTCTCACCCACATAGCTACATGACTTGTTCCCTTACTTGCTTTAGGTGCTTTTATTGAACTCTCCTTCTCAGCGGTACCATTTCCGACACCGCCATCCAAAATGCAAACTTTCACCTACCCTCACCTGTTTTCTCATTCCCCTAATATGTTTCATCTGCCTCTGTAACACTTATTTCCAACTAACATACCAGAAATCAGAAATGTTATGAACTTATTGTTGATTTTGGTCTCCCTTACAAGGGTCCTTTACAGTCCTGCATCACCAGCCCCTAGAACAGAACCTGGCACAGCCAGGAGTGGCCATCACACTGACTGACTGAATGCATAAATGAGTTGTTTCCACTCCTCACCAAATGGGCAGCAACATTACTTCAGCAGCCCTGAATAAAAATAATTAGATATAAGACGTGGTGTCATGTTATTAAGCTTTGGCACTACTCAGAAGGAGCCTCCAAGGAAAGACAACATGGGAAATGAGAGGGACTAAACATACAGACAGAAGTAAAAGATCCCAACTGTAACATCGTTGGCCTGTCTTTAGTTTCAATGGTAAACAGTATTATTTGCAAATAGAGATTTATTTAATCTTCCTTAGTGCCTAGATTAAGATAGGAAAATAAATACAGAAATAGAAATTAAACAAAGCACAAACAACGAATGCACTCCTATCTAAGTGAAATGCACTTTAGGGAGAATAATCATTGTTAAGAGGAAATTAGAACAACTCCTTGTGTCTCTGACACGCCCACTTTTGGTAACCTCCCGCATTTAACACGGAGTCACGGAGCTTAATGCCCACAGAGAATGTCTCAGGTCTGGGCTCAGAAGACAGCCATTTTTCTCTTTATGACAGTGTTCTTCAATAACTTCTATAGAATCCTGAGTTACTGAGAGATGATACCAAAGAAAGCGTTCAGTCTCAAGTACTGGTTTAAACAAGTACTCTGCTTCTGAACTTCTTGGCTTTTTTAACATACATCGTAAGAGAAGAGGAATTTGCTGAAGGAGGTACATAGTACGCAGCATTTCCTAAAACACTTTTGACCATAAATATCACAACCACCATCATCACCCACCATTTTTTCCCAGAGCATCTATGGCCCAATACCCTTTAGGAAATTGAGGACTCTTAGACCTGAGCCCATAGACACAAAATTGTGTGTTAAAATTACGAACTGATTTCACAAACTTAGGTTATTTTTTTTCTCCTGGAAACCTTTGATTCTTCTTAGAGTATGATGGCTATTTAGACATAGAGAGGAAGAAGATAGGAAAGCTGTGTAGAACTATAAGAGCTGATGAAAGGAAGACAGAAGGGCCAGCAAGGACATCCAAGTTGCCTTATTTATTTTCTTATCCCGGAGCAAGGTAATTCCAGGAAACTTCAATGGCCCCGTGGAACACCCCGGCATCGAAACAAAGCTCAAACTCCTTACAGCGCAGATGAAGGCTACACTATGATCACAATGCTGTATGTGAAGAGGTGTATTCGTTTCCTAGGATTTCTACAACAGAAGCACCGAACACTGGGCGGCATAAAACAACAGAAATTGGTTCTCCTGTGGTACTGGAGCTAGAAGTCTGAAGTTAGGGTGCCAGCAGGCTGGTTCCTTCTGGGGGCTCTGATGGAGAGTTGGCTCCAAACTTCTATTCCAACTGCTAGTTGGAATTACTAGCAATTCTTGGCATTCCTTGGCGTGTGTGTCCATGCATCAAACCGGCCTCTGTCTGTCTTCACATGGTATTCTCTTTTCTCTGCATCTGTGTCCGCATTTCCCTCTTCTTAGACGGACATCAATATTGCCTCACTAGAGTGGCCCTCGATACCTTAGGAGGACCTAATCTTAATTACGCCTTCAGAGATCCTATTTTCAGATAAAGTCACTTTCACATGTCTAGGTGGGCCTGAATTCTGGAATGGCACTATTCAGTGCAGTACAGAAGGTAACAAATACGCATGCATTTTAGAGCTATTCCCCTCCCCCCAACGATTATCTTTTGTAAAGTAAAATATTTTGGTTAAAAAAGGATTGACTTCAAAGCAAGTAAATGCACTAGGGAAGCTTACTTTTAAGTATTTTAATAAAGGGAAGGCTTCTATAATAATATGGAAAATTATCCCTGCAATTGTTTTGAATGTTTTGATTCCCTGTAATAATATTCTCAGAGGAGGCGTGCAGTAGCAAACACTTAGCAAAAGAAGAATGAAAGAAAACCTCATCTTGAAAGTAAAATATTATCCCATCTCTAAGGGTGCTCCTTTGGAAAACACCTTATTTTATATCCCATGCAATCCCAGAGCTCTGTCACGTAAAGGCTCACCAACACAGAACGAAATGGAGTCTGATTTCCATCCCACTCAGAATAACACAGACAATGAAGGTAGCACGACCTCCTCACTTAGCTTTCACGGACGGTTCATTGTGATTTTACTCCGGACAGTTACATGTCTCTTTGTTTTTTTTCCTTTAAGTTGTTATAATTATTACTGCATAAAAGGTAAAAAAAATAGTTACGGGAAGACAGAAAAGCTGAGTTAATCCACACTCATCTGTTTTAACAAAGGAGAAAGCTGAGTGGTAACTGCATTTAAGGATCTAATTCAGCTGCTCTAATAGCCTCTAGGATTCAACATATTGCCCCAGCCCACACCAAAAAAAAAAAAAAAAAAAAAAAAAAAAACCCTTTTACTCCTCAGAAACACTTTTTAAAAATCAAATGAAACCACTGACAAGGAACTCAATCAAAATGAAATACTTGTAATTTATAAGAGAAGGATCACCATATGATGAGCCAGAGGCTTAATCTCATTTAAATTAAAGACTTTGCCTTCTTATTAAGATGGAATTGTCACTTCAGGTAGAAATACTCTCTCTGCTTCAAACCCACGGTAATGAAAGAGACACACACATATGTTTATAACTTTTGTTACATAATATATAAATTATTTTAAAAGACAAAACTGGACTCAGGAAAAGATAAACATTTGCAAACAGAAACACAAACAGTAACAGTAACCTACTAGGCTCCCAGGTAGAAACAAGAAATTTCAAAGCAGAGAGGGAAAGTGACAGGAGCCCAAAGGCGCCCCCATTTTGGCGGGGGACTGGAGCCACGCAGGCTATGGAGCAGAGGCTGGGTTCAGTTTCTCTGTCCAACGAAAGGAGCCTTAGCAAAACAGTGAACGTTGCAGCTTGATGCAGTTAGGCTCGTGAGTGGGAACCTAAGTCCTTTCCACTCAGACCCTGCGTGCAGCCATTCTCCAACTGGGAAACCAGATTTGTAACACACCGTTACCTTTGCCGGGCTGGACATGCAACACGCCGATGTGAGACGAGGTTCTGGATAGGGAGCTCCAGGGAGCTAGGTAAGGGATTGGCAAGAACTGGTAAACAAGGTATACACACACACACAGAGAAAGGGGATTTAAAAACAACAACAACAGCAACAAAACTGCTACTCAAAATGAGCCAGAAAACCAAAATTTCATATTGTATGAGGAAATTGCCACAAATGGCAGCTGACATTCTAAACAATTGAGATAATTCATTTTGGAGAGATGCAAAACATACAACTACTCCCCGAAAATTATTTACAAATAAGAATATTCAAAATACTCAAAGAAGTAACAGAAATCGTAAGTATAATTCAAATATAAGAAATTATAAATAATTGTTATACCACAAACAGACAGCTATGCTGAAGAAAGAGTTGTGAATGCTGGAAAGAAAAGCACAGCCACTCAAATAAAAAATAAAGAGGGACTAATCTTGAGCTGAACATAGTTAAAGAAATAATTGTTCAACTGAAATAAATTAAAACTATGAAAGGATTTCAGAAGATATTCAGAAAAGATTGAGAGGCTCACTATTCTATTCAGGATAGGCTAGGCCATATTGCAGCAACAAACACCCCCCAAATCTCAGTGGCTTTAATAAAAGGGTATTTTTCACTCATTCAAGGTCCTCTTCCATAATTGCTGAAGCAGAAGGAAGGAGAGGCTGGAGAGGTTAGTTGCACCAGGCTTTTCCCCTGACTCGGCTCGGAAGTAACACTCATCACTCTGCTTCACATAGTCTGTGTTATTCTGCTTAGCCATAATAAGTTACATGGTCCTGCTTAAATGCAAGAAGCTAACAGTATAGTCAGCCATAAGCCCTTGAAGAAATAAGTACCAATATATTGCAGAGAACTAGTAGTCACACTCTGTTGCCACATATTGCTAATAGTAGTTCCAGAAGTAGCAAATTGAGAGAATGATGAAGATGCAATATTAAACAAAATAAGATTAATGCCTAAGAATTTTCAAGAATTGAAGACAACTGGGAAAAAGCAAGATAAATTAAAAATAAATGTATATTCTCTTGATCTAGAGGAAGATAGAAACACAAAACTAATTTTGATTTTTCTAGGGAACAATATGAGGTATGCATCCTGAGTTAAAAACATCTATGTATTAATACCCCCTCCAAATCTTATTTTTGAGTTTTATAACCACCACCACAACAAAGTAAAACGTTTTCTTTGTGTTTAATTAATCAGGTGTACCTAAGGACTGCTTTGACTAAGTGAAAAAAAATGTGTTCAGTTCTAAGTGCTGAAAGAAATGAAAAGTACGACTCTACTGCCAATACTAGTACTTTGTAAAGTGCGTGTTACAAGGTGGTCCACACAGCAGTGATAACAGTTTGCTGTGTTCAGAGGAAGGCGCACAACACTCAGTCACAGGGACCAAGTAATACGGACCAGACGTCTCTGGTTGTGACTGGGAAGGCCGTGGGGGAGGCCAGCCGAGAGCAGAGAGAGGCCATGCAGAGGGAGCAGGCAGGAGTCCCGCAGAGGCACCAAGGGCGAGGCGGGAGGCAGCGCACTCTGGGCGCCCGCAAACGGGTAGCAGCCGGCCTGCAGCTCTCGTCTCTGCACTGACTACACGTTGGTCGAGTTTTTCCTGTAACAGTGCAACTATCATTTAAAATCTCCCAGTGACAAAATACACTGAAAAATACATTCTCGGTCTAATTTCTAAATAACTGCACAGTAATTGTTGAGTTTTAATAACATACGTAAGTTTTGAAATCCCATGATTTTGTTATTCATCCTGTCATTAATATTGGACTCCACAGAGAGGCTTGGAGATCTGACAGTATACAACTAACCTTCACTTATACAACTAATCCCTAATAGATAAGGACTAGGCTATACACACTCATTTAAACTGTAACTTTATAATATTTCAGAAGGGTTGGAGCTTCTTTCCTGTGCAATTTATGACTCCAACGTATGAGGCGCTACATGTGTCCACATTTAAGCAACAGATTCAAAACAAGCCACACGAGAAGAATCTTTGTGGACAAAAAAAAAAAGCAACTTGAATTATTTTAATTTTGCCACACAATGTAACTACGTGGAATTTTGTTCAGTTGAAGATTTAAAGCAGTAGAACAGTAAAAACTATAATAGGTGTAATATTTTCATTCGCTAACTGCAAATTGTAGTCCATTTGTGAACTATTTTACAATATTTGCATTAAAATTTAACATTAAAAAGTATTTCAATTTAATTATTTTAAAACCAGAGAGCAAAGGAAGAAAATAATTCCATTACTGATCATCCCAGGATTACTACTAAAAATAAACATACTATTAAGGGAAGACGGTGTTAACAGCATCAAACCTGCTGTGTGGAATATGCCAGGTATGCAAGCTCTGAAGGCAGCAAGGCATCGTGGTGTGGGGCACGGCCAGTGTTATTTACCTCAAATAGTATTAGTGCCAGGGCTTTGTAATTCAGATTTCTGTTTCATGATTTATCTATGTAAAAACAAAATACCTGTAACCTGAATAAACGAAAAGTGTCACATTACTCCTGCTGGAATCTTAATAATTGTATAAAGAACCACAGTTTCTCAAAACATTGAGCCAACAGAGTTACAGTGAGAATTCTTTAATGAGGTCCCTCAGGACGTCTCTGTAATGGTCATCAAATGGGAGGTTATGGAAAGTCAGCAGCACCTGGGCCTCACTGGGAAGCAGGCACGGTTGGAATCCTCTCTAATCCTCCACTTTCCTCACTTCACTGCCTCATCCTAGATCAAGCCCACGCTGCACTGTTGTAATAACTTACTACCTATAGAGTACTCCCTTGCTTCCCTTCCCCCACCCAGCAGAATATGTGTTTTCTAACACACAATTTTTTTGTGACACCCAGGAGAGTCACTCCTTCCAACAACCTACAGAAGAAGCAGGACCTCACGATGTGATCACAAAAGAGTTTTATGAGCAGCCACACTACAAGGGCCCGGGGACCTATTCTCTACTCTCAGCGGACAGCTGGTGAGAGACCAATAGAGTCATGTTTTCTCCCGCATCTGGGCTTGCGGTTCCCACAGCTCATGGGACCAACAGGGCCCTTAGACTTCGTTTCTTGGGCTTAAACCTCACTTGCTGCTCAAGACTTACTTCATACATTTCTTTCATAAAGCCTTCCCGATATATGTAGTCATGATTCATTGCTCCTCCTCCTCATTCCCAAACTGTTCTTTACTCGTTAATGTGCGTGTGCCCATTAGTCCCTCCGAGCCTCCAACGTGCACCCCGTATGACCGGCACATCGATGACACCCATCTCACAGACTCAGGCGGGTAAAATGGGGTGCGGATGCGCCGGTGCTGTTAAAACTGCACCACCTTAGTGTTGCCCTTCTTCCACCCCTCTGGTGGCACCTGAATCTGAGACCTCCCGGCCTCCAGAACTGTGAGGAAGAAATGTTTGTTGTTTAAGTCACGAAGTCAATGATGCACTTTTATAGCAGTCAGACAGGACTAGGGCATCCTCTTAATGCTGACTTGCAGAAAGGTTCATGCCTGTCTCCTGCAAAGCAGGGGCTCCACAGGCCTTTCAGCCGCTTTTCCCCACCCAGCCCTTTCCCCTGTACCAGTAGTATCTGTGGGCCCGGAGGGCGAGCGGGGGGGGGGGGGGGGGGGGCTAGGAAATCAGCTTTCTAAGGAGAAAGGAAATCTGATTCCTTAGACAACCAGGTTTCTCAAAACCTAATTACCCAACATCGCCCTGACACATTTAAAACTACTGTTCTTAAATTCAAAGCTTTTTATCTTAACATCTCTCACCTTTTCTCTCAACTACAAGCTTTAGAAGCACAATGGCCAAACTAGTAAGCAGCTTCCTGAAACACTAAAAATAAATATGAATGAGGCTGCCGAGCAATATATTCCCAAATTTACCTGTTTGATTTGCTGTGAAATACTACTCGCTCTTTGGCTTTTCTGAACTTCAGGGTTAAACCAATATCGCTGCTTTATACTTGATTCTGTCTGCGTCCTGCAAATTGTGAGTACAGATTGAGAGCAAAATATGTTAGTAATAACAGCCACTCATTGTGATGAGAACAGAAAGTTAAATCCGGAAAGAAAACGGCTTGTCCCCAAAATGAAAATGAAGTCCAGAGTCTGGAATTCACAACTTGTCCCTCTGTGCACCTGGGAGGGTAAGTGGAAGCAAGAGGCAGGAGCCCCTCCTGCTTCCAAGTTAAACAGACAATCATTCGCACTGACGCATCACTAACTCGCTACGTGACCTTGAACAAGCTGCCTAATCACTTCAAGGCCCAATTCCTTCTTAGCAAACTGGGGATAATTAGCACCACAAAAATTGGTGTAATCATTAAATACGTAATATGATTCCAACCCTTGGAGCTATGTCTAACACAAGAGATCTGTTCAATAAATGATTAGTGTTATCACTGATAATAATTCTGAACATTGTTGAAAAATAACTCTCCTGTTTTATGGCTTTGTGAACCTCGTAAAAGAATAACTGTGACTTTCACCTTAAAAGACAATTCTTTTGTTTTGTTTTGTTTTGCTTACTTTTTCAGTTGAAGGATGGTATTCAAACAGAAAAGTACACAAAATAATATTATACAGCTTGACAAATTTTAGCATGCAACCATTACCCAGATCCAGAAAAGAGAACATGACTAGCATCTCAGAATCCACTACTTTGCCCGGCTTCCAGGTGCTACCCCAAGCGTAACCGCTAACCTAATTTCTTAGATCATGTGCCAGTTTTGTGTGTATTTGAATTTGATGTTGTAAATGGAATCATAATGTACCTATTTTATGTGTATGGCTCTTTCATTCAACATTGTTCCTGACAGTCATCCATATTGTTGTGTATAAATGGACAAGTTTTAATGTGACATTCTCAATTGTATACTCAGAAAATTCAAAGGTTTCAAACCATAGTTCTCTGGAAATATCATTATAGCTCTATGTTACTGGGGTAATAAGCAATAAATATGGTCCAAATCAAATTTTAGGTATGTACTAGCATTCTTTGGCTTTCATATAATTTTTAAAGAATTACCTGTGAGTGATACTAGCTCTTGTTTATTCTAATACTCACCATGTACACTGGGACCCATCCAAGGGAATCTGGACACTCATGAAACAGAGAGCACAGCAAGGAAGCCCATGTGAGCAGGAACTGCTGTTCAAGTACACTCAGACTGTCATGAGCAACAAGACCTCTGGGTTTTGTTCTGCCAAGCATCACAAGGACCTCCAGCGTCACTAGTTCCAAATTTGACTCTGACATGGGACGGAGGAGTGGTGACAGATGGGCAAAATTTAGCATTCAGCTTGGACAGTCTTTGAGATGGAAGTCTTGTTATCTCTAACGTGCTGCCAAGCCCTGAGTGTTGCTTTACAAGAGACACCGCTGGGAAACTCTTCAGCCTCAACCAAAAACACAGACCTTAAAGAAACAGGCTCCTCATGGTTGGGAGGTTTCACCCACACCAGGCTCTGTTACAATGATCAAATAGTCACCAGTATGACTCTGAAGGGGAAAAAGCATTTTGACACACACGACTGAATTTTTTTTTAACTTAGGACAACGGCTTATTAGACTTGAAATTTGACAGTCCTAACCCAGTTCTTCTATAGTCTACTAAAGTATGTCAAAACCATTAGACTTTACCCCAAACCTTGCCCCAGATATCCTATGAGAATCAGCTTTACAGACCAGCACAGACACGAAGGTGAAAGCAGCCCTCCCTGCATATCTGCAGGGATTGGTTCCAGGCCTCGACGGATACCAAAATCCACTCAAATTCCTTATTTGCACAGAACCAACCCACACCATCCTATATACTTTAAATCATCTTTAGATTACTTATAATACCTAATACAATATAAATGCTATGTAAATAGCAGTCGTGCTATATTGCTTATGGAATAATGCCAAAAAAAGACCAGTCTGGACATATTCAATGCAGCTGCACACACTGTAGGCCTAACTACATGTATATGTCAGCGACAATATAACATTTTTTCTGCATGTTTTTGTTCCTCGGTTGGTTGAATCTGTGGAGGAGGAACCCACAGATATTGAAGGCCCCTTGTACCTAAAACATGTTCTCTATTTGTTACTTGCTCACCTATGTGTCTCTGTCCATTCCAGTAACCACATCACTTTTTCTTTGGCAGCTGAGCGCCACCACATGGCCCCTGCCACCCCGGGAATCAGGTATTTGCCCAGCATTTAGCTCTATCCTACAGAGAAGAGGGGAACGCTGAGCTCTTCGGGGATGCTGCGGCTCTCCTCACAAATGTATTCTCAAAGCTTTGGTGAGAGGCATGTCTTCCGGGCCCTTCCAGTCTGGGTGAGTAGGTGTTAAGTAACAAATCCACTCTAACAGTCCAGTCTCCTTTAGACTCTGAATTCCTTCCCCTACATTAAACCAAGAGAGGCTGGGCATTTCCAAGTTGTTCAGAGTAGACCATCTTTTCTGGTCCCACCAACCAACCACAGAAACTCTTAGAACCCTTCATAACTCCCTGAGCACAGCATCAAATGCAGAATCTCTGCTGAGCAAGTCCATGTCAGTGAATTTGGTTCTTTCCACCATTACCCCATATCCCTAGTAACCATCCCCATACACGTTCCCTGGATTTCTGTTTGCATATCTTAAAAAACCCAAGTGGATTTTTGACAGTGTAGCACCCCTCCTCACAGGTCATGCTTCATACCTCACTTTTAGGGGCCTGCTGGGATGTGAGTCTAGTTGTGAGGCATGGAGCAAAGAGGGCACACACAGAAGTTCTTAGATCAGTTGTGCAGCCTGCGTTGGAGCTAAAAATTTGAATCCCTGAGCTCATCCTCCTTTCACCACTTTGTCTAGAGACATTAAGAGCAACCAATGAATGTCATCATGTTTCTTAGTTTTCCAAAAATGTTCAAAAGTATCATATACAGAATCACTTGGCCCCTTGCTTCTTAGAAGTGGTTGGTTACGAATAGCCAGTGCAGGTATTCCATGTATGTCTATAAACTGGACTACTCATGCTCTATCTATTACTTGAAAGGGAGTCATTGGCGTCTTTAAATCTAATCAAGTAAGAACCAAAAATAAGAGAACCAATCCAGAAAATGCAGCCCTAAAATTCTGCTTCCTGGAACCATTCCCGGTACCTGAATCTGTTTCAGTCAGGGTTCTCCAGAGAAGCAAAAGCAGTAGGAGAGTGAGAGACTGACTAATTGATGGATTGATGGGTTGGTTGGTTGATTGATTGATTGTAGAAAATGACTCATGCACTTAGGGAGGCCCAGAAATCCCACATCTGCCATCTGCAAGCTGGAGAACCAGAGGCCAGTGGTATAATTCCGTCCAAGTCCAAAGGCCCAGGAGGCAGAAGAAATGTTGATGTAAGTCCCATTCCAAGTTCAAAAGCCCAGGAATGAAAACTGGGGAATGGGGAAGCAGAGCAGAACCAATGGTAAAGTCCCAGTACAAGTCTGAAGGCCCAAGAAGCAGGAGGGCCAGTGTCCTCTGAGAGTGAGAGAAGATGGATGTCCCAGCGTAACCAAAATTCACCCTTCCTGTGCTTTTTTTTTTAATTCAGGCCCTCACTGCATTGCATAATGCCCACCTGCTCTGGCTAAGGAGATATTTTTATTCAGTCTAATAATTTAAATGCTAATCTGTTCTAGAAACACCCTCACAGACATTCCTAGAAGTAATATTTGGCCAACTATCTGGGTAGCCCTTAGCTCAGTAAAACTGACACATAAAATTAACCATCACATACAATATCAACCATGTTTCAACACCAATATTTTATGTATATTTCACTATGTCAGGCCAGCCTTTTATGAATACTTTATGAATTTTATATATATATATATATATATATATATATATATATATATATATATATATATATATCAGTACTATAGAAATAGCTCTCTATTTATGTCATCAGTACTTTATAGACAGTTCACATTTCAGGAGACCCAACAATTACCTTCACCATCCTAGGTTCTCTCTGAATCCCTAGAGTCAACTCAGAGAATGCATCTTTAAAATGTCTCTTGAGCCTGCTACATTCCTATCCCATACCCTGAAGGCAGTTCAAAAGGTCGCTCAAGTTAACTCAGAGTTCAGTGGCAACCAGCCAGTGAAAGCTGTCATGTGATGCTGGTAGCTCCCAGCACCACTGGAGATGGCTGGATTGACGTGAATCCACTACCTGCTAGAATAATCTAATTATGCCTAAAGGTTTCCATTGACAAGACTCTGCTCCAGGTTCCTGTCACTTTCCCTGTGGGGGAAGTCAGCTACCCAGTGACTTACAAACACTCTCTGCAAGTGGCTTTGTAACCCATGAAGAAATTCCTGAAATGTCAACCCTAAAGGACAACTGTTCATGTCACCAAAGCAATATATCATAACCTCTGCACTTCCTGTATCTTTCAGGCAGAAGCCAGGAGCTATGAAGGACATGGTGAATTTATTCTTTCTACCCAAGAGCTGATATTTCCACAGAGAAATACATGTGTGTTAGAAGAGTTATGGGGATGAATTTGCACTACAATAGCTTTCGCAAAGCCTATCCTATGAATAAAAAGCTCTCCGTTTCTAAACCTTGAAAATACGGTAACATTCAGGGCATATGGATATTCATTTAAATAGGAAAAAAAGGGTAAAGAGTGACATTTCTTTTAACCCACAATTTTATGGCTGGGAGAAATTTTTTTCCACTCTTAGATGGCATAATGTGGCAATCCAAGCAACCAAGCTAAAGGTCTGTAAATTCAGCACTTCTCTTCTACTACCAGATTCCAAGATTTATGAAACATCTTCTCCTACACTACTCTGGGCTTTATGAGCAAACCAGATTTGACCTTTAAAATAGTGGAAGCATCTGAATTATTTCAACTGATTTTCCTACTGGCAGTGCCTTTAGTTCTTATTTTATTTTTACTTTCTATCTAACTCCACTCACAAAATGTGGGGGGTGGGAGATCTGAAAGATGCATGCATTTCTAATCTTTAATATTTTAAGATATGTTTATAAAAAAACATCTGGTACTTAAATATTGGTGTATTGCCACAACTATCTATTGCCATAAGTTTCAAAATGCTCCTTTACACACAGCTGCTGAATTGATTTCTCTAGTTCTGATTTCATTTCACATTTCTCAATCTCTATCCTTCTCAAAAAAATGCTCTTTCATGCCCTAGCAGCTGTTCTAAGACATAGCTCCAGTTCAGCCCAAACTCAGATCATTAAGATCAAAGATATATAAAAGAAAGCATGACTTTGGCTCAATGTTATAACTCTTAATGATACATATGAAGGGTCTTTTTTCTCAAGCTCTCAAAGGGAATCTTCTTAATGGGGTTCCATAATTACAACAGGTCCAGTGGGATGCAAATGAGAGTCAGGGTGCTTGTTGGAAAGTCAAGTTCAGAGCTATAAGGCCATCATTGACTCTGAATAATTGAGATATCATTACAACCTTGAGGGAGAAGCACCTCTCTCTGGAATGAAGTCACGTCTACCAATACTAAAAATGGGTGTGTAATCTCAGGTCACCCACTTCCTCCTAAACCCACATTTTCTGAAAATAAAATAGGAAAAGTAATGATCACTGCCTCGCTTAGTACTTGGGATTGATATGACTAAGTCAAAACGTGACTGTATCACGTTCTGTGAAGTCTCTATAATGCAACATGTCCATACATTTGTGTGATCGTAAAAAAAAACAGATTAGAATTATGGAAAATACTAACGTAGGCAAATTTGGATTCTGGCCCCTACTCAACCATTTACTAATGTTGCCTTGAGTAAAATGTTTTGTTCCTAGTGTACAGAGGACACATGATCTTGTGGAATTTTTTTTTTCATTCACTCACCCAGTCAATTATTTGTTCACCCACTCAGCAAACAAGTGGTAGAACCTTAGTGTTTCTAGCACGCTGCCGGTCCGTGAGGATGCTGGACGTGAGATGGTTCTTCTGCACCATATTCCTCTGCCACCAAAGAATCTCAAAATGCTGCTCTTGACAAAGGCAGGACTAAAACAGACGGAAAATACTTTTATTTTGTCCTCATCACTAAGTTTACTAGCTTTTTTTATAAAATGAGGACAAACATTTTTTCTAACTCGGGAATGTTTAGGAATACTTTTCCAGATAAATAAATTACCTATTTTTATACTGACTGAATAATAATGACTAACACTTATTTTAAGCTTATTATATTTAGAACACATCTGTTTAAGCATCTTGCATATATTATCTCATTTAATATTCATAACACTTTACAAGTAGTATTTGTATCCCCATTTTATGGTTTACTCCACAAAGATAAATTCAGAGATTTGGTAGTTTACCCAAATGGTAAAGGTTTGTACCTAGGCTTATGTGCCTCTGTAGCCTTGTGTCTTTAATTTGGTTACAAAATAATTTCAAATTTTCTGCATTTCTCAGCAAAGCTTCAGTATTTGCACATATTCCTGTTAGTATTCCAAGCATAGGTATAAAAGACATAGAATAGCAGAAATGGAGGAGATTTTAGAAACCATCTAGTCCAACCTATTTGTTTACAGTCAAATTGTAGGTCTTAAAGCTAGGCATAAAAAACACACACTGAATGAAAAACTGAGAGAAGGAACAACTGAATAGGGAAAAGGAAGTGAGGAATCCTGAATTATCCATCTTTGTATTCCTAGCACTTAACACAGCCCTTGGCAATTGGTGAAAACTCAATCCATACAGCCGGTCAAATGGATTACATGTTGTGTTTTTTAAACTAGGGTCTCCAAAAACTCAAGAGAGGCATGGGGTATTTTTACTTATTTAAGGTTTGCACTGTATTAAAACTAAAAAATATAAACTGTGATTTATTTTAAATTCAGTCTTGTCAGATAATCTTTGTAATTATTTCTCTAACTTTATTTGGATGTAAGGCGTAAAGTATGGCTTGTAGATATTGTGTAACAATGAAATACTATGAGATACTATCCTATGTGCGCCTTACAACAACCCCACTGTCTTCATACATCATTAACCCCGATCACAAAGCACCAACGTGTTTAGAAAACTCCTACCATGTTCACACATTTGAGAATGATGCAACAATTTTATATTCTATCCCATTAGAGTTTTAAAAACACAAAAGGTTGCTATTTAAGATTTTTTAATTAACAAACACTAAAACACACTAATTTCAAAGATGTTAAATTGCTTTCATAATAAACCAACAATATTTGAAATAAAAGTTACAATTTTCTCCCCTATAGAGTTCCGAGTTCACTGATTCTAATAAACATGTTTAAAGACATTGAAAGGATCATTCTTTGAAAATGCACTTAATAGAAACAGTACTAAACTCTGTGGATGCTTAGAGAGTTCTCATGTGTTGATTACCCAGATGCATGTTAGATTTTGCAGGAATTAGATTTGATATTATCTCCTTATAATGCAAAACCATGAAAACCATTTAATTAAAACTTAATTAAAATCTCCATGATGCTCCAACCCCATGGAGTCCATTTTTCAACAGCAAGCAGCAGAGAAAGCCTTCAGGACATTTGAAAAATGGTGTGTAGAACTCCCTTTTCTCAGTACCTATAACTTTCTAACAGATCTTCCAGCTTCATAATTGTTTCCCATTCCCATCAGCCTATACGGGGCAATTTTATACTAAAATTGGTGATCATTAATTATAAATAGATATATAGGCTCAAATCAGTTATGGATGCTTGCTTCATTTCTTCTGGAGCCTTGCATATAATATCAAAACAGATGAGAGAATTCATGTGGCAATGCCTGTCACATCTTGTAGTGACTGCCTATTAAGTATGTATTTAATGCAATTAACAAATATTAAATATGTGAAAACTCTAAGACTCCAATACAATCTTTTCCTAAAACATTTGTGGAAAAATATGTGAGCTCTTAATTGTCATTATGACTGAATAATTTTGTGTATATAGAAATAGCTTCTGTAATACATGTGTTATAGTAAGAACCAGTCTACATGGAGGAGAGGATACTCGAATGTGGTCTTATTCTACAAAACTTCTAATTAGACAGTCCATTCTGTGCAAATAGTCTTAACTTACAAATACAAGCACTAATAAGAGAAACATTCATACTTGGCAATAAAAAATGAGGCGACAATAGATGCAACATAATATACCTAATGCACCATAAACCAACGTGCTAAGGGAAAGGAGCCGGGCACAAGAGAAGGTATATTTTATGAAGCCATTTATAGGATGTTGTGGAACAGGTATTACTAAACTGTGATGAAAGAAATTAGAACAATGGTTGCCTGGGTTGGGTGGAAACTCAGTTCAGCAGTGATGGAAAGGAGCAGGGGAAACCCTGCGGCGACTGGGACTGTTGCCTATTTTGAATAGGGCATGGGTTATACAGGTGTATGCAATTTTTAAAACTCGTTGAACTGTACACTTATAATCTGTGCATCTTACTGTGTGTAAATTATACTTCGAGTTTTAAAATGGAGATTAGGGTATGTACCAGACATAATTGATTTAATGGAGATTAGTCCTCCAAATATGATGCTGCTGTAGCTCAGAGATTCTGAAACTCCTCTTTTGGAATTGCGCCCAGAGACTACAACACATTTCTTGGATATCATTAGCAGCAGCTCTCCTGAGGGTTAAACTACCTTTCAGAAACATCCAGCATCACCCGGGGGCAAATTTGTTCATTGTAAGTGATCAAACTGGAAGAGAAAATTTTTGCATGTCAGGCTGGAGTAGCAACTAATTTAATGAGCTTGGTTTTTCTCACAAATGGATTACTCACACATAAACACAAACAGTCACTCACAGCTGATTAAAATGGTGAATTCAGTTTAAGCATTCTAAATACTTTTGGTTAAATGTGGAGTCCCTGAAATAAGTGCCAAAGCTTCCCTAAATCACTACTTTTAAGGGAGCAACTTTAATCTCATTCAGAAGGAATGGCAGAGTGTAATTGTTCTGATAAGTTAATTGTAACTATTTTGTGATGTACTACATTAGAAAAAATCTCATATTTTATTCATTATATGATGTCTGAAAGACATAGATATTCTCAGATGAAATATTAATTGCAGTTATGCTTAAATTTAATACCTACTAATAGGGAAGAGGTCTTCTCCCTTTATTAAATTTTATTTAGCATGTAATAGGTATAACACAGTAACCAGATTTGCCCCCTCAGTCTTCGCCAATAAGACTGTAACAGGACTGAAAGCATCTTTAACTTACCATATGAGATGGTAGTGCCCTCTATCATGTTTTCATTTCACTCCATCATTCCCATGGATAGCATACGTGTTCATAATACACAACACATGTTAAGAAAATAAAAGAAGCATCTGCCAAAATAACAATAGCCTGGCCCTGGAAAACAACTGGGTATTTAAACATAAGCAGATTATACACAACAATAAATTATTTGGCTAAGTAGATCTAAGAAACCTAAGTTTACCATCCTATCATCACCTTCTTTTTAGCCAAAAAAAATTCCCAAATTGAAAAAGCTAGTTTTGTGGACTAAGCAATATATTTGAAATTCTAGTCCTTTATCGGGTACAGTGAAACTATCATAAATATGAAAGCTTTGAACTACAAAGTCCTCCCAAGTCCTTGCCATTCTGTAATAACATTTTGCTATGAATCTGTTTGATGTAAGTGAGATAGTAACCAGAAACCAATTAAAGCTGCTGGAGTTACAGTCTTAAGTTAGTGACACACACAACGTGAGCACATAAGTGAATGTAATGTCGATGCACAATCTTGAGTCCACCCTTCAGAAAATCACAGCTTTCTGCACAGGTGATTTCTATGGATTACAAAAGAAGTTCAGGTTAATTCTGTGAAGTAAAGTGTTATATTTGTTATTTCAAATTTATGTAGCATTTCACAATCATTAAATATATTACGAATTGTTTTATTCGGTGTTAATCAGCTGTGTTTCCTGGAGCATGGGGCATTTCAGAGATTAGTAGAATGGTTTTGGAAAGGCCCTACCTAAGAACACCAAAGCACTGAGTACTGACGTAAAGATCTGAATCCCTAAGTGCTGGCCGGCATCTGTCCATTCCCGCTGAAGTTTTACTTCCAAAAAGAGTTCTATGTTCCAACTTGTTCATCTCTCAGTACCTGCAGATTATCCTCTTCACACTTCTATAGGGAGCCATCTCAAAAAATAAAAATTTATGCTATTTTTACAACCTTTCAGGAAGAGTCTGCAAACTGCCTTAATAATTCATTCTAAAATGTAACCACTGTCATCGTTTGGAAATTATCTTTTATGTTGAACATAAATTATGTCATCCAACAGCCTCCTGGAGTTAAGCAATCCCAGACTGTTTTTTCCTCTGGGTTTTCTTTTCTAATACCTCCTGTATTAGCATTCCATTTTAATCCTTGGGATTACTCTTCAAGATTTTTAAGCCCACTTAAAACCAGATTCCATATTCTAATGAGTACCTAGCCCAGGGTTGGCAATGTGCAACCCACAGACCAAATCTGCCAGTTTTTATAAAGTTTAGTTAAAACACAGCTATGATCATCCATTTATGTACTTATGTGTTGTTTAAAGGTGGCTTATGTGATCACAATAGAAATGTGTGGCCTGTAATATATGTGTGTGTGTGTGTGTGTATATATATATATATATATATAAAATATAATATAATCTGTCCCTTTACAGAAAAATGTGCAGCTCTCTGACCTAGTCAATGAAGTTATTTAAAATGCACAACTACTCAGGTTTCACCTTCCTTTTAAACCAACACAGCCTGAGCAGTTTTATTGTACCTCTTCCAACTTTTTCAGGCCCCCCGGGATTTATCAAGCCTGATTAACATATCATCCTAAAATATTGGTAGATGCCAAATGCTTAAGCGTGTCATGTAAGATGTGCATTACCAGTTGGTGATCGGTTTCCAGCATTTACTCCAAAATGAGGAGCGCTTTTCAGGGAAGTGTTTGCCTTCCTCCACAAACAGACACACGCAGGGACACAGAGAGCCCCAGTGTTCTCTCAGGGACAGCACCCTGAGGCCATGTGTTCCTAACACCGTGCCACCTCCCTGTACGTTCCTTTTCCCAGGAGAAAAGTACGTGGTTATTACATGAGGACACCACATCCAACGCCTCCGTGGGCAGGGGAACCATGAGTGGAGCGGGCCAGGGTGAGACGACAGAGCACAGCAGAGACTGGGGGAGCCTGAGGGCACACGTCTGCCCCAATACATCAGCACTGATTTGCTCCCAATGGCTGCTGTGCCGTAACACGGGCCCACAAAGCGCGGGTCTTTGGATTTTTCGAAGGGAAAACTAAAGTCAAGATTCAAATTTCTAAATACACTGTGAGGGCCAACACTGTAATAACCAAAACCCCTCACCTCTGTCCCCCACAGGTTGCAAAAATATTTAAGATATACAGTGCTGAACAAACAAGATATGTCTGATGAGGTGATGATTTTAATTAAAACTGTTATTTTAGAAAAGAAGAAAGTAAAGCTTGGGAAGTTTAATGTGGCCATAGAAGGTTTCATTGAGTATGGCTGGTCTAGGGCTCTAATCCTAGGCTTGTGCTGCTTTCGACAGATCACTCCACAGACACTTCTTCATGTGGAGGGATTCAAGGCACCCACTGAGAACCTGATAAAAGCGATGGGCCATGTGAGAGAAAAACACACAAAAGCATAAACACAAAAATTGGCTCATAATTTAAAAGATTTTATATACACATGAAGTGTATCCTTGCACGTCCCCTCCTCAGGGCAGCATGGACAGCAGGTAGAATATTATTTGATTCATCAATACAAAGAATCCATAATCCTCCAATTATTTTAAATAAAAACAATTGAAAGTCCTCATAACATTCTATACAGGTTTCATTTACTGTTTCCATCATTTATCTGACTGTTAAGTCACCTCATTATCCAAGAGGACATTCTGCAGACAGAACAAGTTCCTTGTTATGATTTTAATGATCACAACTTTTGTTCAAATAAATTATGGTCTCTTTTAGAATAAAAATTATCATCTAACTTCAATCATTCTAAAGGATATCAAGAAACATCTTCTTGGGCACACTGAGATGCACTTAGTTTCAAAAGCAACTCCCTAACCAGCCCTCTCTGGGCGAAGTGAGTGCCTACCCTTATTGCCATTATTGTCTTGTTTTGGGGTTCCTTTGCTCATGTATCTCTCTGACTACTCTGTAAGCCTGTTGAAGATGCACAGTCATTTATGTATCTCTGGGCACAAAGCCCGTCACGTAATAAACACCCTGTTAATGATGGATGAGTTAACATAGTCCTCCCATGAGATTTTTAGCAGGGTTGGATTAAGTTGAGATTTTCATTGAAAATATTACATTAACCACCATTCAAAATAAGAGTAGTATTTTGGCATTTCTTCTTTTGTCTCTTTTATGACTTTAGATTTTTTATAAAGGAAGTAAGAGGTGAAGGATGGAAAATCTCTAAGGAAGAAGAGTAGGGAATTAGTGTAAAAGGGAGACTGGTTATATACCATTCGGGGTGTCAGTCAGGACAAAATTAATCCTGAAAGAAAAGGTGTGTTACCATCATTTTTGCCCAAAGTTTCCCAACTGCCCTCCAAATGGCAAATGAACAGGAAACACACAAATAACTTTGTTCTGAAAGTTATTTCATAAACGGGACCCACTCATGTATTTACTCCAAATTTCACATATTATCTTACACTAAGTAAAGTAAAACGTATATATAATTATTAAAAGGAGAAATCAAATAAAATGTAAATAAAATTGGAAATATAAACATTGTTCAATTTGGTATCTTTGGTATGAAAATAATAGAACACAATTTTATAAATTTCTCTGAACTGACTTCTTAGAAAAGTTTGTTTTGTAGGCAATTGTACAAAAGATTAAGGGTGAGCAGTTTAGGGGAAACTATGCAGGAATATTGGATAATTTGATTCAGATATTAAGCATCTATGTTACACAAAGTCCTGTGTTTTGGGAATACAAACATAGTGTCTTCCTGCCTAGGAGAAGCAGAGAAGTACAGATACCCCCAGGAGCCATCCTGAAAGGGTCAACACTGTACAAATCTGGGACAATGTGAACATCAAAATAAATAAATGAGAGTAAAGTATTATAACACATTCCATCGGCATCTATTAGCCTACATGGGACAAACCAATGAAGGTCTTCCATACAATAGGAATCCAACTAAGAACTGTAGAAAAAAATAATTAAATTGGAAAAATCAGTAATTTGTGAGAATTATCAATGGATGCTAAAAGCAGTGGTGACCCCTTCCAGACACCATCCTGAGCAAGTGATCAAAGTTAACATCACCAGGAATATGAATCCTCTCCAAGTGCCTCCTGAGATGATGCTTTGAGAATATATCATTTTTGTTATGCTCTGCCAAATGCACGTAGCCTAGACCTACCCTTAAGGAAATCTATCAGTCAAACACAAAATGGGGAGTATTGTACAAAATAAGGACCTATATTATTCAAAAGTATCAATATCTTAAAGTACAATGAAATAACCTTCTCTCCATACTCACGAGGAAATGACTCATGTTACAAAGACCAAAGAGATATGACAACAAAATACAGCACAGGATCTGGAGTTTTCCTTTGCTGTACAGGAGGACATTGGGCTAATCGGTGAAATCTGAATGAGACCTAATATTATAGTATTGTATCTGTGTTAACTTGCTGATTCTGAAAATCATCCTGTGGTTATGTAAAGAGTTTATTTGTTCTTAAGAAATACCTGCTGAAGGGTTGAGGGGCATCAGGCCTGTAACCAATGGTGCATACAGGTATGTGTATAGGCGTGCATCTGCCTAATCAATGGTTCCCTTTGAACCTAACTTGATTTGGAGTAAGGACAACATACAATGGCTTTTTTTTTGGTCTATCCTGCTTCTTTTTTGTTAGTAATTTAGGAACATCAGCCAAAGAAAAAGCAGAACATGTCAAGTAAAATTCAAACCAACAATTTTGGTTCATCAGTGCTCCAGATAATCCTGGGGTACTATAGACAGAAAGTCAACTTGGTCCACATCAGACCTTTAATTTTCATTCTAACCCACAACTTCTTTTCCACAAAAAAATCACTATATGGATAGATATAAATATATGGATGTTTGAAACCAATTTACAAAAGGAAGAATTCTTAGCTTCTCACTGTATCAGTCAATTCTGAAAAGCAAAGCAACAAACAATAAAATATCAAAAGTTGCTTATATTAGTCATTTGGCTATCATCCAGCATCCTTTTCCCTGCCCCCATTTCCTATGAAAACTGTGGTCTCTCTTTTCGGGAAATTTTCCACTGGGCACAGTCTGGGAAATAGGACCTACCTTACTGTGGCCACCCATGGGGGAAGAGGAGAGGCAACTTCGTCATCACCCACTCCTGGCAGCCTATCAGCCACTTGCTTCTGTCAGCTTGCTTCATAAGAAGACTTCTGGAAGCCAGATACCTTGACATGCACAAACCAGACTTTGCTACTGACTGTATTGTGCCCCTTCCCCACCAAAGCCTTCCAGGGACATCCTTGGGGCTTAAAATAACCAGCCAATTTCTGTTGATTGCAACCAAGAATCCTAACTGACAAAAAGTTATTAGAATTTCTAAAAATCTCAACTTAAAAAAAGTTACTGTTAGCTCTCCTAATAGGAAGCCAAGATGGGTCTGTTTACATGCGAGCCAATCTCTCAGGGGCACTTGCAAGTGTGGAGGGAAGATTGGCTTCACATTTGGGCATGGCCTCTCTGGCTATTTAGAGATAGGCTTCCATACAGATTAATTCCTATAAGAAGCAATTAAAGCTCAATTCTTTTGATGTGCTGGAAGTTGAGATAAAGATGAAAAACTGCCCGACTCTCACTAAATTTGCTAAAATATTTTAATTGAACATGTGGCTGTTTCCAGAGATTGTCCACCTGGTCCAGGCCCTCTTTACCTGGGAAAGTGCAATCACTGTCGGCAACCCACATGCTCTCTCTAAAATACCATCCTCCAACACTTACGCCGAAAATAACATTTCTTCCTCTAGGGGCTATTTTCTGCCACTAAGAAATGTCTTTGTTTTCACAAAAGCAAATGGGTTTCACACTTAAAATTTTTAGTTAGTTTTTCTTTATAAATGTAGGATGAAAAGTAATTGAAAATGCTGTTAATTAAAAGGAAAGTTATCATGTGCCCTTTAGCTGCAAATAATATTGAAGCACGTTCAATAACAAAGTGCAGTAATAACTAGCCTGTTGTGATGGTAAAGTAGGAGCATCGCATCAGTGGGGCAATATTCCTTACAAGGGTCCAAAGGCACTGATTCTAAATAGATCACACGAGCTCTTGTTCACACTCAGATGTACAGATAGAGCTGGGCCTGTAACCTTGATCTAAATCTATTTATGTTGTAACCCTTTCTAGGGTCATTTCATGATAATTATGTTGTAAGACAAATTGTTCTCCATACCCATCTATATACATTTAAGGAGCTCACAATTTTTAAAGAATTTATACTACAGTGATTTATTTTTCCAAAATGTTCATCTGATTAAGTCAACCCCTGTGTAATATTTTGATGATTTACCACTGCCCACAGAATATATTTAGCATCTTGGTGTGATATTCCAGTATCTTGATAACCTGTTTGTTGTTTACCTGCTAATGTTCTTCCACCACATACTCTCCCACATTCTTACAGCCCTTCACCCCCAGTTTTCACACACTGCTCTCCCATTTCTCGGTGCTGTTGCATACTCTCTGACTGCCCCCCAAGTGCTTCTTGTTTCTCTCTGTCAAGGTCTATTTAGGAGTTAAGGCCTAACTTTGTGTCAGATGTTCCAGGAGCACAGAGGAGAATCAAGTTAAATGATGGAAGTGACAATTGATTACAGCAGGCAGGAAATAAATGACTGGTTATAATTTAACATGTGCTATGCATCCTAGCACAGTTCTGGATTGAGAAAGACTGAAGAAAAGCAACAAAAACCCTTGACTTCATAGAGCTTGTATTCTAGTAAGTAATGCTAGAAAACATAAAATAAGTAAGTGATATAGTCCAAGAGTCAGTGGTAAGTACCAGACAGGAAAAACAAATTAAACTAGGGTAAGGAGGATGGAGTTTGCCAGGAAAACAGTTGTAATTTTAAAGATAGTCGACACACCTTCATGGAAAGGAGCCATTACACAGGGGGGGCCCATCACATACACAGTGAGAAACTGAAGAGTAGAGAGGTGACACAGCCTCAGCAAGAGTCAGCGCTCAGCCTGAGGCAGGAGCGTGCTGGGTATATGTGAGGAACAGGAAGGAGGCCAGTGTGGCTGGAGAGCTGACAGGGAAGAGTAGAAGCCAGAGGAGATGAGTTCAGAGAGATAACAGGGTGGTAGGGACAGATCACGTAGATTCTTACCCACAGGGCGGCAGTGGGGAGCCATTGCAGCCTTTATCAAAGCAGTAGCATGCTCTCGCTATGCTGCTGCCAGGATCACTCCAACTACTTTGTAAGAAGAGAAAGGACAGCAAACGTGGAAGCAGAGAGCCAGTCAGGGGGCCACTACAATAATCAAAGCAAAAGATGATGTTGGTCTGGATGACAGTCGCAGTGGAGGAGGTGAAAAGTGATGGGGCTGGACACAATTTAAACATAGAACCAAAATGATCTTTTGAAAGATCGGGCATGGAATGTAAAAGAAAGAGAGATGATAAGGATGACATCTGAATGAGCTACCGGAAGTTGTACCATCACGGAGAAGGGGAAGCCCTTGGGAGCAGTAAGCTCGGGAGGAAGATGAGTAGCTCAGTGTGGGTATGTTCAGCCCTCTTTTAAAAATCAGGGGAAGGGGAAATCATCATTGAAGACTGTTTCAGTTTTTAAATGTTGGGGATTAAGAAAATGCTAAAACCATTTATTTCCTATCTTCAAAGAGCTTGTAAAATGTGTGTCATCGTTCCCACACTATCAACTGGAAACAAACTAGGTTAGAATTATTCAAGAATAAAATTAAAGGCTAGCACTAAATAAAGGACTAAGTTAGATATCAAAAAATATAAGAAAATAAGTTTTAGAGATGTCTAGGAAGGAAAGATACCATTAACTTCTATCTCATGATAAAACCATTGTAGTTAGTCCTTCCACGTACATACATTAAAAGAATAATTTCAGACTTTGAAAAATCATCAAGCCTTTGCCATTGTGGCTCAGTTGGTTGGAGCATCATCCTATAAACCAAAAGGTTTGCAGGTTCAATCCCCAGTCAGGGCACATGGCTAGGTTGCAGGTTCAATTCCCAGTTGGGGCACGTGCAGAAGGCACATTTCTCTCTCACATCTCTCTCTCTCTCTCTCTCTCTCTCTCTCTCTCTCTCTCTCTCTCTCCCTCTCCCTTCTCCCTCTACCTTCCCCCTCTCTAAAAGCAATGAAAAAAATGTCCTTGGGTGAGGATAAAAATATATTTTTTAAATTATCATGTCTCCAATAGAAAATATGATTCAAATCTGCTCACAAAAACTTTCTTGGACAAATGTAATGTAATGTTATCGAGTAATATGTTGCCCACGGGGCAAAAAAAGGAGCCCAGAGATCTTTTTCTAGACTACACTATAATGTAGGTGAGGAATAAATGTTAGAATTCCAGTATAAATACCATCCTACACATTCTATACTTATTCCCTGCCCCCCCCCCAGGTGACTTATACTGAGATTCAAGACGGACTCCTTGGAGAACCTCAGTCTACTTGGCTGTGGGACCCCGACCTTACAGTTATGCATTTGAAACACCCTCTGTCATGTTTCACAATGGCAACTCATCATAAATATGATACTTTCTGCTTTTTTCAAACCTCTGAGTTTCAGTTCTTTTTTAAAATTTTAAGCATATTTTATTTTTAAACATTTAAATTTTTTTATTAGGAAACGTTTGCTTGTTTAGCATGAACTTCTTTTTTTAAGATTTTATTTATTTATTTTTAGAGAGGGAAGGGAGGGAGATAAAGAGAGAGAGAGAGAGAGAAACATCAATGTGCGGTTGCTGGGGGTTATGGCCTGCAACCCAGGCACGTACCCTGACTGGGAATCGAACCTGTGACACTTTGGTTCGCAGCCTGCGCTCAATCCACTGAGCTACGCCAGCCAGGGCTTTAAACATTTAAATTTAAAAATAGTTACATGTTAAGATTTTAGGGAGCATAAACTAAAACTGCTTGCCATTGTGTGCACAGGGGCCTGCCTTGTAAATGCTGGCAGTGCAGACAATCATGTAAAATGTGGAAACTAGTTGACTATATCAGAAACCATTTTTACTAAAGGTTGACCTTATAAACCTTTCAACTTCAATAGATTTTACCATGTAGATCAAATCATAGATAAGCTATCTTCTCCTTTATTATTTTCACCTTCTTAACCCATTCACCATCAAATTTCGGTCTGAGGTCTATGAGGAGGAAAAGAATATTTTTATGCACTTAGCCATAAGTGCAGAAAAATACTCTGACTTGTAGCCTCTTTAAATAGGGACACAAATGTGCTTCTTCAATGGAAATTGACTGCTGCCACTCCCTTCTCTCGCATCAACACACGCACTTGTGCACACAGAAGCATCTCCCCCTCTTAGCAGGTTGAGTGGATCAGGAAATACATGGGAAAAGCTTCCTATGCATCTGCTGAAACTCTACCACAGCCAATAAAAAATTAAAACATGTATCCCCCAGGACTGAAAGGCAGAATTAAGACTGGAGAGACATCATTATTAATGCAAGAAGTAAAGCACAAAGCCAGTATGAGGTGGGTTCTTTTTAATATGAAATGACATGTCCTATAACCTCTGGACCATGAATTCGTATGTCTGATATAGATAATTTCTTCAAAATTGGGAACACCAAATTTGTGTGGGATGGCAGTAAACTGGGGTTGAAAATTAGGGTTCCTGTTTGCCTCTGAATCAGTTCTGCAATGTTGTGATCATATTTTCACTCTTTGGCCCTTAGTTGGGTATTAATAGGGCTTTTTGACAATTGTGTGTAAAGGAGGAAAAAGCAGCACCCATCATCTGACTGATAAATATTGTCCTTTCAAATTCTGCCAGCCTTCTAAGCTTGGAAACAGCACAAGATTACTGTGAATGAAAACAGATTCAGGTCAGCAACCCTGAATATAAAAGCTCCACTTGCAATATATTTGTAATAGTGAGAAAAGCAATTGTCCATGAATTCTTGGTGAACCAAAAACAATTAGATTTACAAAAAACGGAAACTTAGAAATGTTTCCCATAAAAAAAAGACAGAACAGACACTATTCCTATACTGAAATATATCAGAACTGATAGTGTTTGTATCAGAATATTCTAAACTCGTTAAAAATAAACAGCATCATTTTTATTCAAGGTGACTAAGATATAAAGTTGGTGTTTCCAACTTTGTTGATACTGTGATTGCGGCTTATAGGAATGCATTTAGGAGGTGAATTCAAAGTCTGTCAGACAAGGTAGGTTTAAATCTCTCAACCAAATGAAATCTAAAACTATTCCTTTAATGCAAGCTGGGACAGAGAGTGTAACAGTTTAATCAACCCCCAACAGCTAATGCATAGATGAGAGCAGACAGGAGAAGCAGAGTTGCCTGGCACGGGGAAGACACAGACAAAAAAACCCCTGAATAATAATATCTTGTGTTAGAGAGAATGCTTTTCTTCAAGGCTTGCAAAACACTTCAAATGACTTCACTAATTAATCCCTGGAACGTTTTATGGAGGGTTGGCTGGGGCGAGAGGGCTTATTTCCTATTATATAGAGGAAAACAGGAAGAGTAAATCCCAGCCTGCTCAAGGCCATATAGACCAGAAAGCCAAGAACAGAACTCAGACTTCTGGGTTTTATCTCCTGCACTCAAATGTACCAGATCTGTGCGTTCCCGTGTCCCTTCAGTAGGAGCTGTAAGATGAGAATTAAAATATATAAACAAAAAACAAATAAATTTACCCACATGGGCTTAAAAGGGCTTTTTTACTTTTAAAGCATACTTTTCAAAACAAGCAAGTCTTTAATTCTAATTATTCTTTTGATGTATTAGTCAACACAATGAGGGACAAATTCTCTCATGATTTTTAAGCCTGAATCTGGTACCTAAGCTACATGCAAAGGAAGCGACGATTCAGTCAGCCAATGTTATTATACTTTTAAAAATGTATTTATTGAATCACACAAAGAAATTAAGAAAATGATTACCAATTATCTTGGCAAGGATTCCTTAATTAATTGCCAGCACTAATACCATGTTATCTTCCCCATTATTAAAACAATGTGACTTCTATTAAAAACTATTCATTAAAGATTCATTCACTCCTTATTGCCTCCTGCTGTTTCATATCTTATGTAGCTAAAGGGCTGCTTCCACAGTATGAGGTACTGCTGTGCAGAGAAGCAGCACCAGCTATAGAATTTATGTTGAGAGATGTTATGCTACTGAACGCTTTGTCTAGAGCATCACAAGAATACTACTTAGGAAAGTAAACAGGGCTAATGTATGGCAGTCTAGTGTGTGTGTGTGTGTGTGTGTGTGTGTGTGTGTATGTGTACACAAGCACTAAAAATCTAAGATGTTAGTATTTCCTACAAGTACCCTATGATCTTGGAACATACTAAGCACAAGAACTATCTTTCTTATGGGAGAATAAGCTGACAACCAAGGACGTATTAGAATGAGGACATTGTTATACCTTCCAAAAGTAATTTGCCTGTATGCCTCTTATAGATTTATAGCAATGGTTCTCAATGAGGAGCATTTTGATCCCTTGCTTTTGACAATATTTGAAGACAATTTTTGGTCTTCGCCATGGTGGGGATTCCTGGCATTCAGTGCATAGGGGTCAGGGATGCTGTTAAGCATCCTCAATGCAGAGAACAGCCCCCACGCAAAGTAATTATCTGACCCAAAAATGTCGATTTAGTGCTGCTGTTGAGAAACCCTGACTTAGAGGCAAAATATTGAATTTCCACTACCAGTAGCCACTACTGCTCTTAGCCAGCTCAGTCATAGTTGCGAGAGAATTTAGGCTGGTAGTTAGATAATGCCACTGAGATAATTAGAACCCAAGGATTCTTTTCCATATTTCTCCCCATAAATGAGCCAAAGAAGGGATGGAGTAATTGGCTAATTTAGGATTACTATAATTGCCACTTAATGCCCCCACCCTCATCCTCTCCCCCACCTTACCCCTTATGTTAAGAGTGGCTTACATTTTATTAAGTTAAAAAAAGATAAAATCCTGTGTCTCTGACACATTTGAATTAAAGCCAAGGAGACAAAACCAAACCTTAGTGTGCAACCTCCCTTGGGAAATCTTTGTTCATTTTAATACTTGTTCAGTCGGCTGTCTGCCTGAATGACAAGGTTTTTATCTCTAATGTGACTGGCTTTGAAGGCTGCTTGTGTTATCCATTCCTCAGCAATTGCTGCTGAAACCACAAAGTTGCAAACCGATAATTAAATTTAGCTACCTCTACTATAAATTCAATCATATCAACATTAGCAGCAATCTTCGTGGTTGTTGGGTTTCGTTCTCCATTTCTAGACAACATAATTAACTTCACTGGTCTTCTTAGATCAAACAAAACTCAGAGCTGATAAATACAATGAATTAAACAATGGTAAGTACTATTCATGTAAAGGAATGCAGTCAGATCATTACCATACCAGTGCATGGCTTACTTAGCTACCCATTTAGCCTCATACGCATCAATATTATGTTCAACCTATAGGTATAGTTTCATATTTCACTTGCAAACACTCATGTTCACTGACTATTTAGCTCATGAAAAATGAAGTCCAGAACACGTCAACCAGACACAGCCACAAGCAAAAGTCAACCTGCCAGACGTCGGGATGTTTGAAAGTATCGAATGCTTTCACATCATTCGAAGTAACAGCGTAAAACAACTATGTCCCAAATGACTTTAAAATAACCTGTCAAAGTTCAAATATTGCAAAGCCAACTGATTTTTAAAGTGTGATGGCACTGTAGTCATGCTTAGCCCAAAATGCACATTCACTGCACACCATTTCATTAGTATTTGATATTATTAGCATGGAAGAACATTCTCTGTGCTAAATAACATGTTTACTTGAACAGATGCAATCGGTTCTTTTTACAGACTAAAAGTTTTAAAATAAAATGAAAAACATTACTACAACCTGTTATAAGCACAATGACTGCACCAATTTGTTACTGCTGCTGTGACAAGTTACTACACACTTAGCGGCTTAATACAGCTCGAATTTATCGATAGTTCTGGAGGTCAGAGGTCATACACAGGTCCCATTGGGCTATAGCAAAGCTCTCAGCAGAGCAGGGTGCCTTCTGAGGCTCTAGAGGAGAACTGGTTTCTTTGCTTTTTTTAACTTCTGGAGGCCATCTGCTGACCTTGGCCGGTGGCCTCTTCTTTCATTTTCAAAGCCAGCAGCACAGCGTTTTTGTATTGTATTCTCTCACCACACCTGGGGAAAGTTCTTCACTTTTAAAAGTTCTTGTGACAGATCAGACACACATAGATAATCTCCCCATTTCAAAGTCCTGAACCTTCATCACAGCTGCACAGTCCCTTTGGCCACGTCAAGTACCATGTTCACAGGCTCTGGGGGCACAGCATTTGGGGAGCCATTACTCTGCATACCACAGGGACTGGTCACTGGATTTTTACAGCAAACAAATGATCAAATCAAAGAATAAAAATACCTTTCCTGGGACACACTGGTGATGATATTTAAAGTACTAATAGCGTAACTGAAAATAATTTACTGTCATCGAAGAAAGTGACAGAGAGAAATTGTAACAGACATCCCTTTGATCTGGAACCCCACGGGACTGTTCCACATTTTTCTGCCATCATCGGTATTGTGAGTCCTAAGACCAAGCAACATAAACAGAATGTTGCCAGTCTCGGAATGACTGATGACAAACTTTATATCCAATAACCACCCTTCAGACTATTAGGGGGTATCCTATGATTTATATGCTAATTTTCATACTTCTCCATCCTTGAAATATATATGGTTTATTACTTTTTATACATTGTCAAGGTAAGTTAAAATGATGCTTTCTTAAGTGACATTCAGTGGTCTGCCTGCTCTGGACACAGGACCCTTTGGTATGAGTATCAGGTTTTGATACACTAGTTAAAATATTTCTCCTTCACAGTTCCCAAAGAGCTTCTTGCATAGCCCAGGGATACAGACAATGTGGTGATAGCCAGGGCGGGGTGGTGGCTGGGTGGCTGGGGGGAAATGGAGGGGAAAAGGGGGACATCTGTAATAGTGTCCACAAAATAAGCAGTAGGCAATGAACTATCAACAGTTTGCTTAAATGCAAAATATACTCACAATAATTAATAATTATGCAAATACAAATGGTAAGGGGCTCATTTTCTGGACAAGTATTTTGAGTGCTTCCTCTGTGTTCAGTGCTATGCTAGGCACTGGGATATCGCCATTGAGTAAAACACACACAAATCTTATCCATAAAGAAATTCCCATTCTGGTGGGGCACACAGTCAAAAATGATATACAGTGCCATAGACAGGGTAAACTACTAAGGAGACAAATGAAGTTGAGCGGAGCACAGGAAGTACAAGCAGTGGCAGGAATGGGAGGTGCCATTTCAGATGGGAAGGGCGGCAGGCAAGCCTCCCAGAGAGGATGACAGGGTTCCGTGTGGACTGACAACCTCACCTCATTAAGCAGGGCTAGCTTAGGAAAACACTTCTGCTTGGATCTCCTCTGATTCCGATTCTTCTACCAACAATTTGATCAGGTCTCACCTGCTGGTGGTCTTCTGAATCCCACGCTGGAACAAGTCCCATTTCATTTTGGCTCATTCACATCTGGGTCATTTGCATCACCAGAAATGCAAACACCAAAATGCTAACACTTCTCCCTCATTATTAATAGTTTTCCAAGCTTAGGTTTTAAAGTCCACTCTGTCCCAACATCAGTGGCTATTTCCACGCCTATTTACCAGAACTTGGATACGTGCAAGTGTAGACATTTTAAGGAAACACAACTCTCCGCCACTGCATGCACTTTAAAATACCTACAGTCGCTTTCATTTCCTTTCCTGGCCATGGGATAGCTGTGTTTTAACAACATGGTGTGTTGCATGTTCACTCTAAATCATAAGAACAGCTACCACATCTGAATGGCAACACATGGTAATAGTTGGTACTCTGTAAATACTTGTTGACTACGTGGCCTCTTATGGTGTACTAGGTGTTTTGCATATAGCATAATCCTCATTTTAACCTTTCAAGGTGGAACTTAGAGTTCTCATTCAATATTCAACAAAGCAGGCTGAGAAAAGTTAAATCATTTTCCTAAGGTTACACAGCTGATAATCATAGAGACGAGAACCCTGCCCATCTCTGGAGACCCCTCCCCAGCAGGACACATCTGGGGTTGGTGGCTTCACTCATCCCCCATCCCCACCTCCACTTCACCACTACAATCCAAGGGTTGTCACAGTATCTACTTGGTCACAGAATAGCTATAGGATAAATCATGCCCTCCTGTCTTCCTGTGTGTGTGTGTATGTGTGCTCCAAATGATCATCTACACTGCATTCGGATGTTAAAATGGTAGCACATTAAGATAAAAACTAAGGAATTTGTACTTCTGTGAGAATGAAATGATTTTAAGTTTAAAAAGACTTGTAAATAGCCAAGCTCTAAACTTTCATACTCTGAATGTAATTTTGAATCAGAAATACTTCCAGAATACATCATGAATTTTGCCTCTTACCTGTAAGACAGTAAGTGGACATGAAGTAATGTCTTCACTGGATCATCACTGAACCATTATTTGTTATGTTCAGTGTATACTCAAATATACAGATGCTTATATAGTTTGTCTTCTGAAGATAATAAGGCCTAGAAAAAGTCCACTCAGGGGACTCTGTGATTGACTTGTCCCTTTCACAAAGAAGCAAATGAAAAATGTACCTGGATTATAGACATTGCAGCATAGCTACCTGTCTGCCAAATCAGTGATGATGGCAATGATGATGATGATGATGATGATGACGACGACAATATTTATTGGGTGCTTGCTACATGTCAGAAACAGTATCAAGTACTTTATACAGATTTTTCTCATTTAACCAAGTCAATAATCCTGTCAAGTAAGAATTGCTTCTCTTTTTCCTTGTTACAGAGGAAGAAACTGAGGTACAGAGAGAGTAAATCTTCCCAAGTCACCAGCTAGAAATCTGCAGAACTCACTAAAAAGTCTTATAGTCAATTCCAGGATATGGCTTTAACCACTGCACTCTGCTGACTCCAGTTAAAGAATGAAGCAGTCTCTACATGGGATTCTCACTTTCTAGAAAGTATACCTTCTGTTCACCACCATTCGGAGCAGCAAGAACATTAACTGACGTTGATTAGCTAATGAAGCTCATCAAAGACAAGCCCTCTGGGCCTTATATTCACCTGATCAAAAAAAAAAAAAAAACAACCATAGTGTAAAGGTGAAGAGCTTGGACTCTGGAGCCCACTTGCCTTTGAATCCAGGCTTTGAATCTTATTAGCTGTGTGATCTTTAGAAAATTATACAACTACTCTGTGCTTCACCTTCAAAAAGTGATATTGAGTCTTTACCCCACACATAGTGCAAGGACTAAATATACAGTTAACACAGATAGTGCTTTAAACAGTGCCTGGCAAATATAAAGAGCTCAATAAATGAGTTATTCGTGTTTCACCTGCACTGATAAGGGAGAAAACACTCCGTCATTCCAAAAGCTCATGTGGTAATATTGTAGGATAGGTTTTGCATCAAGTGCAGCAACTGGAAAATTCTTCAGAACAGAAGAAAATCAGAGCACACCTTAACTGGGATTTCAGGAAGCTCAGACTTAGAGTCCAACAACCTGAGCTCACATCTCAACTGTCACTAACCTGAGTCATAGCTGGCACCAACATGTGCCAGAAAGGCTAAGAATTCCCATTCCCGTGGATTTTCCCCTGGTCTCAGGGCACATGTGCTTATCTGGAAACTAGTAAATGACTTAGAGTACCCCACAAATCAGCATGTGTCTCTGTTGATTAGTCTGTTCTCAGAGTTCTGTAATAATATGCCCATTGTTCAGAATAGTTAAATATATATTCTAGATAATTTCACTTTTGGTACTAAAACTTTTACTTGAACTATTTATAACAAGTGTACCAAAGTTGGTCATACGATTTTCCAAGCTATACAAAATGCAAGGATACAGTCACAAATGGACTGTGAACTTCCCAGGGTCAGGTATATACTGTCATGAAAGCAAAGAAATGTAAGACATGATCTTGGGCTCAAAGAGTTTACGTCTAGTTGGAAGGACAAGACACAGACTACAAATAAACTACTGACCACAGGAGGGAGAAGTGCCAAATAACTGACAGCCAGTAAAATGCTACAGGATTTGAGAGGACAGAAAAATAATTGAATTGGTGAAATCAGAAAAACTGGCACTAAAGCCTGAAAAGCTGACAACTCATAAACTTGAACTCGATCTCTAATTCTAAACTGCAGTTTCCTTTCAATGTACTGATTCCTGTTCACTTGTGGAATTCTGTGTTCAGAAGGATCCTGAAGCCAAATGTGGGCTCAACAGGAAAGAATCTTATAATTGACATTAACATCTGCTGTAGGGACAGGAAGCAGACATGGAAGCCTGATTCTAATCCTTCTTCACCAACTCGGCTTTCTTCCCACACTTTTGACCCCTACCCCTACTCCTCCTATGGAGCCACTGTCTACTGAGCTTTTCCTTTCCTCTCTTCTTCCTCTTTTCTCAACTTCACTTATTTTTTTTTTTCAGTTTTTACAGCAAATCAACAAAGGTATCATGTTGGGTCCTTTTTGGGGGTGGGGGTTAGAGAACCAACTGAACACTATGTCCATTCAACACTCAAACTTCAGATATCCTCAGCTGTCTTTAATCGTCAGTTTCTAGCCCTTGGTTTTTCAGTTTGAGAACCCTAATGTTTACCATTCTGATCACCAGCAAGTCAACTGCTCAGGTGTACCTAGGACGGGTTCTCAGCAAGATGAGAGATGTGTGGAAGTTGCTGACTCCGGTACAGTAAACTGCCAGCACTAATGTCTGCCTCTTCAATCCACAGAAGCCACAGAATGTGAGATCAGAAAGTGGCCTTGGAAATCAGGTTTAATTTCTTCCTTGTCAGTAGGATGATAATGCCCATGAGATTACAAATATTTTATAATAAACAAGGTTTGAGCTTATAACTTCTAGACCCATGCTCTTCTGAATGCATTACCCTAATTGCCCAACCACTCACCAAAAATACAAAAACAAAAACTTTGTCTACAAAAAGATATGCCTCAGCTGGTCTATCCAGTCTGCATTTCTTTTTCTTGTTTAATCCTCACTGAAGATATGTTTCTTCATTTTAGAGGGAGGAGAGTGGTAGGGAGGGAGGGAGGGCAGAAAGAGAAAGAGAGAGAAACATCAACATGAGAGAGAAAAATTGTTCTGCTGCATGACACACCCAGACCAGGGATTGAACCTGTGGCCTAGGTATGTGCCCTTACCAAGAATCAAACCCACAACCTTTTGGTATAAGGGACGACACTACAACCGACTAAGCCACTCAGCCAGGGAAGTCTGTATTTCTTTGCCCTCTTTTTCACTCACTCTGCTAAACAACTTCTAGCGGCTCTTCAGATGCATTTGTATATTCATTGGAGTTCGTCTCTGAATGCTTCCTAAATTTCTAACACATTTTTATATAAGCATTGCATGTTATATGTACCTACTTCTTGGCTTGTCGACACCTGATATGAACCAGATTATACTAATGGTGAAAGAATTCTTCACTGAAGCCTGTACTATCTGTCATGGCACAGTAAGGTATGTCGAATTTCTGAGGGCCACAAAACCGAGGTATTAATATTCCATATATAAATCGTGGTTAGCGTTTTCATTAATTCATATCAAAGCTTTAAAGTCATGTTTGTTGTAATTAATTAATACTGATATTTGTTGGAGAGTCCTACAAATAATAATACTAGGCACCAGTTATCAGGTACCTCCTATCTTCCAGGCCTGGGTGCTCTCCATACATTATCTTATTTTATCTTTTCAAACCCTAAAACTAGGCATCATTGCTTCAACTGTACAGATAAGAAAAGACAGAAGCAATTTAAGAAGTGTACAGTCCCTTGGAGAAAGTTTGTGAGTGAAGTAACAGATTTCCTAAACTCATTCAAATGAAATCGTATCATAAAGATGTCCTACATTGCTTATTTCGGGGGCATTCTACTGTGCTCAGATTCTCAGGCTAAAGAAGAGCAGCTCTCTCCCTTCCAAACTGTGTATTTTTATTAAGTTCTACCAATTGAGTACAGAGGACACAGCCGCCATAGAGTTCAGGTGGATTTCTTGGGAAAGGAGTTTCACACCCTCAACGTGAACAAAGAAGTGAAGCAGATCACAGCAGCCTCAGAGATGCTCCCTGGGCCCGGCCGGAGGCTCCTCTTTGGCTGAGATGAACTGGCCCAGATCACCTTCGAACCGGCGACCTATTGTTTCATTAGTACTGGCTTCTAACTGTCCCTGACAAATCTACATAATTACATGGCTGCTGAATACATACTTGAAAAGCCTTCAAAGGAAACAGTTTACTTTCTATAAACATCAGTTCTCACACCTCCAAACCATTTCCTAGACCTTATTCCAAATAAAATTGCTTGAAAATGTATACAGGACACTTAAATGGTTCTTGTTGAGGTTTGCAATGGGATGTTTATGCCTATTTATAAACTCTGCCATCAGAAATCTTGGTGCTACTATGCTATCTGACGCAGGCTGCCCCTTCCATTTTGATTAGGAGAAAAATGCAAACTACTCTCTTTTCTGTTCCACTTTTACAAGGTTAGCTGGCACTTTGAGTCAGTTGCAATTGAAAGCTAGTAGCTAGAAAGTAATTTACTTGGAGTTTTACTCTTCAGAGCCAGTACAGTCTAGCACAATTTTGCACCGAAGACATTAAGGGAGAATTCCTTTTCAAGTGGTTACTCTTGAATTCATTTACTTTTGACACACACAATGAAATCCCAATTCCCCTGCAGGCTGCAGTGTCTTTGCTATTTTGTGCACTATCTCCCTGCATTTTTGAATGAACAGCGGTAGGAGTTTCAGAAACTTGTGAGTGCTTCTTCAAGATGGTCTATTACTACTGGAACTTAGCCAGCTGAAGATTTTTCAATCACCATTTTTGCTGTTTCTTTTTTAAAAACAGTGAAAAGTAACAGAAGATGCTGACTTTTAAATAAGTTCCATCAGCCTTTGGGGTCTGGAGCAAGTACACACTCAAGTAATAAAACAGCTTCTGATAAATGGCACTTACTATAATTTATAATGTGATAAAAGCCGGAAACATCTCTTCAAATCTATAGAAGATACTCCTGTTGGCTAGAAGTCACATTAAAAGCAGGGGCAAGAGAAAAGTGCAATGCTTCCTTTGCTAGATGATTGGACAAAGATGATGTGGTATAGAGGTACTATGGAATGCTACTCAGCCACAAGAAAAGATGAAATACCACCATTTGTGACAACAAATGGATAAGCCTTGAGAACATTATGCTAAGTGAAATAAGTCAGTCAGGAAAAGCTAAGAATCACATGATTTCACTCATGTGTGGGATATAAAACTGAAACTCATGGACACAGACGACAGCATGGTGGTTACCAGTGGGAGGAGGGATGGGAGTAGTAAAGGGTAAAGGTGGCCAAATATATGGAGACAGAGGATGATTTAACATTGGGTAGTGAGTACACAATGCAGTATACAGACCATGTATTATAGAAATCTGAACTTGAAACCTATAGGATCTTCTTAACCAATGTCACCCCAATAAAATTAATGAAAAAATAATACAGTAAAATAAAATGCTTCTTTCATAGAGCCACTAAGGAGTTACATGCACTAATATCTCACTTGGTCTGGCTTTTCCATTTTGATTAGCAGAATAATGCAAACTAATTTCTTCTAAAATACTTATACTATTATACATCACATAGTAGATATCAAGTATATTTTAGGGTCAGTACAGGTATGAAATGGGAAGTTACTTAGAGGTTCAAATTAAAATGAACTTTGGCCATGGACTGGCCCATTTACACAGGATCTTGTGCTTATGCCTAGTAGCCATCCATTTCAGTACAGAAAATATAAAGCCACTCAGCGGGATTAGTCAATCCTCTTGCAACCGCTACCAGCCTGAAGAAATATATTTGAGGAACTATGAACAAAACTGGCAGACTTTTCCCACTCATATCTTAGACTTTTTCAAATCAATCTTCCCAGTTCGTCCTTTCATTTCAAATGATTTACCTTCAAAATATGCCTGTTTTCTTGTTTTTAAATATAACATTATGTTTCTAGTATTGGATAAGTCATGTTTTATAATAAAGCATATAACAAGGCTAGAAAATTTTTGCAATTTAAACTGGTGTCTTAATACCTTAGAGAATCAGAATAATTATAATCTCAGTTTTCTGCACTCATATTTTAACCTGAAAAATGTCAGCAATAGGCCCTGGCTGGCATAGCTCAGTGGATTGAGTGCGGGCTGGGAACCAAAGTGTCCCAGGTTCGATTCCCAGTCAGGGAACATACCTGGGTTGCAGGCCACGGCCCCCAGCAACCGCACATTGATGTCTCTCTCTCTCTCTCTCTCTCTCTCTCTCTCTCTCTCTCTCTCTCTCTCTCTCTCTCTCTCTCTCTCTCCCTCGCTTCCCTCTCTAAAAATAAATAAATACAAAATTTAAAAAAATGTCAGCAATAGAACAATGCCATTATATCATAGTAATTGAAAAAAATGCTTTAATTACAGAATTTGCTGTGGATTTAAATTGCTGACAGTAACTAGCAAATGTTGTATACTTATGCCTCGTTGATGAAAGGCTTCCAAAAGGGGCAGGACTGAAGATAAAGAATGCCCTCGGGCAGCCCGGGCATAGCTGCTTTCCAAAGGTTTATGCCACAGATATAGAAAAGCACATTCAATATATGTAGGCATTTGTAAGCAGTTATCAAGCAGGGGCATCTGGTAGACCAATCCCTCCTCCTACTCCTGGTCAAGCCAGCACAGGAAATGAAAATGTCTCCCCAAATGCCAGTGTGCCAGAACGTAATGAGAAAAAGGCACATTTAGACCATGAAACCATGACATCAAAGGCAAATTTATACTAAGAAGATTAGATAGGCAGATTTGCATCCAACTAGTTCCAGTCTGAAATAAGCCAATGTGGAAAAAGATTTCATTTTCAAATGTCCATTACAATTTCATCTAAGTACCAAGATCACCTCTAGAGAAATACAAAAGAAGCATAAGCCATAAATGTATATTCTTCTCTTCTTTTAACCCAACAGTTTCCCTCTAAAATCTGTAAAGAAAAATAAGGCAAGTATCAGAGGTTCTTATTCTCATTTATTCAGAGGTATACATTGAGTTCCTACAATGGGAGAGGAATCATTCAGAATTATCATTTGGTAAACCATAAAGTATATATTTTAAAACTTAACTATATTCTGCTTAAATGTTTACAGGCACAAGGGAGATTAGATTTTTTTTAAAATTCTGGCTTTAAACTTCCCATTGCAACTGCATAAACCCACAAAAGGTGTGAAAATGGAACTTTAACTCAATGTTTGGTGACTTCACAACCACTGGCTGCAAAGGATTAGGAATTAGGAGAGAGAAACAGGTCAAGAGGCATGAAAATGCTAACACAGGGGAGTTGTACGGGAGACGACCACAGGCAGCTTCTGTAATATTCTTCCCAGTTACTGAAGCCAAGCACAAGGTGTCAAGAAAAGGCTGTGTCTCCTTGTGAGAGAAAAAAAAGTTGTGGAGTAGACAAAGAAATGAGAATGAAATTGGAAGTCTTCCAATGGCAAATTATTAATGCCTTCTCTTTGAGAAACTGCAAGCAGGCAGAAAAAGGTCTAACCTGAAGAGAAGGATCAAAGACTGAAATAAAAGCTTTGATGCCCAAGTTGCTCTGCAGCCCCAGAGCACTGAGCAGCCACAAATGAAGCTGGGAAGATTGTTAACTCAGAAAAAATTGTGGAGTGAATTGCTTACTTAATCCCTGGGAGGACACAGGAGTGGGATTAGGCAGTGATTAGTTGCTTCTGGAATTTAGCGATGGCATTTCATTCAAAGCTAGATGTTTCTATTTCTTTAGACTGTGTTCTAATATTTTTACATGTTTAAAAAATGGCAATGTTTAGCGATTGACTGATATGAATGTTTTGAGTAAAAATTTATTTCTCAAAAGATAACAGTATTGATTAGCACATGGGGGATAAAGTGAAACTGAGGATACCCGCCCTGGGAAAAGCCCAGCAGGGCCAATGGGTCAGCCACATCCTGGCAGTGCTGTTCATTCTGAGACAAGGGCCTATAAAATGCTGACATCATAATGCAAAGGAAAATAAATTGCCTTTGAAGCCTAGCTTTGTAGCCTCGGACTTAATGCTACACAACAAGCTAAATAAAATTCTAACCAATCCATTAATTTACCCAGTCCACCTGCACATTTAAAGCTCCATTTGTTTCTGGCCTCTTGCTGAGGGACAGATACAAACATGACAGTATATAGTTTTGGTCTCAAAATCCCCATCTACAGATTATAAAGTCTTAGACGCCAAAGCACTCTTAAAAGTCGTCCTTTTTTCTCTACAACTTAGTCTAACTTTGTAATCTCCTTTACACCAGTCATATCACGCAGCTACTCGTAATCAAGTTGTACCTCTTCAATAAGAGGAAACTTCCCTGTGAAGAAAGTTATTTTTTTAAAGCATTAAAAAAATAAAGTACGCTTCAGGTCATGTCCAAAAATAAATAAATAAACTGAACAAGAGCCACTTTAATTAAGCCTCTGAAATTAGATTTTATGCATTTTCTTTTTGCCTAGCAAAAATGTTTGTGTAGCTCAGGAAAATGGCACACATACATTCTAAGGATCAGATATCAAAAGACTGTCTTTAATGTAAAAGACTGATTAGAATCACAACTTTGAGGCTCACCTATGGATCCCCAGCTGGTTCCCACAGGCAACATTTCACAACAGAGATAAGTCGAATCCAGAAGGACCATGTTGTAGTTTAAAGCCATAAAGAAATTTTCCTGGAAAATTGTTTTTAGTCCAGCCTGATTACTCTGTCCAGCACTCAACAGCAGCAGGATGATATATACTGTATTTGTACACAACAAGGTAGGGAAGTCAGACAATAGCTAGTCAAACAAAGGGGGAAGATTTTGAATATAGAGGACCTTCAGGCACAATAGAGACCACTTTCTTGACTTTTGAAAGGTTATTAGGTTGTTGTTAATGTCATTATTTTTCTGTAACTCTATATTTACTATTCCATTATAGTAAAACACAACTGATCCATAATGGATGAAGACTGTTCCTATTCTCAGAAATATGACTAACTTAAGGTCATATACATTTTAGAAGGATTTAAAAATATTTTAAACATCAATGAAATACTCATGACTAATTTATGCTTAAAAGTTTCAGAAGGCACTTAACCGTTTTTCCTGACCACCAAGAAAATTTCTTAACCATTAAGGCTATTTCATGTTTTTGGTCAAAAGATCTAAAGTAGCTAAGTGTTTGGCACAATGATTTTTTGAATGAATGAATGAATGAATGAATGAATAACATCTCCAGGAGAGTAGCAGCACTACAGTTTAACTATCATCAGCAGTGACTTCATTAAAGACACCTTCCTTCTTTTTCAGTACATAAATGACTGAATCACATAAAACATCATCTATCATTTCCTATCTATTGAATATTCCATTTGTTCAATTTTAATTTCCTTATCACCTAACTTTTCTAATTTATTAATAGGCTATGAAAAACCTTCTTAACCCTAAAGTGCAATTTTTGTCCTGTTTATAAACATTGTTATTCTATTTTTCCATTACCATTTGTCCCCCTTATACCCTCTCCTACCTCTGCCTCTACCCATAATTACCACAGTTGTCCATGTCCATGAGTCCTTTCTTTTTCACTCCATCCCTCCACCCCCCAGTCTCCCACAAGAGCTGTCAGCCTGCTCTCTATCTATGAGTCTGTCTCTATTTTGTTTGTGAGTTCAGTTTGGTTATTAGATTGATATAAGTAAAAGCAAAATTGTTTATGAAATTTTAATCACTGCTTTTCATAAAATAATTCTTTCAAGGGGCACTCACAGAGAAAACTTTTTTCCCTTCCTCAATTATGCCATAGTCATAAAGTCTAAATGAGAAAAAAATTGAAAAGAAAAAATACTTCAAATCATGTTTTTCAAGACATGTCCACTATATTACAATAAGTTTTATATTTCTTATGTTAGCATATTAGTCTTCATTTCCATCATTTCCAGTGTGAGTCCTCCATTTGATTTGCTTCCTTTCTATTTTAATTTCCATCATGCTCACTGTTTTCCTTGAATCCTTTTGCAACTGTCTCCCTCTATAACTGCCATCAGAATGAATTCATAATTCTCCAAATCAACAATGAATTTACCATTGAGGTTATCAGACATTCAGACCTTTTGTAACCCATTTCCAACCATACATTCATACAGTGAAGACATTTGAGCTTTTCACTGTGTGTTTTTGTTTCTGGGTAAGTGGAGATCATCACAGCTGATGCCTGAATATTTCCTCCTTCGTGTCTGTGAGTAACCGAACGCCAGCAACCATGGGCTTTCTCTATTCTATTATGGGTGTTCTGTCTACAATGGACATTTTCCCATTTTAGAACTAAAATGAAGAACAGTATTTCTCTATTAAACTCTAAGTAGATGGAAAAGAAGCCATGCTAGCCTGTACACTGGTCATAAGGAAAAACAGTTTTTGTTTTCTTTGCAGGTATTCCTGACACACTCTTCAGCCATCTGTAATATATTCATGCTTAATTCATAGATTTATTTTGACCCTTCTCCAAGGTTAGATGTAATATAAGCATCTCAACACTGCAGCAACTGTAGTATCCTGGAGAAGATTATTTGTGATAAATGAAAGCTAAGCAGGGGTCACTAGAACTCACAACAGAACAAAACATATCATCTCTTCTGTCAAAAGGAAGAAAATATAGCCTTTGTTTAAATTACATAAATCTCCAGTTGTTAAATATTCTTTAGTATATAGTCTTTAAAGCCATTTTTAACCATTACAATGACTTCAACAAATGTGCATTCAGAATGCTGACAGGCTCTTAAAACATTGGGTTTATCTATTTACTCTTTTGCTCCCCCACACCCCCCAGTCTCCAGTGTTGTTCAGAACTAACAGATTATAGAACTGTTATTTTTGCACTTGCCTTCTGTGGTTTGCCATCTGATTCAATAAATGGATGGGTTAAGCCATTACTTTCAACCCACTTAGGCAGTCTAGACACTGTTGCTCTTCACCAATGATAAAGAAAGCCACCATCCAGTGCCATCCTGCACACTGAGCAACCACAGAATGCTCCTCATTTTTCCTGTGCCCCACACTCACTAGGAAGCAGAACAGAGACCCAGAGCACTTTATTCATGAAGAAGAAATGAGAGAAGAGACTTCCCTTCTGAGAGTTCTGGCTAGCTTACTTCTAACACCAACTACAAGCTCAGGAAGTTCCCCAAATCATCCTCATGTTCAATAATTTGTTAGAAGACTCACAGAAATCACCGGAAGCTGCTATATTAAAATCAGCCAAAGAAGTAAGTGCATAGGACGGAGTCGGGAGCACCAGGAGTGACCTTCCACTGTCCTCTCCTTGTGGGATCGGAGCATGTCGCTTTCCTGGCTTCAGTGCACGACAATACACGTGGACTTCGGTCAGTCATGGAAGCTCAGCCAAGCCCTGTTCTGAGCTTCTGTCAAGACTCCATCACAGAGGCACAATTGATTCCATGACTCATTGCCCCGCAGGTTGATCTCAGTCTTCAGTTTCCAGTCTCCAGCCTCTACTTTGAATCATGTTGTTCGTCTCTCTATTGTGGCAAGAACCCCAACCTAAGACTATTCAGATGTGTCCAGCCCCCACCTTAAATTACATTGTTAGACTATCCAGGGACCCAAGGTCCCTGGCAAATGAAGTTGTTCCAATCAAATACACTATTTCAGGGGCTTAGAAGTTAAGTTACCTGCAGAAGCTGAGGCCAAAGTGTAGAACACTTTTTACATAAAATTAAATTCTTTATTACACATCTTTTTCTCCTAAGTCTTTGATTTGGGGCACTTACCTCATACTCACTATGGTTGTAACTATGCCCTTATGCATTTTGAAGGTCAACAAAATAAAGATTAAGAAAGCTAGTTTAAGCCCTGGCTGGCGTAGCTCAGTGGATTGAGTGCGGGCTGCGAACCAAAGTGTCGCAGGTTCGATTCCCAGTCAGGGCACATGCCTGGGTTGCAGGCCATGACCCCCAGCAACCGCACATTGATGTTTCTCTCCCTCTCTCTCTCTCTCTCTCTCTCTCTCTCTCCTCCTCCTCCTCCCTTCCCTCTCTAAAAATAAATAAATAAATCTTTTAAAAAATTCTTTAAAAATAAAAAAAACAAAGCTAGTTTAGTAGACTATACAGAGAGACAATGAAAGGAAAGGTGGTAGGCATTAAGTCCAAGAGAATACCTGGTCAGAAACCCAGACCTTGGTATTTAGGACTTGGAACAAATAAAACAGGAGCGCTTTTGGTCACTGGTGATAATGGAGTAGATTGCCCCCAACATTAGGACTTGCCTGAGAGGAGGCAGAGTTCTGCATCTCTGGCTGAAAAGATAATCAACAGTAGTCTGTGCAGTACATTTAAAGGGATTTCCTCAAAGCCCCCCTACTCTACCTGCTGATTGCCAGAACTCAGTCACCATTTAGGCTATGCTTTGTGTTTTCAATGTTAAATACAAATATGTTAAACCAGCAGCATCCATGAATACTTCAGTCTGATATCGTTTACCAGGATTAGCAATGGAACCAAATGCTGATGATGAAAGGAAAGAAAGAGAAAGTATGAATCATGACAACTTCAAGAGGGCCTGCATAAAGAAAGATGAGAAAGAATCCCCCAACCCCACTTTGCCCCATATGCATTTCATAGCCCAGAACGGTGGTGTGTGGCCAAACTAAAGGGCCCTTTGGGGCCCACAGCAAGCCCTGCTCATCCCCAGGTAGCCGTGGGACAAGAGCACAAAACACTAGAGGTAAAAATCTGGGTTGAAGTCTTCTGGGCTCAGCTACTAATAAGCTGTGACTTCGGGAAATCAATTAAGCTTTCTGACTCTCTGTCACCTCAGTTCTAATTTGGGAATAATACAAACTCCCTCACAGAGTAGTGTGAGGCTTAAATGAGATAACATATGGGAAAGCACCTTGCTAAATGTGGTTTTTTAACTATTACATAAATATGTTATTATTAGTTGAGCAAGCTGGAAAATAGCTTTAGCTATTATATATAATTTTTAGTATCTATTTATATATATACTTATATATTGATATTTAAATTTTAAATTGTACATATATACATATTCCCCAGAACGATTGAGCTCTACAAAATAATAATACTTCAAGGATATTGTAATAAAACGCAATACTTCAAGATATCCTATAAAAGGGGCTATACGGTCACATAGGTTTGGAATACATAGAAATCTAAATACTCTTCCTGGGGAGTTCTCAACACACATTAGCACAGTGCAGGCTCTGGAAAGACCTACAAAAGTAAACACAATGTAAGGCCTCTTGTAGAATTTCTCAAACTTATTTGAATACAGAAACTTCATTTCCTTGAACACTTCTTAAAATCCAATGGGAACAGTGATCCAGAGAATAAATTTTGAGAAGCACAGTAAAGCAGATTATTCACAGTTTTAAAATGTAATAATAAGGCATCGCGGCTCCACAGTCAGCCTTCTGCTGTGCTTGGCCAGGGAGGAGGAGGGTGCCTGGCACAGACGCTCCTGATAAGAACAAGGTCTGAATCTGTGCGACTAAGTTTATACTTTCAGTAGCACCTGGTGTCTCCGTTTTCTGGACTCTTGCTATGCTTCTCCCTTTATCTTACCTAGAATTTGACTTTCACCTTTGTCTTTCAGTAAATGCACTCTTAAACTACCCTCCAAAACCCGTGACCCTCCTGTGACAGGCCCGCCTGGTGTTTCGTCCTGTCTCCTACCCCAACTGAACGAAGTCTCACCAGACTTCTCTGACAGCAGAGAATCCTATGGAGGAGATGCATTTATCTTTACCCAACAAAAAACACCCTCACCGCTTAGGGAATTTCAATGATTGATTATCATGCTACTAGTTTCTAACACCAACTGGCCTAATCTCTAGCAGACAAGAACGGAATGCTCCATTCTGTCTATAGTCTTTACAGGTAGGTTTTTACAGAAGATTACAAAATTTATGGTTTCTGCCCTGGTTGGTGTGGTTCAGTGGACTGAGTGTTGGCCTGTGAACCAAAAGGTTGCTGGTTCGATTCCCAGTCAGGGCACACGCCTGAGTTGTGGGCTGGGTCTCCAGTTGACCCAGCATGCGAGCATGGGGCATGCGAGAGGCAATTGATTGATGTATCTCTTGCACATCAATGTTTTCCTTCCTCTCTTTCTCCCTCCCTTCCCCCTCTCTAAAAATAAATAACTAAAGTTGTTTTTAAAAAAGAAATCTACAGTTTCAAAAATAACTAAGAAATGAAGATGCACTGCCCAAACCAATGGATACATCCCAGTGGCCATTGTTGGCAGTGATGCTTAGTGCAGTTCACAACACCCCGGTGTGAATAAGCCTGAGTCAGATCTCCCCACACACAGGCACATACCCCGTATACTTCAAATGTATGTGGCAAGCCAAATCCCCACTAAACCATTCCAAAACATAGTGAACAATATTGATATCTGCAATAGAGAACTTTTTGAATCCAGGATTTCTTCTTTCAAACTATGTTTATCAAATTCCTTAAGAGACAACATCTCTGTTGTCATGTAGTCAAAAAACAACAAAAAGTGCAATTTTAAGTATTACTTTGTACCTGATAGAATAAGAGAAGTCTGGTATTAAAAACAAACTTTTTTCAGCTAGCAATAAAACAGGAAAAACGACTATACGCAAGACTTGGCCATTTCAAGAACATGAGATTTTCTGTTCCTTTGGGTTTTCAGCCTCTTTCCATTGGATTGTAGCTGTATCTTTAAAACACACTTTTACACATAAAATGCCCATTTAACATCTTCCGTGGCACAACATGGCCAAGCAGTTGAGATCCAAACTATTTATCTTGGCAGCAAAGAGCGGCACGGTATTACTTACAGGCATATTTGCCTCAGCTGCCCCGGTCCAGCTCCCCACCACGCCCTGCTTCCTGTGTCCCTTTGAATGTATTTCTGAGACACTGTTCATCACATTGTAATGATTGTTTTCCTAGCTCTGTAGCCAGAATGTACGCTTTACAACAGCAGAGTTATGTGTTTTTTACACAGGTCCTAAACATACGTGTATGTATAATGAGCAAAACTTTAAATGGAGAGAAGCATTTGCCTCACGCTTTTCCTAAGATTGTTTTCTTAGCATACTGACCAGGTTTAAACACTAAAAATAAACATAAATACCGTATGTCTCTTTCAGGGAAATAATATCAACTATATTTTTCATAAACAGAAGAGTTCTTATATTTTAAAGAAACAGCATCACATAGTGGTTGAAAGGATGAACTCAGAAGCCGGATTGCCCGAGTCCTCACCCCGGCTCTCAGGTAAGTCACATCTCTTTACTTCGGGTGTGCCACCTGCAACAGGGAACCATTAATGGCACCTACCTTATAGGATTATTGTGCTAAATGAGCTCACATGCATAAAGCATTTAGGACAGCAGCTAGTAAGTAGAAAGTATGATTTATGAGTTAGCTATTATTGTCATTATTATCCACCTTCAATATTTTCTAGTTCATCACTAATTACACCCTTTGGGATCAAAGAATTCCGTATGGTGCTAGGTTATTCTACTCTAAGTTGTCATATTTGCAATATCAGACCATTCTCATGCAGTCTTTTTAAAGCCATAACTGTGGTTGCTAACACTGGCCATGCAAAGCATACCTGGAAGGATATGTTAGGAAAAATACTTCTAAAGCTTTTGCCTTCAAGTCAGTTTCAGGTAGTTTACTTCTGTATGGATTCCAAATAGCAGGGTTCCCCTTTACTAGGCTCACAGGAAGATGTCACATGGTTATTGCTGCACTTACCTCATTAATGGTCTGTCTGTCACCTTTTTTGTATTTGTCCCAATCCCTGCCAATACTGCCAAATCCTTCTGCCAAGTTATATGAAGCAGAATGCAGTCGCCTAAATATGAACTTGCTAGAAACCTGCTGAGAGCTTAAGACTCTAATGCAATATATCTTTATGTGATGAACAAAACAACACTGAAGTCTACTCTGTTTTTCATGCTAAGAATGCATATCCACTTATCTTCATAATATAAACTGTGTTTCATTTTATACTATCTTCTAGTAATGTTCATTTAGGATTGCAGATTAATAAGCGTGTTCAATTAATGATTTTGCATTTTTTCCAAACTAAATCTTCTTTCCATACTAATTTTATAGTTCAATTAAAATAATCCATCACGTTTTCTTAGCATGATTTGCTCTTTATAAACCCCCTGCCAATGTTTCCCCATTTTCATTGTCTGAGTAGACCTATTGCTGAAATGAAGCTGTGGATAAAGAGAAAATATTCTCTAAAATTTCTATATTTGCTTGCCAGGGTTGCTGCAACAAAATACTACAAATTGAGTGGCTCAAGCAACATAAATTTATTACCTCAGTTCTAGGAGCTAGAAATTTGAGATGAAGGGTTGCCTCCATTTGAGCACTGCAAGGAAAAAATTTTTCCGTAGCCTCTCTTTAGTTTCTGGTGGCCTGCTGGCAATCCTTGGCATTCCTTGGCTTGTAGATGTGCCCCTGGCCTCTGCCTTCACATTCCCATTCTCCTCGTGTGCATGCCTCAGTGTCCAAAGTCCCCTTTTCTATAAGGACACCAGTCATATTGGAGTGGGGGCCCACCCTACTTCAGTATGACCTCATCTTAACTAATTTTATCTGAAACAACGATCTCATCAAATAAGTCAAATCCTGAGCTACTGAGGGTTAGGATTTCATTGTATGATTTTGGGGAGGAACAGATACAATTCAACCTACACCACTTAACAAATTCAAAATGCTCTTGAGGCCATGACATATTCTATGTAGTCCAACCTCCTATCCACGTAGAACAGATATATCTCGCAGAGTTCATTGAACTCTTTGGTTGGGACCTCCTGGCTGGTATGAAATCATACCTGTGACTCAACACCCAAAGGTTGTTTAAATTTACCACAGGATGGGAAGCAGAGCAACAACAGAAGCCTTTCCCCTTCACCTTGTGCATTCTAAAAGTTCTCAGAGAATCTGCAGTCAAGAGAAAGAGTAATGCTTGGCTAATGCTTGCCAACTTATAGACCACATGCATCATCTAATATGACTCTCACAAATAATAATGTGCAGGTAGATAAGTATGTCAAGTTTTCTTATAAAGGGACCATGGCTTGAAGGATAAACTTGCAGACTGTGAAGTCAGAACACAACAACATGGATCCAAGATTACCTGTGTCCTGCATATTTGACCTTAAGTAGGTTTGTATGATTCAGTCAGGTTCAAAAACAGGGCAAAAACAGGAAGGACAAAAGGAAGGAAGGCAAGAAGAGAGGAAGGGAGATAAAAAAGAGAGAGAAAGAGAGGGAGAAACATAGAGAGAAGAGAAAGAAGGAAAAAAAGAAAATATGAATAAAAGAAACAAGAAAACCTCAGAGTCTTAACATCCAATTAGTAGGCATATTATTTACCTTGACTTATAATTTAACTCACCAGAGAAAGGGAGGATGAAATAAGTGATGAGGAAAAAAGGTGTAATTTGTGTGAGATTTTAATCCGTTAATAAAGCTCTGAGTTGTTCTACCTGGGTAGAATTAAAAAAGAGAAAATTTCACCACCAGCTATCTAGCCTGATTTGCATGTGTTCAAATCTTCAAAGTATTCCTTTTGATTCCTTTAATCAATAGCTATTTTAGAAAGTTCTTCATTATTTCCTAATTGTCAAAATTCATTTTCTTCATTTTCCCTTATTAGAGGGAGATTTTTCGAATGAGTTAAGTAGATCAGCAATTTGAGAATCATTATTAACTTCAAGCATTTCTCTCAGTTATTAGCATGTCTCTCTCTAGGACTAGATTCTTCTCTCCATTTTTAAAAGACCATCTGTTTCTTTTTCTAGACTCCTTATTTTTCCCATATGTCTCAAATAAAGTCAAATTTACCCTATACTAAGAGCAATCCACAGTTACAATAACTGATCCTAGGTATCTTAATTTATCAGAACACCGGTTTTGGATGAAGATGCAAGTGATTCCCTATTATGTTAGCATGCTAAAAAATAATAATTAGCATTCATTCAAACCAAGTAAACTGATAAAGCCGTTACTATGTTCCAAAAACATTTTATAAATGATTTAAATAAATATTTTGATCCTTAAATATATTAAAACTAAAACACATGTTCATTGAGGATCCCAACAATCTCACTACTAAGAATCCATATCACAGAAATAAAAGCACCACACTATTGCACCATCGTTGTTGTACCAAAAGACTGGAAACAAAATGAATATCCATCAATAAATGGGTGGTTAAAAATTTATGGTACATAGAGACGATGGAATATTATGCAGCTATATATATGATTCCATGAGCCTGGAGAAACAGAGGAGCATTCAGCAGGTTGTTACTGGGGATGGGGGGGGGGAAGAGGAGAGAAAAAAGAGATGGGTAAGAAAAAAGGGGGGCATTCATGACAATACAGCATATAGAAGATAATCTCATGTATAACTACATATGTGTGTATGAATATAATGTACACAAAGGCATGACTTCATGATTATCTGAGGAAGACAGAATTGTACATGTTTACTTTCTTCTATTGTATTACTGTTAATTTTTATATTTGAATTTTTTAAATTTGAATTATTTTGTGTCACTTGAACTATTTATAAAATGTGAAAAACAACACTGAATAGCAGAGATTATAGGTAGGAACTCCAGGCTATAGTCAACCTTCTCGATAGAGTATATGTCCTAGCAATTATAGTCTTCGTAAAAACCACCTTTGCTGATTTTCACTTTTAATCCACTTTCATGACCCAGCTCATGTTATTCTTTCTTAACTGGGTTCTCAACTTGTCTTGTCATATATTTGATTTCTTAGGAAGTCTCCAAAATTTCTCCATAAAACCCTCTTAAATTTACATACTTTGTGATATCTCATTTTGCTGGATGAAATGTGGTACCTTGTAGGAGATACCTGAACTCCTACGTGCGGATATACAGTATATCTCTCCGTGTTCACCCATTTTTCTTTTTAAATTCAACAGGAGTTCTATAGTGACCCCCCAAAAACCCCACATCAAAATGCAGTGGTAAACACACTTGGACAACTACACTGAACATGCAATGCAGACTCTGGAAAGGTAGTTTGTACGGGGGGGGGCGGGGGGGTCTTCTCTCATGACTCTTGGAACTCCGTCACATATAGACTTATAAAACAGACACACTGCTCCTGCCTAAACTGGAAATGACCCAGTGTTTTCACCAACCCAGAGGTAAAAAATGTGAAGTCTAGCTGCTTCCATCTCAGAAAGCATTTTAATTACATTAGTAAATAGAACTTGATAAGAAATTAGAACACTCAAAATACTCAAGTACTGATGTAGAAAATAAAGAATAAATTAATGTAGGTATAATTTCTAGGCCATTATCATTACCATGTGTTTCTTTAATTACCTCTCCCCTCAGGGACTTGATGTTTTGAAAGATTTGCTCTATCTAAACAACTGAATTAATAGAGCAATAAATTAATTTTTTTAATTTTAATGAATCAGTGACATGTAATTGCTCATCACAGCCACTGATCAGGATGAGGAAACCAGTATTGCACATGCAGTTAAAACCATTTATTTATAGGCTAATCATTTATTGTCATGGATCAATGTATAATTTCTGTTAGCTTCTTAAAAATAATGGAAGCAGTTGAAGGTACACCCTAGAGTTCAACGTGTATGCTGACCTCTGTCTCAGAATCAGTTTTCCAGCATTAAAGAATAAATTAAGGTTGAAAATCAGCTCTATTTTAATTCACAAATTAAATTTTTTAAATAAGACGACTAATTTACAAGAAGAAGAGCAGTGTGGCGACCCATGAAAATCTCGAGCTTTAACCTCACACCAAGAGCAGAGGAGACCAAGGGACATGAGTGGTGGGCTTTAGGCAACTTTCCGATTCCATTTCCAAGGATTTCAGTACTGGGTAAGAGGAAGCAAACGTACCACAGAAGATAATGAATACAATATTTTCATTAGCGTTTTACACCTATTTCTTTAACTTCTTCTACATAATCAGTTTTGTTTTGCATGTCCTGCCCTGAAAAGATAAATGCAGATGCATTCACATTCTCTGGAGACTAAATCCAGATAATCAAGTCAAAACAAATCCCATTGGAAGCTCTGGCTTTCAGGGCAGATGCAGTAAAGGATGAATCATTGGCCACTGAGAAAATCTCCTGCACAAGGAACTTCTTCGATGCACCCCTCCACAACTGACGGTCAATAAAGTTCCAACCTTGTGAACTAGGTTATCAAGTTTGGAAACTTCGAAAACCATCCGTTGTTTTTTTTTTTAATAAAGGATATAAAAGTAGTAAATACCACATGACAATGAATTTGCATTAATCCTCACTTTGTTCATTCACAAACCACAGAGAGCTCACAGAAAAAGACTGTACCAGCACTTTCAAACCACGACTCCATTAAAAATTTAACATCTGAGGTTAGAATGAGGTTTGCTTATTAAGCTGACATTTCCTTTATAAAACAGACCATTTTGTACTTACTGCTACCCTTTGGACTCTTACAGTGAATAATAAAACTAAACTACAAAGCATAATTTGTGATGCTGAGTGTACTGTAGATTGTAGGTTTTTGCTTAGTGGCTTATTTTAAATGCTCACCAATCCCCAGAGGGACAACCCAGCCATTAGTCTGAATCGACAGAATCGGCTGGCCCGGGAAAGCACCGCAGACAACTCCAAATCCTCACACAGACAGTCTCCAGCTTAGCATGGCTCGGCTTACAACTTTTCAACTTGACAAAGGTGCAAAAGCAATATTCATTCAGTACAAGCCATGCTTTGAATTCTGACTTTTGATCTTTTCGCAGGCTAGTAATACATAATGCACTAGCCTCTTGCAATGCTGGGCAGAAGCAGCAGCAGTGAGCCACAGCTCTCGTCAGCTGCGCCATCGCCAGGGTAGACCACAGGTACTTACAGTGCAGCACTGAGGGCATTTTTCCCACTTAGGAGAGTTCACTGGGACACAGTCCCATCGTAAATCAAGGAGCATCTGTAAATGGTCTTGTCGGTGACTCACCATATTGGCAGTGGGGTCCCTGAAAACCCCTGGAACACTGGCACCGCTGGGCTTCCCTGTCTGAGCGGCTCCTCCCGTGGAAACAAGTCCCCACTGCAGAGGCAGCTGAGAGGAGGGTAGACAAGGAAGGGCGAGGCATGGGGTCAAGGGAAAGAAACAAAATTCTCGAAGTAAACACCAAGTTGCTAATATAAAGATAATTTACAAATTTCTACCTGCCCCAGCCCCTCCATAGCAAGGTTAAACACTGTTTTCATTACAAGTTAAGGCCCTGCTCTCTAAGGCCTTGTAGAGCTCTGTATGTGGTACCATCTGCCTCACTATGAAGCTTCTAGAAATACAGAATCTCAGGTTCCACCCCAGACCTAATGGATCATAATCCACATTGTTAAAAGACAGAGGTTGATTTGAATTCACATTCAAGTTTAAGTAGTACTAATCTAAAAAAAAAAAAAACTCCGTGAATAAGATGATCATGTGGCCAAAACAATCTAAAGTGAAAAAGGAACCCTAGTGCACTGTTGGTGGGAATGCAGACTGGTGCAGCCACTGTGGAAAACAGTATGGGATTGCCTCAAAAAACTAAAATGGAACTGCCTTTTGATTTAGCAATCCCCCTGCTGGGATTATACCCTAAGAATCCTGAAACACCAATTCAAAAGAACCAATGCACCTCAATGTTCTTAGCAGCGTTATTTGCAATAGCCCAGTGCTGGAAACAGCCTAAGTGGTCATCAGTAAATGAGTGGATCAAAAAACTAGGGTACATTTACACGATGGAATGCCACAAACCAGAAAGTAAGAAGGAGCTCCTGCCCTTTTCAACAGCATGGATGGAGCTTGAGAGTATCCATCTAAGTGAAATAAGTCAGGCAGTGAAAGACAAATACCGTATGATCTCACCTATAAGTGGAACCTAATCAAAACAAGGAGCAAAACAGAACCACAGACATGGAAATGAAGAACAAACTGACATTGACGAGAGGGAAGGGGAGAGAGGGATAATTGGGGGAAAGAAGGGGAAGGGTCTAGTCAAGGAATATGTATAAAGGACCAATGGACAAAGTCAAAGGTGGGGACTGAATGTGGGAGATGGGGGGTGGGTAGGGCAGGGGAGAGTGATGGGGGAAAAATGGGGACAACTGTAATTGAACAACAATTAAAAATTAAACCATAAAAAATAAAAATCAAGCAAGAAATACCAACACTTCCCAGAGTCAAAGGACTTTGTTAGGTACCATACAACAGTATAAAGAGTTCACCTCACAGTCATTAATATTCAAGAGTTTTGAAGAATTGAAATGACATCATGGGCAGATGCTTTTCACTGAGCTGCCATGGCCTAGCACCACATGCAAATTCAGTGTCCGCTAACACTAAGCCTGCTTAACGTGGGAAGCCCGAGTCAACTTCACTGAGATATTTTCAGAGGGAAAACACAGTGGGGAAAGGAAGCAGGATGCTGACGAACTCCCTAAGGTCCAGGATAGCAGGAGAGATCAATTATGGTGCTGTGGTGCCGCACTGATTGCAGCACACTGGAGCATTTTAAGTGACTTGGCAATAACCATAAACACAGGAGTCCCTAAGTGGGGCCATTTCTCCTGGCATGCACCAAAACAGAAAGCCACTAGTTCTGCTGTAGGAGTGCTGTCACTCTCCAAGGTTCTGGAATACTCTCACCAGACATCTGTGAAAGGACAGCATTCCTCATCTTAGAAAGTAACCTGTCTCCAGAGTTCTGCAATTAATCATGACATGCACAAGTTGAGAAATCCCATTTAGATTTGGTACGGTGATTTCCCTCCAGGCTTTTGAATCAACTGTGGATTACAAATTTGATGATATGGGAAAGGGGCAAATGGAAAAGGGTGATGGAGGTCAAGGTGTAACTGGCTGGCTTTAAGTAAACTGTCTTTTATTTAAAGAGACAGAATATAAAGTGGCAGTTCTATGGGTCTTGCATTCTGACCTACCATTAGAAACGTTTAACAGAAAAGCTTTTTTTTTTTGCATTTTTGCACATGTCATGTGTGAATTTTCAGTCCAAAGAGATGCTCTGAATCTGTGGTGATTCTAAAAGATGGCTAAAACTTGACAGGCGTGGTATGATTGAAGCCCCAAACAGAATGAAACCATTAGTTCAAGTGACAGAGAGTTAGACAGGAAGAATTACAACTTACAGCGAAGGCAGCCAGGTTCATGGTCCTGCCGGCTCCAACCGGGGCAGCACCTGTAGACGGTCTGTTGCTCCACGCTGTACGCCTGTCTATAGATGGTGTAGTACTGGGTCCTGAGAAACGCAGGCATTTAGATCACACTTCCCATTAAGGCATAGCTGTCATCTTAACCCCATGAAAAATTCTCCCTGCAACCCAAATCCTGCCATTTATACACACACACACAAATATATATGTATATGTAATTTGCATACATTATGCATGCACACATATGTGTGTGCACATGAGAGAAGCCCTCATGTCCTGTGGTGTAAACTACTTTCAGGGCCACTCGAGCTATCAGGAATAAAACTCAAAATTGTGAAGTGAATAATGATGCAATGAAGGATAACTGATACACATGCTTTTTCAACTTGACAGCGAGGGCCCCTCATGGATTGATTCCTCTGTAGCATGCATTCTCAACAGTGGCGGTGTTGTGCACACGGGGGCAACAGTTAGTTCTTGGGTGGGAGGGGTGGAGGAAATTTTAGCTGACACCCTGGTCTGTGGTCCTGCAAAGGACCATAGTACACAAACAGCTGCAAAGTATACCTGTGGTATTAAAACTTCATGGGGGAGGGAGACATTTACAATTTTTTTTGAAGTTTGTAAAGGCTCCCTTGGGGGACAATAATGAACAAAGGCTGAAAACATTAAACTATAGCTGTTCATGCGGACATCTTAATACACTAAAACACCAAACACCTCTACACTGGCTAATTTCCTTTCTATTTATTCTTTATGTCCAAGGCATTAACTTGTTTTCTCCCCTTTATATATCTATCCCCTTTATAGATCTTTTCATTCTTCAAAGCCAGTTTCAAGTGATACTTCCTCCAACGTCTCTGTCCCCACCAAACCAATGTGTATTGCTCTCTCAGAAACGGGACATATCTGCCACACCACTTTTCTGACAGCCCTTCGCCACCGTGAGGTGTAACCTGATATTTGTACATGTATCTCTCCAATAAGGATATAAGTATAGGTTTCCACACCGATACACAAACAAAAGGGATATTAGTTGGGCAAAAATGCCAGACATCCTTGAACACTGCCTCAACTCCAAAGCCTGTGTCATAAATATTTACTGAGTAAAGTGTATAAAACTACCAAGCTATTGAGAATAAAATATAAATTATGCTTTTCTTACTTATGTTTGTTTTCCCAAGTCTGGATGTCTCTTGGTAGTAAACTTTCTTTGGTTCAGTCTAATATCAACAATGATTAAACCTCATGGGGCAGCACAGAAAATCTAAACAAAGAGTCATTTTCAAAACCAACTATTCTAATGAGCAAACATACTGAGTCCCTAGTGGGTACCAAGCATTGTGCCACATGTGGTAAATACGTGTTTAGTTAATCCTCATAATATCCATGCATGGTATTATTTTGTTCTAACTTCATAGACTAAGGCACACAGAAATGTAGGAACTTCGCCTAAGGCCATGCAGCTAATAAGAGCCAAGGGAAGTTTTCCACTTCAAACTTCATTTAAAGGCCCTGAACACAGAGCTAAAAAAGACTACACATATAAAGGTTAAACACGCACACACACATGAGTGCACGTGCAATATACATGTAAATATATACAATAATAAAATATTTAGACTTATACTATTTTATTTAGTCCTATATTATCAGTGTTCTGGTATTTCTATATAATAGCAAATCCAGTTATTTATAAATGTCTCTAACTTTCCTTTGGCTGTAGTAGTGGTAATAATAATAATAATAATAATAAAATAAATATATTCATCTAAAGCCATACATCTTTAATCCTTGAATTCAGACACAGTTGATTCATTTACCTAAAACTTAACACATGAGCAACTAGTTGTATTAAGAGGTACTTGGGTGTTTTATAAAACTATTTGAAAACTTTTTTTTCAAAAGTCCATATGAAGGCTTGACACATAGAAAGCACTGTACTTGCTTTTTCTCTCCTCTCCCAACCCGCTGAGTTAATCCTAATTCAAAGGCCATACTAAAGTCAAAGAAGCCCTAGGTTTCAAAGTGTTGGAAGAAACCAAGGGCAGGTCAGGCAGTCTTTCACAACCATAGGTGCCCCGGATCCAAGTTGTGCTAAATTTAGCAAACCAACACAATATTCCTTGTTTCTGTCAGTCTTCTGATCTTCAGCTTGCAAGAGTCTGTCCTGTCATGTGGTAAAATTAGTAGCATCTAACCCAATGCACCTCACCCATAAATGAGGCCAAAAGTAAATTAATAATACATCTTGTCTCCAAAGGAAAATGTAGAACTCCGAAAGTTCCTGGTGGGCATATCTTATGTTTGTTTACTTACATAATTATACAATATAGTTATACAATATAATGATTTTCTAAAATGTGTTGGAGGATATCTTTAGATGTAGTTGAGGCTTTTGATTTTAAATTTTGGTAGTCAAAAGGAACAGTGGGAGCACCCTTACCTTCTTTCATAACCCACACACTGTCCTGGGCCAGCACAGCCTCGTCTCCAGAGCTTGACAGTGGATGTGAATGCTTGAACACAGGGGTGCGGAAGTCCCACCACAGTCAGCTGCCATTCTTCACAAACGTTTGGCCTTGAAAAAAAATGATAATACAATAAAACTAGATTGTTTCTTAGTGTTTTATATATTAATCATTCATTCTTCCACTTTCCACAAAGAGCTTGTGATGACTTACATAAGTACATAAAGTAAGAGAGAAAATATAGGCAACATAAAAAAAATGTCATCCCGGGCTGTTATGGCTCAGTGGATTGAGTGCTGACTGCAAACTAAAGGGTCGCCGGTTCGATTCCCAGTCAGGGCACATGCCTGGGTTGCAAGCCATATCCCGAGTATGGAGTATGCTAGAGGCAACCATACATTGATGTTTCACTCCCTCTCTTTCTCCCTCCCTTCGCCATCTCTCTAAAAATAAATAAATAAAACTTTTTAAAAAATAAAAATAAAAGGAGAAATTTAGAAGATAAATATAAAAGCCATAAATTCCCATGCACTTAGAAAAATTGAGTGGAAAATTAAGTTCTGAGCTCTGTGGTAGACAGTAAAAAATAAATTAAATAAATAAATAAATAAATAAAAATTAAAAAAAAACAAAAACAGAACTCTAAGCGATCCATGCAATTCTTAATGTCCATGAACAAAAAGCAGACGAATTCATCAAAATAAGTTGTTTTCCTAAAAATTACTTCTGAAGAATAATTTCTATCATATTTAGTTAGTCCACTAACTAAATCACATGCAATGCCTGTTTGTACACAAATATTTTGCAACCAGAACTATTATTTGCAACAATATTTATATTACATTGTTATACTATATTATTATACTATAACACTATTATATTAATATTTCCTTATAGAAAGTTCATGCAAATTTACAGGATTTTAGACACATGATGTTTAATATTTATGTGTGTTAGGCTAGATAACACTGATCACCTGGAGTGTCAGAATTAAATCCTTTTTGTAATTCAAGAAATAGGTAGAAATGTACAGGAACAAGAAGAATAAGTGGTAGGTGCAAAATAGACAGGGGGTGGTTAGGAATAGTATGGGAAAAGAAGAAGCCAAAGAACTTGTATGTACAACCCGTGGACATGAACTAAGAGGGGGAATGTGGGTGGGAGGGGGGGCATAAGGGGGAGGGGGATAAAGGGGAAGAAAGTATAGGACAACTGTAATACCATAATCAATAAAATATACTTTAAAAAAGGAAAGGCTTTACTTAGTGATCATTAATTTACTAGTCCATAGGAATTGTTTCGTGTTTGAAAAGAACACTAACTATAAAAGCAGTAGGCCCCACCGCTCATATTTTCCATGCTCTCACAGTCACCTGCATGCCAGGCACTGGCCTCACTAGGTCAATTCGCATGTTTTTACTTGCTATCAAGAAACACAGTTAGTTTTGTCTCCATACTCATGATCTGTTGAAAATAGAAATGATTTCTGATTCAGGAGTTCTTGCTGGCTCCCAAATAACACTGTGAACTTGTCCAAGGGCAGAATAATAATTATGATAATGGTAGAACCTCTAACAAGACTCCCCACACTAAAGGCAGTTACACCTGTATCACCGGATCACCATTCTGTAACCACTTGCTCCTGTGGCTCTGACCACACCTCCCCCAGAGCCCCCACTGATTTCACTTCCAGCCCCATTCTCAGTTCCAAATATAGAGATATAAATTGTTTGGATGTTCATGTCACCTAAATTGAATAAAATGCATGTTGAACTTGAAGAGTTTGCACAGCACATTTTAATTCTTTAAGTAAACACTGCAATAAAACAATAAATGTAAAAGCTACACATAAGTCAGGCATCATAAAAATCTTCAAAAATTGGGTCTGAGAAAAACCTTAGCTATTAAAATTTCCATATTAGATTCCCTGAAGACTGCTTATACCTACCCTTTTAGTGAGCTTACATGTTTTTTTGTGAGCCAGCCAGCCGCAGGCAGAATGAACTCACAGCACCTCTGTTTTTTCAGTCAATAGCTCAAAAAACATACACCTCATCCAGGCTTGAACTCCATGTTGTAACCTACTCTTCACTTATTATTCCATCTACCCACCCACCCACCTACCTCTCCATTCACTTATACACTTAATATGACCTACACACAACAGAAGCACCCCATCCCCATCCACATACACAAAGATGTGTGAGCCATTTATTGTGAGTGAGGACAGCAGACTGGGAAGGAGAATTAGCCAATAAAAGACGTATTATTGAGCCATCAATACTATAGATAACTAGCTCCCCAAAAGGGTAAAGGAGCCTGGGCATTTATACTCTTAATTCCTGCCAGTGATTTGTTGAGGGCTACTTTCTAACATTTCGGGCAGAAGCACAGGTAGGCAGTGTCAGCCTCTGGAAGACAAAGTAAGTCTTCGGGCCAAGAAATGCACATGCTGGCTGTGGAAAGCCTGGCCCACGTGCAGTGGTAAAGAACAGGGACAGGGATGCTGCTCTGACACTTTCTGCTTCAGGGGGGACAAGCCAAAGGAAGTCCATGTTCACTTAGCACGGACAACCTAAACAGAAGAGACAGAGAGAAAGTGAAAACACCCGAATACATACAAAATATGCAGTGCTGAGAAGAAGCAATGGGGGGGCTGAAGTAAGAGAGGGGAAGCTTACCAAGATTCATTACTTAGGAAAGGCTCAAGCAGAGGTGACACTGTGACCTGAAAGGGCCACTCACAGAAAAGCTGGGGATGCCATTCAGGTGGAAGAAATGGAAGGAACACAGGATCTGAAGGGGGAAAATGCTCGGCCTCCAGGGTATCTGAAAGGCCAAACCGGCTCAAATGATGAGATGCTCAGTAGGGCAGAAAGGCCTCTCAGACTGAGGAGTTTTGATTTTATTCTCCGGGCACTGGAAACCGCAGACGGTTTTTAGAATTCTGATTTCTGGCCTTGTTTCCTACAGCCAGGACCTGGAGATGGCCTGTTACACTATCTCTCTGACACCAACTTGACAATGACTTAGGTTATATCTGCTCCTGGACACTACAAGTAATATAGCCCAGTCCAATCCAGCCTGGCTCCCAAATCCCTAAAATCCCCATTCCTCCCTCAGGGTCTTCCTGATTCTTACAAAGAAAGAATTCCTCAAAGGAGATGATGCCTTCAGCCCGCAGCACCAGTGAGCACAGAAAGGCACAGCACACATTTTAGGCCTTACAAAACAATTGTGCCAGACTAAAGTTTCTAGAAAACTCTATGTAATCCAGATTATCACCAAGTAATTGTCACTAAGGAAAGTTAAAGTGACTTCAGAATATCACATATTATAATACTCAACCATAGTTAACAAGCAACATAGTTTTGGTTGAAATAAATTGTTATTTTAGGTTAACTCATGCTAGGGAATGTTTAAGCACATGTAGCAAAATAAAGGTAATAACTTCATTATTCTGCAGGTGTCCTAAGTATATTTTAATAAAGAAATTAATTTCCTTTCTTAATTATGAAAGCTGTAAATGCTAGTAGTAAAAGAGCCTGAAAAATGGATAAATATAGAAAGTCAAGGTTACCCTCAAGATGCTCCAGATATAACCACTGCTAATAGCTTAATGTATTCATATCCAATATTTGGGGGTGCACAGAAACATATTTCTGCATAAATACAATTTCATTCTACTTACTATTGTTTAAATTATGTGACAAATCTTTTCTATTTGGGTAAAGTTGGAATGCAACATGACATAGGTTTCAGGTATCCGACATTATAATGTGACTTCTCCACATCACCAGACAATCGATCCCCTTTGCCCTTTGTGCCCTTTCTTCAACCCCTCTAGTAACCAACCACCAGTCTGTTCTCTGTGTCCATGAGTTTGTTTTTATTTTGTTTGTTCATTTGTTTTGTTTTTTTCTTTTCTTAGATTCCACATACGAGCAAAATCAGAAGGTATTTATTGTCTCCATGTGACTTATTTCACTTAGCATAATACCTTCAAGGTCCACCCATGTTGTGACAAGTGACAAGATTTCCTTTTGTATTACAGTTGAATATTATTCCATTGCATATGTGTATACACCACATCTTCTCTATTCATTCATCTGTTGACGGACCCTTAGGCTGCATTCATATCTTGGCTATCATAAATAATGCTGCAATGAGCATAGGGGTGAAAATAACTTCTCAAATTAGTGTTTTGGTATTCTTCAGATAAATACCAAGAAGTAGAATAGCTGGATCATATGGCAGTTCTGTTCTGAGCTTTTTGAGGACGCTCCATACTGTTTTCCACAGTGGCTGCACCATTCACATTGCCACCAACAGTGTCGGAGGTTCCCTTTCCTCCACATCCTCACTAACACTGCAACAGGTTGTTAATTTAGCAAACAACACGGTATATTTCTCCATTTTCAAAAATGAAAAAATATTTTTCTTTTGGCTTTTTTCTTACTAGAGTATGTACTTACCTGAACAATATAACAAATTGATTTAGCCAACATCCTATTGATAATTTAGTTTTTCTAATAGTTTGTGTAATAAACAACTGTGGTATCAGCCCTCTTATATATATAACTGAATTACAGATTAACTTTTTCTTCTAAGATTTTCTTATGAAACATTTATTTACTTTGAGTCCTTTTAGTTCAGTTTTTTCCTGCCTCTTTCTCCTATGTGTTAGGCCTTCTCGAGTACGGGTTATCATTGCCTGTCTACATTTAAGCATGAGGCACTAGAAGCCAACTGGAAGCTAAGTATGGTAGAAAGAACTATAACCAGTGGGCTCACTGTCAGCTGATTGGGGTAAACTTGTTTTTTTTGAGAAGCTCCTCAATGTCAGTGTACAGAAGTCTGATTTCTAAAGTTATTCGGATTTTCCAGAAAACCGTCCCCAGTCTGCTGCCTGGAGCAGATGCCTTTGGCTGGTGCTTGGGGGCCAGACAAGGAAAGAGATTCCTGCTGTTTTTAGCCTAACCCACCCCTGGGCAGTGCCAATCTGCACCCCTTCAGAAGCTTCTCTGGTCCTTGTTCTCCAGAAGGAAAAACCAATTCATCTTCATTCATTCTCTCTCTCTCCCTCTCCCTCTCCCTCCCTCTCTCTCATTCTCTCCTGAGTGGAAGTGCAGCAGGGCTACATGGACAGCTCTACAGTTTGGAGGAAGAGATTTAGAGATTGCAAGGACTTCACACAGAGCCTTTCAAACAACTCTGTCTCCAGCCCCACACATCCCCCTTGTGCATTCCTTGCCTCCACTCTAAATGATAAATGTTGCACCTCTCCAGGGTTCCCTGTGCAGGGACCAACAACCTGCCAGAATGGCATAAAGATTACATCAAAGTGAAAACATCTGAGCTACAGATGCAGAAGGAAATCTTACCTGAACTTCCCCTACTTGATTAAAGCAGAGATTTACTAAAGTCATCTGGCACAGCCGTCCCCTCCCACCACTCCCCACCCCCACGCCAGGGCAGCCTCTAGTCAGCAAGGCAACTGACCTTGGGCACTAGGACATTTCAAAGCAAATTCATATAAACAAACCTCATCAGAACCATCCACCCTTTAAAACCCTAGCCACCCCCATTCAATTAAACTGGCATTGTGAACACTTAACCCTAGCTGTTCAGCAAGGCTCCCTATAGAGCACCCTTACATGTGTAATAAATTTATCTCCTATTAATTTTCCACTATCAATTAATTTTCAGGAACCCCAAACACTCAATCCTAAATTGGTAGAGGAAAAGGTTTTCCTCCCAAGAGAGTTAGCAACAAGGATGGGGTGGTCAGAAATCCTTGTTCATTCTGGAGACTGCAGCTGAGCTCCTGGCTCTCTGACCAAGCTGGCTTAAGCTTCCTTACTCTCAGACTCCCACATCTATGCTTGAGGCCCAGTTGAGAAAAAAATGGCAAGAGCCTCTCCTCTTTTCAAAAATATTTTTTTTCAAAATTTAGATTTATAAGAGAAAAGTTTTTGTTAGAACTAACTAGTCTGCTGAGTATTGTGATTCTGGTTTGTATCTCTCTGGGATAGTCACTGTGTTCTTTCTGCCACTGTGTTCTGTGCTACTGTTCTGTGTTTTGCTGTCACAAAAGGGGGAACTCAGAGGACAGAACATAGGCATGGGTCCCATAAGCCTGGTGTCTGAGCCAGCCTCACAGACTGGCAACTTTATGGTTTTCACAGGACCTGTGTCTGCTTGGACAAATGTGCTGTGAGTTACCCATAAAACCACATGAGTTTCCCCTTCTGTCTCAATTCCAACTTGGAACCAGAGAAGCACTCTCTTCCTCTGGTTTTCTGCCTGCCATGGGGACGCAGATTGTCGGGCCCATGCTCAGAGAAGGCCGACCATCAGGTTGGGGGCCTGAGACATACGGGGAACAAACAAAACTTTCTGCCAACTGCTGCCAAACTTCAGGGAGGTCACCTAAGTCTAAACCCTACAGCATCTCAACCCATAACGACTCTTTTCATTTCTTTCCCATCACCTTTGTAGTGCTGAGACTCCCCATCTCGATGGTGCCCACCTGGCGTTGCAGATTAGCAGGTGTGTGATTGGAGGTTCATCGCTGCATGGGAGGGCTGAAAGTGAGCACCCTTACAGCCTATGATCACTGGGTGCTCTTCTCAGCTACAGGCAGAAATGATTTTGGATTATGGAGGGCTGCATCTTCTGCACCCTCTTCACAGATGCCTATTGAGCTTGTGATCAAATCATAAAAGGCTTATTGGTTTGAGTCCCATTGGAATAGGTACAGCTATGTGGATCCTAATTGTTAATAGCCAGATGACAGATTCTTCGGTTTTTAAAAACTTTTATATTAAAGAAAGCTCTCTAAAAAGAGAGCTTTCATTGTAAACAAGTTGTCCTCATGGCACCTCTAAGAGGATCAAATTCAAAGAACATAGAAACATCGAGTCTTGCCTAAAATACTCCCTTAACAGAATTAAAGAGCAGACAGAAGTCACTCAAACTTCAGTCCCCTTGACCCCACCAAGGGCTCTCCAGGGACTCAGGGGCCACCAAAATCAACCATCTGAAGCTGAAAAGGAACTAACTGAAAACAGACCAGAGAGTTTATCTGCTCAGATGAATTTGGAGACACTTAGATGGCCACCTGATGTCTCTTCAATCCCTCACACAAACTAGTCTACGGTCTCCATAAGATTACATATCAATGCAAAACAGAACCTCAACAATTTTCTCTATAAATATTGGGAGAAGGCTTTTGCCCTCACACTGAAGAGAAAACAACTTGTTCCATCTGCCAGAACACAATGAGGATAAAAATATAAAGCAGGACAAAGACAAAAACCAACTCTTACATAAAATAGTGACTTCTGCATTACTGTGTTATGCTTAAGCCAGAGCTACAATTTTAGAATGAAAGTCGTAAGATCTCCTGTACATCTGTCTGTATGTTTATATTTGTTCTCTGTTGTTATATGTGATATTTTTCTACCTGTGCATTGTATTACCAAATTAATTCACGCCATTCATTAAAAGAGCTCTATTCTAACTGGCTTAGAGTAAAAAAGCTCTTATGCAAACTAAATATTCTCAAACCTCCCCGAAGTATAGAAACTAATCCAAATGTTTTTTTTAAAATTCATATGATTTGGGTAAACCTTTAGCAAATAAGACTGGTGTAGTATCATTATTGGTTTAATAAAAATGTGTATATTTTTTGAGTTATCAGCATTAAGTGTAATACAAGCATAAGTTTTATTTTAGCTGGGTTTACTAGTCAAATAAGCTAATGTCATATCTACTAGATATTTAAAAGTATAAAAATAATGAATGTGATTTAAATCAAATTGAGTCATTATTTTGAAAACTTTATTTCAATAATAATAATATTTGATGTCTCCTTAAAAATAGTTTCTAAAATCTTTTTGGTAACTTGTAGCCTTAAAATGATGCCAAATTAAATAATAGGTATTCATTAAGTAGTTAAATCACTTGTAAATAATAGCAAATGCTGACACATTCATTATTAAGCATAAGTTAAGGTATATATACTTTGGGCTTCTTATTTTTACCTGGTGCAGAGAGGCTAAGGATATGAGCCTATAAATAAATATAATCTTTTAGCCACAATAAGAAATTGTAATCTAACAAAGTATATATCTTTAAAAGTATGAGATGGTATGTTCATAAATTTTGCTAATCTGCTACAAAATGCTGGTATATAACAGAAAATGTACAACTGTCTACTTCCTAGTTTTCCCTGTGAAAGAAAGTCTTCTGTGTCAGTCAACTCAGCCATCATAACAAGACATTATGGACATTCATTTTCTCACAGTTCTGGAGACGGCAAGTCCAAGATCAAGATGACATCTGATTGATTGGTTGAGGCCTCTCTTCCTGGCTTCTAGACAAGCTGCCTTTTCACGGTGTCCTAACACAGCCTTTCCTCTGTACACGTACACATACACAGAGAAGTTTCCAGTATTGCTTCCTTTTCCTATAATTTTATCAGATTTGGGCCTCACCCTTGTAACCTCACTTAACCTAAATAACCTCCTAAAGAGCCTACCTCCTTAAATTACACTGGGGGTGAGGGCTTCAACATAGGAATTGGGGGATGGGCATAATAATGACTAATTCATTCCATAACAGCTATTAATGACAAAATACATTATAATAATAAATATGAATGAAAATATTAGAAATGATAAAGGTAAAAGGAAACAACTTTTTATGAAAAGTCTACAAAAATATAGGACGTATTATTGTTAAAATAAAAAGGAGAGTAGTTTTATTCTAAAATAAAATGTGGCTCATTGTTCAACAATAAGAAAGGAAAAAAGAACAGGGCAAAATCTGAATAGATATAGAAAGCTGTGGTACACTTACACAATGGAATTCTACTGGATAATAAAAAAGAAGGAAATTTACCTTTTGCAACAGCATAGATGGACCTGGAGAACATTATGGTGAGTGAAATAAGCCAATCAGAGAAAGACAAATGCCATACAATCTCACTTATATGTGGAGTCTAACAAACTAAATAAACTGACAAAATAAAAACAGACTCATAGATACAGAGAACAGATTCACAGCTGTCAGAGGGTGGGAGGGTAGGGGGCTGGTAAAAAGGTTAAGGATTAAGGGGGAAGAAAACAACTCATAGACACAATAGTATGGTCTTCACCAGAGGGGTAGGGGGGTGGGGCAAAGTAGAAGAGGGTGCAAGGGGGATAAACGGTGGTGGAAAGAGAGCTGCCTTGGGGTGGTGAACACCCAAAACAATACATAGATGATGTTTTATAGAATTGTACAGTCGAAATCTATACACTTTTATTAACCAATGTCTCCCCAATAAATTCAATTAAAATATAAAGAAAAATAAAAGCTTAAACTCAAAAAAAAGAAAGATAAGAAAAAGAAAGTTGTAGAAGGTTTGAAGAAAAAGAATTTTATATTGAATGCTCAAAGGTGGCTAAGGTTGGACGGATTTATTCATAGGTTTTACTTTTTAATGAGGTTTAATATTAATAGTATTTAAATTGAAAACTAGAATTTTTCTCTCTCTATTTAAATGACGAAGTTTTCTTGGGCTATTGATCTGTCTCCTTAATAAGGGATTGTAAAAGTTTTTTCTTTACCTTTTAAGTAATCTACCTAGAAAATAAAGATTCCGTGTCTCATCAGGATCATTTCCTTTGTTGTCTTCATCAAGTACTTGACTAAAGAGAACCCAGTCTTCTCACTATTATAGAAAGCTAAGCTTTTTGTTATAAACATGTCACTTTCTATAATTACTTCTACAATCATTTCTTGTCACTGTTGAATAGATAACTAAGTATTGTTTCATAGTGCCCTGTGATCCTATTTAATCAAGTATTCAGACATTTTGACATCTTCAATATTTTGTCTTCTAAAAGTTAAATCCTAAATAAAATCTTCATTTTGAACTGACTTTGAAATTTCCCAAAGGACTCATGTAGAATCTCAAAAGGTCTGTTCTTTACATTGTAAAAAGAGAGATGTTAAAAATTAATTAGGTATGTTGAATTGCATGAAAAGCCTTGTCAAATAAGGAAAGAGGCTTACCCTTCCCTAAGTTATATTTGTATGAATGAATGTTGTTAACATGAGTATTCCAAAAGTCCATGAAGTTCCTAGAGACTTGCCAAAGCCCTTGTGGTCCATGATATGTCTGGTACTATCTCCCCTGATATTAGAAAACAACAAATGATATTAGTGTTGTGACCAGTTTTCATTTTCAAATATTGTGTGGTGTCACAGAGACAACCAAACTTCCTTGTCAGTTTAATTACTTTTATAATGAACTCACCAGCTCTTTAACCACAGCTATATTAAGTCTTTTGTCAGCCACTGATACTGTTTTAATCTGATGCTTTCTCGAAAACTTCTTCAATCAGCTATAGACCAGTGTTTTTCTTCAAGAAAAAGGAACTTTCTCAAAGACCCACAGAAAAGGACTGTGCCAGGTACTCTAGAGAACAGGCTTGTAACTGCATTGCTTAAATAACTGAGATCACAGCATTCAAATGTCAGGGTTTCCAGAACTCTAGTGGAAAAGCTGATAGGTTCATGAAACTACTAATCCAAGGTCAAACAGAACAAGAATTATGTGGGACTGAATGAACTGAGGAAGAATGATTATGACTCTTTTTTGGAATATTGCTGCTGAACTTAAAAACACCCATTTTTCTTCTCTCAAGCTATCTATAACTTACAACAATTTTATAAATTAAATGTCTGCAAACAGAAATGGAACATTTATATTTTTCTCCCTGCCCAATCCTTCCAGAATCCAGAAACTCTCATTAGGTATTCTTATGTTCATGGCAATCTAGTTATTTGCATAAATATGATAAGAATTTGACATCCTTGCAACAGGACATTATTGGAAACATTGGTTATATAACCAAGGTTTTGACTGGAATGTCATATCTTTAAATGGTCCATATAATTACATGTGATTATATGGTTTGAAGGGACTGGAGTTGACTTTACAGAGCCAATACTTGCAAAACCCTCTTGGGAAAATCAGCCTAGCTCTTGGCTTACAGGGTTCAAGCCTTACAGGTGCATGAGGAAGGTCACTTTTTGCAGGATGGGATTGGGGATATTTTAGAAACCTTGAGAACAAAGGAATTCACTCAAATCTAGAGGGAAGGTGAAGTCTAGTGGCAAGTTTCTGGCTTGGTTTCCTAACCTTGGGAGGCTTTAAAGTCCAATCGAAGATTCTTTATAAAAGTTCCAGCAAAGCAAATTTTAAAAAGACCTTTATGGTCAATTATCATTCTTGCAACACTTATGCAAATAATCAGGCCAAATATCATGAACCAGACTTGTTTTGTAAACAAAAGTAACTTTATTTTGTAAATAACACTAATCTTATTTTGATATTTTTTATTAAAATGGAGATGATTGTAGAGAAAAATTTTATGTTTCAGATGAAAATTATAACCCACCCTAGTAGGTTAGCAGATCCTATGTACCTATAAATTGGACTAGATCCTGGTGTCTCACACATTTTGTCAGCCCTTACCAAACTGTTGATTATTCCAGTTTCCTTTTCAATATCTGGCTATGTTTCTCCAAATGCCCCATTCCAATTTTTCTCCCACCCTCCTGATTGGACATCACTGAGGACTGAAACCTGACTCACCCGGACAAGCCCAGGTTGTGTAACAGCTGCCCCTTTCCCCCAGGAAAAAGAAGCCCTGTGAGTTGAAGCTGAATGACTTGATAGAAACTTCAAAGGGCTCATGGCCACAAAAGATCATATATGGGCTATCTTTGTGCCAGAAGCTGATCCTGTATGGACTTCTCAGGAAGTTCATCAGAAAACCTTCCACTCCAGGAAACAGCCATGACCATGACCTTGATATATATGCCATCACCAAAGATATTCAACCTTAAAACTAGGAAATTCACCAGGTTGCCATTGGCATCCTCACTCCACAACCTATAAATAGTTCAAGACCAATGTTTAAAATCTTCTCAACTTGCTGCACTGTAGACTCAGAAACTGGGTTTATAGTCTGCTTCAACATTAATCTTTGATTTTCTTCCCCCCCATTCTAACCTGTGTTCTCTCCTTTTGCAGACAGCCTACCTTACATTTCTTAACCTGAGTCTTCTCTACAGAGCAAGCAACCCAGCTTCTCCCCAAGATGTTTCACATGAAGGAAATGAACCACCAACCACCCAGTAGAATGGTTTAAAGATTCCTTCAAAGTGAAAATATCTGAGCTACAGATGACGAAAATTTATCAGTCATCCACCACAAACCCACCTCTTCTACTCCAGAGAGGTCTTCATTTGGGGAGGCAACTGACCTTGGGCACCAGGACATTCAAGAACAATTGTATAAACAACCATCATCAGAACCTGCCACCCACTGAAGCCTTAAGTGCCCCCTCATTAAGCTTTTATATGAACCCTATCCCCAGGCTTTTTGGTGTGACACTCCCTGTAGAGTACTCCTGCCTGCATGAATAATGAACTTTTCTCATGTTAATCTGCCTGTTGTTAATTAATTTACAGGCTCCCAGCCACCAAACCTAAATTGGTATGGACAAGTTTTTCCTCCCCAAAAATGTAAGAACTGAATGTTATTGATTTCTACTTAAATTATATAGATGTCAAAGACAATCATCTAGTTAATGGTAATCCTTCAACATTTGTTAATATAAAAATATCCATCATTTAGTATATGGCAAATTTTTGTGTAGTTGTATTGAAAAGTATTTTATACATGTGTCCTCAATAATATATATTCTCCATTAATAACAACATGGATTTGTGCATGTGTATGTACACATGTGCACACATTCACGCTTGTGTATTTTGCTGATCAAGTCTCTGTACTCACTAAATGGTTTACTTGGCTTGGTTTTGGATTATAAAAGCTGTATCCTGAAATCTCCCATTAGTCAGACTTTACTCTCTGCAACTTTGACAGTTTGGTTCTTTATATATTTTCAGGCTGTGTTGTTAAGAGTTTATAAGTTGATGATCATTATAAACACTTGATGTTTTTATTGCTCCTTTTATCATCATATAGTGTGTCTTCTAACCCATGATAATGCGTTTTGTATTGTTCTGTTTTACAATCTAATTGCAGTTAAAAATCAATGTGTCTGTTAACATTTTTATATCAATTTTCATTTGGTTAGCATTTTTTTTTATTTAATCTTTATTGTATTTTTCCCATTAGCATTTACTCCCCTTATACCCCCCACTCCCCAGCATTTTCTTAGTCACATCTTGTTCTGGCACTTTATTTTAAATCTTGCTATATATACAGTCCTTTATGTCTATAGCAATATAGTTACATACATTTTCACTACCAGTCTAACTGTGGTTATATTTGCCATCTTATTTTGTGGTGTCTGTATACCAGCAGTTTGTATTACCCTTTTCCTCTTCCTTCCTAAGGCTGTTAGATATAAAAACACTTTCTATATTGTCTGTTCTCCACAATCTATTTGCCCTAAATTATATTTCTAATATTTTAATGGTTATCTTTGCATTAGTAGGCGCATTCTTGTCAGTACTAAGCATGAATCTGCTCATGTTTTGGAGTTTTGGGGTGCTTTTTTGTTTTTTTTTTTTAATTGTTGCTCAATTAATGAATGCTGATTATGGTCCAAGAATGTGTGGACCAAACTTAGGAGACCCTGCTGGAAGAGTTCATAAGGTAGGGCTTACAGAGACGGAGCTGCAGCAAGCCCACTCCTCTCAGTTCTCCCCAAATTCAGGAAGGTTACTTGGCTTTATGCAAAGGAGCACAGAGATGAGAGGAAGGGAAGAAATCACCGGGCTCCATGTGGTTACTGGATCAAGTAATCACACAACCAATCAAAGAAACAGTTGGGCATACGGACCATTGGCAGGGCCCAAAGGAAAACAGTGCAGCCTCTGTCTGAGATGATCCTCAGAGACAGACTGGGTGTAAGGTAACTATTTCTCCCCAGGAATGCAGGGCACACACCACCTAAAACACAGGACACCAATTTCAGACAGAACACGGCCGAGTCCAAGTAACATCAGGCATCGCCTCCTTGAATAGCAGAAAGTCAGCCTGCTTCACCCCTTTTCCTTACCCTTCCCAATCCGAAAGGACCTACCATTGTTAGAGGAAATGGGAGAAAAAGATACCTCCGCCAGCACTTGCCCTCGCCTTCAAGCTGCCAGAGCTACGTTCTGGCCCCTGGCGGCAGAAGGGAGGAGTCGGCTTAGAAGACTAAAGTTTTCATTTGAGCTAGAATAACTTAATACATGAAGGTGACTAGAAGACTTTGGAATCAGATAGTGGTTTGTTGTAGGTTTGGGAAGGAAATTAGGAAGCACCCTAACACAATTCAAATAATTAGAAAACACTAAAAACAGCCCCATGTTACACCCAGCACACTGAGACTTCTTCCAAATCAGTAGCACTAGTTAATCTCTATTTCCTTCCAGCTGTCCTCCAAAAAACACTCAGCCCAAAACCAGGTGTCTTAGCTCAGAGCCACTGCCCTATGATATACCTGGGGCTTCTACAGACCCATAAACCCATGCGGCAGGTGCCCTCGCTCAGGCCCTGGACATGGGGTGGATTCTGTCCTCCCAGTGCTAAATGTACAGCTTCCTGGAAGTCAGTGTCCCAGGCAGCCATTGTGGGGAAGAAGGAGGGTGGGAAGGGACAGTTCCTAATTCCATATCTGGCTTTGGGGCACTATTATTCTCCCTCAGCTCCTCAAGCATCCAAGATACCTCTGTCTGCTAGCAGACCCAGAGCCTAGCAAGTCCACACAGTACCTCAGCTCACAACTGCTAGGCATTTCTAGATTCTCTCTGGTCCACCGAAAGATCTAATTTTAAATTTTCTCATAACAATGTTTTATTATGTTTTTAAAATGTGTTATTTAGCATTGATAGATATTCTGAGCAGAGGAAACGTCAAAGTGTGAACTTATAGTACTATATGGACCAGAAGCCAGACTTATTTTTTCTTTATAAACTCTTAAGTGTGGTCTTTTCCCTCACCTTCCTCTTAAACATTAGTGTCTCCCACCTAGGTCAGTGGCTGGCACTGAGACAGTGTTCAGCAAGTAGTGCCTGGATGAGTGAACGCATGACTTGGACAAGAAAGGGCTCCCGTAATAAAGACAACACAATTGAGTTAACACATAGAAAGCATTTAGAACAGTGTTTGAAGTGTGGTATTTGCTAGGAAATATTAGCTACTCATTTTTTAAGCTCATAAAGTCAGAACTTAGATTGCTCCAAGGAAAGTTATTTATCAAATTTAATTTCAACATTGCTGCCAATGAGTATCGAGTGGAACATATGAAAGTCGATAATGTGTTTTTTAAAAAACATCAGAACCAAACCTGACACTTCCTAATGAACACACTAATTAAAATTAATAAAAGGCATCATAGTGCCACAGCTGATGTCTGACCCGTTAGCAGCCTAGGTATGGATAAGCTTGTGCTCACCAACATTATGATGTAACTTAAGCACAAATATTTTCTGTTCCTTAAGTGAGAGTCTAATGTTCTGGAGTCAAAAAAGGAAGTGTGGTGATCTGAAGGCTACCATGAGATACTGGGAAGTATAGAGAAATCAAAATGAGGGTTAAAAATGAATCCACCCTTGTGTTCCAAAAGTATATTACTACATGCCACTTCCCCCTCTGTTTTAATGTGCTGGATCCCACCACAGCTGCAAATTAATTTTCTCTGCTCCCTAAATGAATTACACGTAACTGTTTCTATAAATGACTACAGACGTGAAAGTCATTTTCACTTAATAACTAACTATTAATCTCATATTTCTTGGTGTCACTTTAGTATGAAATACAAACGAAAAATTATGCTAAACATTGCAAATTTATGGCAAACACCAGCCCTTGATTTATATTATTATAGATGGTTTATCACCAGAAGCAATCTAAACAAAACTCCATCAGATAGATGTTACAATTTGTATTTATTTCTCCAAGCACTAAATGGTTCTTCAATTTCAGAACTATCATTAATTTCTTATAAATGCAAATCTCTATTTCTTATTTTAATCTACAATAATTTCTCTACATCTTCAGAAGATTAGCTTTTATATAAAATATTCAAATAGTGATTATAAATGATACTTGGTTTTCCCTGGGCAATCTCTTAGCCATTATGCATAAACTATTTAAAAGGAACGGGTGGTCTGTATTGATCAGGGATATAATGGGCTAATACCATGGTCCTCCTTTCTCTTAAGTGATGCCCTCATGACAACAAATCAAATCAAAGCTTCTCCCATGTTTATGGCTATCCTTAAATTGTTTTGTCTACTTCCTTAACTCTCTATTTTTGTATTTTCTTTCAGAATCTCTAAGACCTAAATCACCACATTGATCTTAAACAAGAGGAAGCTAAAACGATTTATCCTTCACTTATTTTTCACTGCCGTCTCAAAGCAGACACACTTGTGAATCTTCACCTGACCAGGCACACTCATGCGCAAAGGAAGCACACAGCTCCGACTACACGCCGCGTCAGACTGCACGTGTTCTCCCGCTGTTAGTCTGTCCTCAGCCGAGCCTGGCCTCCACCTCCAGGGCCTCCAGTAACCAATGCTCCACTAAGATCTTCCTGATGCGAGTACAAATTCTGTACCATTCTAAAGCCCCCAGCCCTGACTCCCCCAAAAATCATAAGATAGATTATAGAACCTTCTGAATTCCCACCTATTTGCCAGGTCTATCAGGCTGAGGTCCTCTTTGACCTAAGCCATTCTTCAGTGTTTTGTCTTCCGGGGTCATCTCCTCACCTTATGATGGGAAACCCTTTATGAATATGCATTGATTTTACATAGAGGAGCAATGGTTGGGGTAAATCCTGTGTTTTCACTCTAAAAAAGCCCAAGTACTAATATATGTTCAATATCAAGTCATGGATAGTGACACCAATAGCTCAAAAATAATGGCATTCACATTACTTTCAAGATGCGATAATGAAGAATTCATGAATTCACTCCACAAAAGTTCCTTGAGTATCTACAATGTATCAGCAGTTTTGTCAGGGCCTGTAATAGTCAGAAGTGACTTGCCTGGGAAACGAATGAGACCTAAACTTCAGGGGCCTGGTACAGGCTTCCTCCAACCCTGGAAGAAGTTAAACAATATTTTCACATTAGTATATGTTTTTGTAAAATTTGCAAATATAAGATACAGTTGTACTCTTTAAGAGGGCCTTCCAGATTCTCCAAGTGCCAGGCTCCATAAAAACTGGAATTTACCCCTTGACATCCAAGGAAAAGCTGCACAACTATTCCACAGGATATGTGTTACGTGGAGCACTAATGTACTAATAGGAAGACAAAAACCACACAAAAGCGAACCCCATAAATCTCTGATACAAAGCCTTACTCAATAGAGGCATGCTAAATTAAAGTCACTTCTGCCTGTCATGTCTGAGACAGATAAACTTCTTTCCAATAACTTGGATGTCTTCTGTTAAATATTTCTTGTACAGGTTAAAAGAGTTCAGCCTTCTCTCATCAAAGATAATTGGCCTTACTATGCAACATCCTTTTGTTTATCAAAATTAAATTAAGGTCAATACTAAGGTACTGAAGTGATATATTATTTAGACAGGGGATACAGAGTGGAAGGAAATAGAGGAGACTGATAATGTTTTCAATTACCATACGATTCCACCTCTCCAAAGTCAAAAAGTCTAAAAGATGAACGAAGTTTCAGGTAAAGGCTTTACAACAGATTTTTTTCCACTGAAAAACTATCTGAATAAGTTATGAGGAAAGCTATTGTCTCCCTCCTTGAAAACCCTTAAACACCGAGCAGATTTTCTAATCTTCCACAGAGTCATGGATATTCAATAAGAATCCATTCTCCAGTAGTTTTTTTTCCCCTTTTCAAACCTACATTTTTTACAAGGACTAATAGTTTTCCATAGTGAGGGTATCTGCTAGATCAGTGGTTCCCAAAGTGTGGTCTCTGGACCAGCATCAGCATCATCCAAAAACTTGCTAAACATGCAAGTTCTGGGACCCACGGAGGAGTGCCCACCGAATCCGCAACTCGAGGAGGAGCCCAGCCCCCTGTATCCTAACCAGCCCTCCCGATGATTCTTATGCTCACTGCAGTTTCAGAATTGCCACCCCAGACATCTGCCGAAGATCTACACAGCCAAGAACATACAGTATCCCCCACTAGTCATGAGAGAACTAGCTGACTTCTACCAATTTAAAATTTTTATTTTACTCTAAAAATGTCAAAAGCCAGACCCAGTTTTGTCTACAGTGGCAAGGCACATTGTTGTACAATTTGCAATCATAGAATAGACATTTATTGACATATGTCCAGAAAGAATGTGCAGCTATAGCTTAAGGTCCCTGCTGATTCTCCAGCAATGACAAGGATCTCATCATCTGGGGAGCCTGACAAAGACCCCAAGGTGGAGAACCATTGCTCACTGAGTTTATCCAATCTCAGAGTTTCAGGAGCTGCTGCCACACCCCTGAAATCTGGCTCTGAAGATCATTAGAGGAATAATGAAACTGGTAACTTCTCACATCAAGTTCCTAGTGTATTGGACTGTAAAAAAGATAAAATGTTGAATTAAGGAGAAAGCAGTATGTCAACAACACTACTTCAAAGAAAGTACATTGTAAAAATAGCAAAAAAAAACAGTGATGTATTCACTCAGATTTCAAAACACAAGTAATTGCATGAGAAGCTCTGCACAATTGAAGTATGTACAAAACTCAGCTTTTGATAAAAGGCTGTATTAAGTAGGTAAACATAATATGTAATCAGCCAACAATCATTCATGAGGCTCCATTCAATTCTCATAGCTAGGTGAACAGCATGACCCACCACAGCCTCCAAGATTTATATTAATCTCTTCATAAGTTTATTTCTGAATATATTGTCTCCTGGGGACAAGGACCATTCCTATTAGTCTTTATACCCACAGTATTCTGCACAGTATCTGACACATAGTTGGTGCTTAATAAATACTTACTGAATCAAGGAGTATGTGTTACTAGTCACGCAACACAGAAAGACATAGATTTCGTGGACCACCATGGGCCCAGGGACATTGTAAGACTTCCCTAGTCGGTTGAGGTGATAAGAGATCTTCACACAAAGGACGGGCTCCAAGGGTTCTTCTGAACTTAGGGAGGTTATTGGGCTTCAAAGAAATAACCAGTAAGCTCACCAAGGGGTGTCTGGGAGGAGGAGCCTTTATCAGCCCTCACCTCCATCATTTCCACCAGACTCCCCCAAACTATCCCAAATAAATACATATAAGCAAGCCAAAGCGGTTGTAAACACATTGTCGCCCTTCCCAAACACACTGCCATCCTAAAACTTCATACCTCTGAGCTCCACCACCACACTCTGGCATAAATGTATTCAGTCCCTAGAATACCCAGAAGAGACCAAAAAATAAAAAATAAAGATAATAATAGAAGCATTGTCTGTCTAAAGATGCTTCTCAAATGTTTTGTCCCTTCCTGCTTCTGTTTCTGGCCACTTTCAGGTCACATTAGGTCCTAATCAGTCACTCTGCTTTGTCACAGACCTCAGAACATGTGCCAATTAACTCAACTGTTTTCCATTTCTGCTCCTGTCCAGTCAGCTTCCCAAGAACCTCGGAACCAGCCAGCTGCCAGGATCGATTCCCTGACTGGGCAGTGGCTCCCACAGTCTGCCCCACACAGCGCATTTCCTCCCAGCCGCTCACCAGCCTTCCACACTTGGGGGTGGGGGCGGGGGTGGGGGAGGTGACAGTGGAGGACAGAAGGCCTTAGCACAGAGTGTCCAGTCAGTGTCAAACACAGGTCTCCTCTCTGTGGCCTCCTCAGGACTCCTGTGAACAGGAATAATGGTTACAAACTGGTCACACTAAAAATCTATGCAACCAAATTCAAAAAAGTGTGATCCCAACTAGATATAAGTTATACATATATTAAAACAAGCGTAAGAAAAGACTAGAAATGTTTGATTCCAAAGGCTAGCAAAAGTTTTCTCTGGCTTGTAGGATTACAACCTTTTTGTTTGTTTGCATATATTTTATTTAACAGATTTTCTATGGTAAGAGTGCACGCTTATATAATTTGAAAAATTATCCTTTAAAATAATGCAAGAAAGGACTGAGTCTTGAGTTCGGTCTTTAATTAAATGAGTGTGAGACTGGCTGTGGAAGATTTTTATCTGTTTTAAAATGATTAAAAGCAAAAAAATAGAACTAATAGAAATAAGTTGACATGATAAAAATACCTTTTTCAAAAATAATCTCCATATTACTTAACAGTACACGTGGATGGCCTGAGATGCACATGCATTTTTAATCTGTTTTCACTGTTATCATCGCTCTAAGAAGTTCAGGGTTGCTCAATAATAACTGACTCAGTGACTATAATATTGAGACATTAGCAGGAATTGACTACTGAAAATCAAATTACTTCAAATATGTAACCCTCGGTCTTAGATTATTTTTTACATGGGTCCTTCCACATAGGATTTCTCTCTTCTTCCCGGGTGGACCACTAAAGACTTGTGGAAAAGGCAGGAGGAAAGGGAGGAGAACAAATGTTCACTAAGCACCTAGTACGTGTTAGCACTGTGCTAGGTACCAAAGATACCTGATCACAAAACTACTAGCAGGATCCAGAACACAGGTTTCATGCCTCTTAAAGGGAAACTCCCTAAATAGCTACCTCATCTATAGTTCTGTTTTCCTATTCTTTAGAGTAAAAACCTTCTATTTTTTTTTTTACCAAGTATGCCTGACTCTATGCCCAATGTCTTAGAGGTACTAGAAGGAAAAAAAAGGAAGGGACGAGAAGTCAGGGAGTGAGGGAAGGAGGGAAAAGTGGAAGTCAGTGTGTGTGACTTTGAAGGGGACTGACATATGTATGTACATCCATTGAGTGCATATACATATTTATATGTGCATGTGTCTGTGTGTGCATGTATGTATCAATTAAATGCATCAGTTATAGATGCATTAGTTGTTCTGTTCATTTTTTAAAACAAGGGTCATAAAATCAAGAGACAATCCTTTCAAAGTGAAAATTAGAATTCCTGGCCACCTCCCTTTCATAGAGCAACTGCTAAGCAATATATAGTATGTCTGGAAAAAGTCTAGCCATTGTTAATATAACAAGAACAGTTTGCACAACATTGATGTAACCTACCAGCCAAGGAGAGTGGACTGGAACGCGCATGCATGAACAATGACAACCTGACTGTACTAGTCAATGGGGGTAGTAGACACCACTGAGTGAGCATGTGGACTCTGTGGTCATCACATTCAAAGTGTCAGAGTGAGTAGAGTAACGAATCTGCATCAAATTTTGCATTAAGCTTGAACATTCCTCCATGGAAACTATTGGGATGATTCAGAAGGCTGCAGCTACAGGCTAATGGTGATCAGCAGCTTCATTACCACAACGCACCCACTCGTACATTATGTCTTGTGCAGAGACTTTAGTAAAACATTGTACTACCTACATGATTCAGCCCCTTCACAGCCCAGATTTGTTGCCCTGTGACTTCTGGCTTTTCCCAAAACTGAAATCACCTTTGAAAAGGAAGAGATTTCAGGCTGTTGGTGAGATTCAGGAAAATACAATGGGGCAGCTGATGGCAATTGGGAGGACTGTGTGAGGTCCCAAGGTGCCTACTTTGAAGGGGACTGAGGCATTATTGTCCTATGTGCAATGTTTCTTCTATCTTGTTCAATAAATGTCTCTATTTTTCATATTCCATGGCCAAATACTTTCTGGAAAGACTACATACACAAACACACACACTGATACATACATATATGTGTGTATATATACATGCACACATACATATACTGGCACTGTCATTTATTTCCTTGTCTTGTACAATTCTTACCTGCAGTGATCACTTCCTTTTCTGACTGCCTATTTCACGTAGGGCCTAATATGCAGTACCTAGTGGTCAGTTATATAGTATTTCTGGTTTTTCTTGCTCTTTATTATTTTCCATGTGTTAATGTTCTCTTCATAGTCTTTGAGGACCAGGGCCACATCATAACATCTTCCTACGCATCCAACTCCTAGACCTCTACCAAGGTACCCGATCAGTTGTTACATGAGCCCCAGCCTTGTAATTGCCCCTCCTAACGCTCCACAGTGCTGTTTCTCCCAGTGTCGCCATCTGTGTATCACCGGGCTTGGTGCGCCAGCTGTGGGCATTGGTCTGTCTGTTCACGATCCTGTAAATATTTTAAGGGCAGAGAAGGTGCCTTTTTCATCTCCGCAGACTCCTCTGGGTTTCACAGTGCAGCTGGTACATTACAGGTACTCGATACATATTGACTGCCTTAAATAGATTAAGGAAGGACTTCTGATGTGTCCCCAAGTCAGCTAAGGATAAGCAGAGTTTGCTAAGAATGAAAGAGAGATCAGAAGATTCACTATCCTCTTTCATGGGATTTTTTTAAAAACATTAACCACACATTTAAAAAGGCCACAGAGTCTAAAGGAAAAGCAGAAACGTCGAAGCCAGACAGTCCCAGTTGAAGTCAGGGCTGCCGCCCCTTTTCTGCCGTTTCTACGTTCAAATGGCCATGTTAGCAGCATAATGCCTTTCTTTACCTTGAAATTTGTAAATACATGAGCAATGCATGGATTAAAGATTTGAACAACATAGGAGATTACTGAAAACGAACTTGAAAATGTTGTTCTACTGGTCTTGCCCCCTGCTCAGCGACATCGAGCAACCCCGTCAGCAGGCTGGTGTGCTCCGCACTGGTTCTCCTTGTCTGCCTGTAAGTGTGCGCGTGTGTGCACATACACTCTTTTCCTTTCGTACTTTTTAAATAGGTCCATATTCTATACGTATTGTCTTGTTACACTTTTCCACTTAATTTTTACCTCATTCAATATTCAATGTCGATTTGCATTGTTTATCTGACATTTTAACAGCGCTAACACTTTGTGGCTGTGTGCCTTTGAGAATGACAATAAATGCTCTGGGCCTAGGTTTCCTCATCAGCACACTGAAAACAGCACTGACCCCAAAGAGTAGAGGTAAAGATTAAACAATGCATGCAAATCTCCTAAATTTTTTGGTGCTGAATACAATACAGCCATTGTTGTTGTTCTTGTTATTAACTCTGAACCATAGAAATTAGATTGGGAGATTCCTAGCTTCCTTGCAGGGTTAATCCTTAGGGGGCTCCAGAAACTCCAGTCCCTAAACTCCAGTCCAAACCTAAACTCATGTTTTCAGGAGGACTTCATTGCCTTATTTATGAAATCAAGGAAGTCACTGGGAGTGGATGGGGACTTGGAGCGATTCACCATGCCTCTGTTCCCATGGGGTTACAGCGGCGAAAGGGTGAGGAGAACTACCTCCCTCCTAACTGCCTTGCAGGGAATCAGCAGCATGACTTCACCTTTTCATTAACCAGAGCCAAATCTACAAAGACCTGCTCACAGCAGTAGCCGCCTGACATTAAATTGTGACAAAAACAATAACCGCCATCGGCTCCAGCCCACAGCTGTTCTTCCTTCCACACCTGCCTTCCTGCTACAAGAGGTTGTGCACTGCATGCCCATCAACTTTGTATTTAAGAGAGCATCTCAATACATACCTTTTAAATAAGACCTGAATTGCTGATCAAAACTGTTGGAAGTTTTCCAGATGCAAGTACATTTATCTATAGCACTTCTGAAAGTAAAGCGGAGAAGAGCCCAAACCCTGTCAAAGTTAACTAGATTCATACAAAAAGCCTAACAGTCCTGAGCAACATTTTTACTCTATTACATATAAATGTACAATAATTCTGTAAACACTGGGTTTAATTGCTCATAATATTTTAATTAAGGTTATGCTTTGTATAAATATCAACTCATCGTTTACTGTGACTACAGTCCTATTTAAATGATGGGATCAATTTGACAGTACATTCATGAAAAAGAGAGCCTTTTAAGAGTGTTGCTCTTATGTGGTCTGGAATACTAATGGAGGTTAATTGTCAAAACAAGCCTAGCGCAGACTTCAAAACTGTCTTCACATTTTAGTGCTAGAACAATGTAACCACATTTTTATGTGACCTGCTGACCTAATACCATGAATAACATAATGGCTATTCTAAGTCTCCATGGCTGCTTCCTGAAAATCAGCGCTCCTTTTTAATATTTATATTGTGCATCTGCCCTTTAAACAGATACCCTTTAACTACTGTATTTGCTATTCAGATGATCAGATAATTAGATGTAAGATTAGATGCGCCAGAAGAGATGGCTGCCTCAATTAATCTTACAGTCTGTGCCTCTGCAAATCACTACTTGGTGTGTAACAGAAAGTATCAAATTAAGTTTTCAGAGGCAGGGAAATTTCAAGTCTGCAGTCATTTTAAATCCATCTGAGGCAAGGATATAATTTATTACTGTATTCAGAATTCATGTCCTCTTTTTCCAAAACACCAATTTTAATTAAAGTACAGAGACCCAAAAGAGTAGGAATAGGGAGGGAAAAAAATGCCCACTAGCATCCCGCAGGGATTACTCTCCCCTCCTATAGACAATACCTGTTGTGAAGTCCACAGCTGCCCGGAGTAAATATCACAAGATTAGACACAGTGAGCCTCTCCCTACCAAGCCTCCAAATGAGCAGTTCCACATCTCCCATCTGGCAAATACCGGGATTGCTTTTCTTCCCTTTGCTACTGGTTTTCATATTCAAATTTCCCAAATCACTTTGTCTCCTAAAATGATCTAGTAGTTTGTCTCATCAAATACAAGGAGATGCAAAAAAATCTCACACTGCCAACTATATGTACTTTTTATAAATAGAACAGAATGTTTAACAGAATAGAAACAAGGCATAAAAATAGACCTAAAGACTAGAAAGCAGATGGCAACAAAAGATACAAGTATTTATCCATGGGTGCTATTAAGATGGAAGTGCAAAATAACCAGCCCGTTTTGGATTCTTTTAAGAGTTTTGAATAAAGTAAATTCTTAGATCATCTATTGAAAGCACACACGGGGCCTTTCCAGATAGTGGGCGGGAGGGTGGGGTTTGAGTATTCCAGTTTACAGCTCCCAGATGTGAAATCGAAGCTTGGATCCTGTGGTAGGACTTTCCTGCAACAAATCCAAACCTACAATCCCGTGAAGGCTTCACTTCACCTGGGAATGCTGTATTTGAAAGCTGGGGTTAATTAATTTAAAACATCACTCCATTCATTCGACAAATATTTATGAAATACAGGAAAGCTTTCAAAAGGAAACAGCTGCAAAGTTATTCACAGGGGAAAGAAATCTCCATAAATAACAAGAGGGCAGGAATAGCTTGTCATAGAATTGTTGAATATTCCTCTGATCTCCGAGCATGAGAGGGACAGCACACGGAGATACGCTAACATCTTCAAGGATACCTGAAAGAGAAACTTGTTCATAGCAACCTGGAACCAGAATCAATGAGCTTGACCCCATTTACGGCTTGATACACAACTAAAATACAGTAGATGTTGCATATATGCTTCTAAGTTTAGCTTTTGCAGGACAGAGACCACAACCATCATTTTTCACATTTCCATTCACACGGTAATTACATTATCTTGAATGGTGTGCTAACTATTATTTCACACATATGGAGAGATCCCAGTTTGATGATCCCAAACTAGTTGGTGAGCATTTAAAGGGTAAGGGGATGTCTTCTGCATGTTTTTATTTCCCTTCATTACTAGGGGTTGTGCAGAGCCAGGTACAAAAACGTGCAAGGGATAGAAGGAAAGATGGGAAGGAAGAAAAGCAGCCAGAAGAGAAGGAAGCTTTGGTTGCAAGGACTTGCTTATCCATATCCTTTCCTTCTCTCTAGTGCTTGTCAATGGCTTCCATGTTCTACCAATCATCCTACTGTCTTTGCTTCTCTCTGAATTCTCCCTTTTCACCTACTTGGGTCTGTCTTCACAACATCTTCCTCATAACTTGATTATTTTCATTTCCTCAGTGTCTCAGCTACGACAAGCAGCCATGCCTGTAGCTGCCTAACTGGTCTCCTCTGTCTTACCTCTTCTCCCAAGGCTATCTCCTGAAGCTCAATGGTGCTCTTTCCTCCTCAAAAGTCTTGGTTGGCTTTCAGAAAACACCACACATGACACATAAAGCTTCTATGTACCACCACGTACCATTTTTCTCTGTGCCTGGGGTGCCCCTGTTCCCCCCCAAAATGCGCCTCTATCAGTCAAAAACTCTTTCTCCCCTTCAAGACCCGGATCAAATGCCATCTCTCAAGAAAGTCTTATATTGTGCTCACATAGCTCAAACTCATGCCCACCAGCTCCCTGCTCTGGTAGAAATGTCTGTGTACCTCTTAGGCAGCCCTCGCCATTACTGTTACCATCAAATCTCCCTAAGGAGATTGCAAACTCCTTTTTAAAAAGGCACCATGCTTTGTTAAATTACATATCTCATGCCTTTTCCCATAATAGTTGCTCAGTAAATATTTGATCAATGAAACTATGTGCACTCAGCTCCTTATCACAGTACTCTGCAACAACAATCTCAAGCATGATCAGGGACTTGTAATTTAAGAAATGATTCCAGGAGTCTATTGATTTCATCCTTCTATCTGAAAGCACATAAATATCTCAATCACAAGTCTATCATGATTTCATACTATACTAAAATGGTAATTAAAAATGTCTTAAATTAAAAATACATATGTTTATATTTATACATATTTCCCAGCCACCAAACGAAAATATTTCTACAAGCACATAACTTTTTCCTATAAACATACAAGCTAACATTTTAAAGCCTCTATCTTCTTCTTCTTCCTTTATTTACAGTATGTTTGGCTTGTCTGGACATTTCCTTCTATGCCTCTTTTATATTTTAATATGCATTAGCACCTCCACTCTTCCACTGCCCCTGAGATGAGTTTGTTGGTTTTTGGTGGGGTTTTGTTTTTTTTTTTTTTTTTGGCCTAGGAGCAATTCTTTGCTGTTCCTCTTACTTTCCCTTTTTTAAAAATTATTTTATTGTCATTCAATTACAGTTGTCTGCATTTCCCCACACACACACTCTCCCCCACCCCAGCCAAACCCACCTCCCTCCCCTGCTTCCACCTTCCCCCTTGGTTTTGTCCATGTGTCCTTTATAGTAGTTCCTGAAAACCCTTCTTCCCACTGTCTCCTCCCCCCTCCCCTTTGGCTATTGTTAGATTGTTCTTAATTTCAATGTCTCTGGCATTTTGTTTTGTTTTTGCTTTCTAACACGTCCTGGAAATTCTTCATGGGTGTGGTGGTGGCTTATCAAATAACCTTTGCTGACAGCTCTCAGAGACTTCTCTGTAATGCATGCAGTAGCCTGGTGTGCCTACAAGTCCTCCACCCCACTTACAGGCCTCCGCTGTCTCTCCCATTATCCTTTCCAATGTTTAACAATCCCGCCAGAATACTAGTCCTTAGAGCCAACCTAAATTTCTCACACTGCAGTTTGAGGACCTTTCCCCTCCTTTTCTAATCTTGGTGGATGTGGAGCATGGTAATTGCCCTCTGTTTAATTAGCGAGAAAAGCCTTCAAGGCATGTCCCAAGAAACTCTTTTGATATTTTGTTTTTCACTTGGACAATATTGCCTTTTATATTATTTATCCACTAGAAAGAATGAGAACGTCAAATTCTGTCTCTGCCAATGACATCCTATTTCTTTTATCCTGTCTGCACAGTTATCTTGTTTGAGCTGATGGCTCCTGTTTTAAAAAGTCGATGAAGGATTGAAAGATTCAGCTTTAAGCTTGGTGAGCTGTGCTTGTTAATCCAACCTCCACACAACATGGTAGTGTAGCCAACTTTCCTTAAGACGTGCATCATCTTAATGAAGAAATGCAGAAATCCAAGAGTTCATTAGCTTACAGGATTTCCATATATTAGTCAAGTGTCCAATTCATATTGTGTCCTCATGTACAAAGCCCTAATAAAGTATTTGCTCACTTGAGTCTAGTGGTTCTGCTGCAGGCAACCCTAGCCACCATACCTTGTGAAATGTACACAGAAGTTGGGGGAAAGGTTAGGAAGGACGCACTCGGAGAAGTCCCTGCACAGTGCGATGGAGGGTCTGTAGCCAGGTCCAGAGGCCGCCTTGCTTTTTGCGCCACAAATATAACATGGCTACACAAGGATCATTTTAGAACAGTGGACTGCTCAAACCGCTTCTCTCAATTTGGGAAACCAGGAGAAGTTGGCTGGAACTGAAATTTTTCTCAATACATCATTTAAAAGAGAGTGAGAAGAAGCTTTGCTGAAAACATACATTAAAAGTCAAGCAAGCAAACAAATAAATGTCCTTACTGGGCAGCCCAGGATCTACTTACAGCTCCTGAGGCCCATTCGAATGGGGCATTTGCTTTGTTCACCTGTTGTGTCTTGATTGCTGTGGCCCTCTAAAAATGAGACCTTGTCATGGTCCATCGATCCTCTCAACAAAGAAAAAGGCCAGTTGGACAGGCATAAGCTCCTGGAAAATAACCTGATTTATCTTCTGCAACTAAGCAAAGAAATCATTCCCTACTTAATGCTGCACTCACATGTCAAACTGCCCACTCACCTGGTCTGAAATGTCCATTCAAGTCAGAAGCCCTGATGCTCACACCAGCACCTCACAGGTTCCACCTGACTGGCGCTTAAGTCAAAAACACTAACTGAACACTTACTTACTTAGAAACCTCATTCCCTTCCTGTTAAACCTACTCAGACATGTAAAAAACGTCTGTACATTTTTGTATCTCCATAACAAATTCCAGACACACTGCTTGTCATTTTGTAAAAACACCAAGATAAAAATAAGAGATTTCGTGATTTCTCCAAAGTTAATAAAGTAAAAGGTATCTCAGTGAAGTGATTATTTTCTTTTTACTTCCACATGGCAATTTATGCAATATGTCTGCGGGAAACTACACACACATACATGTTTTATTTCAATTTGGGCACTAGTGTTATAGATGGTATATAAGAAAAAAGTTAACCATCTGGGGCAATCTAATAAATCGCTGGGGGTGTGTTAAGTTTGTGTACTTTTTGCAGGACAACCATTTGAGTTACACACACACACACACATCAAGAGCCTCACATAGTTGACTCAGTAATTCCACTACCAGGTCTTTATTCTCAAGAAATTATGGACTTCCACTCAAAAACTGAGGTATAAAGATGTTAATCATATTTTAGAATCATAAAAAAATTAGAAATAACTTAAAATTCCAATGATGGGAAAGCATTAATAAATTATAGAGCAGCTACAAGATAAAATATTTTTCAGCCCTTGAAGCATATCTTTAAATAATATTTGATATGCAGAAATTCTTATGATTAAAACTGAGTAAAAGCAACATACACAAAGCAGTGGTTAAACAGGATCCAAATATTTTTTAAAAATAAAAGAAATGTTCTTTACTATGCATGAAGATTCTAGGTGGAAATTTAGGAAATCCACCACCCAAATATTAACAGTTTTAATACCTAGGAAGTAGGCTTACGGGTGACTTACATTTTCTTATTTATACTTTTACATTATTCTAACTGCTCAGTAGTGAGTGTGTTTTATCTTATTAATTTTAATCAACTATGTTTCTACCTCCTTAACTCTAGACACCTAGATTTCCTGGACTCTTTACACCCAGACTTTGGGAAATTAGATATAAAGTTATCCAGGACAGTCCCTTCTATTTTATTTTCTTGTTATCCTGCCATCAGCCACTTCCTTACTCAAATGTGTCCTGGTTTATATAACAAACTAATGATGACTTTATCCAATTTGTAGGATTAGAGATAAAAAACATTTCAAGAAGTAAAGAACTCTAATACATAACCAGTCTAAAAATGGGTTAAAGCTCCATTCTAATTACAAAGGAGGAACTGAGAGAATGGCCTCATCTCTAGTGATTTGTATTCTGCCATCTCAGAACAGGTTACAGATCACTCTGTACCCATGTGGAACCATCTTTGCCTCTAAGGACAGGAACCAACTGCGACATCAGCTGCATGACATCAATGCGCACACCCAATCACTGATGTTTATGTTCAACTTGAACTTTTATAGATAACTGGAAGAATAAGGTCTATCAAAGCAAAACAAATGATCTCTACTGGAGTGGAGCATGGCTATGTTCTAGTGTCAAGTTTGTGATAAATAATCGGGTGACTCGGGCACCTTCTCCATTTCCACAGAAGTTAGAAAAACAATCCTTCTCCCGTGTGCTGATATATGGTTTTATTTTTATGACCCTAAGTTAGTCCAGGAATATATAATTTCCAGCCAAAGTAAAAAATCATAGATGATGGATTAATGTTAATTGCTTTAAAACTAAAATAAGTATCTTAGGAAGTTATCTTCGGCAAGCAATTGGAATTTACTGGTTTGCCTGCCCATTTCCACACCCCTTTCAGGAGGTTCGCTGTGCAGTCACTGCATTTGCCTAGGCCTTTGGAGAAAGGCCCTGTTGAAAATAACCCAATCCGTAAGAATGTAATGTGATTATTTTTATTGTCATGATGAGTAACAGGCCAAAATCCTTATGATCATGCAATATGGTAGTAGTTTTGCAATATTTTAAGAAAAATAATGTATTGTACTGTTTCATCTCAGTCTTTTGCAAAATCCCAAAGTATAAAAATAAGTAAAGCTGAACTGCTTAATCTTACCCCGAAGCCTTTCTCCTCTCTCACTTCCACACTTAACAAAGTGCCCCGTGGCACATCTATTGAACTCAGAGCTTCGAGAAATGTGGTGTAGGAAAGCATTATGGTTTTCCTGATAGAAGGTGGACTTCACTAGCTTTCCAGCTGATTTCTAAAGCCATGTCCTGCTACAACTATGGACCAAAAATATTTCTGCTCTTGTCCTTTTTTGAACTAGAACCAATCAATCAAGCTTTTTCTCAAATTCTGGCTAAGACAAGGGACTTTAAAAAACACTGTTGAAGGATATAGAGTCAAATTCTGGACTACTATGGAACAAATCAGACCACACAAAGTCCACATACACAGACGACATTGGCCTACCCCATCACAAGAATGACTTTGATGGACAGACACAATGATATCCCTTAGACTTTTCTCCTAAGGTTGTTTTAAGAAACAGCATTTGTTTCAAACAGTATTGATGAAGGAATCGCCTATTAAATCAGTGCTTATTATTTATGGTCCCATGTGATACATATCTCCTAAAAATCAGTAGTAGGAAAAATTGACCACCGGGGAATCTATTTATTCTTTTGAATAATAACAGTAACACACTGAATCATATCTCCTTTGTCATCTGGGCTGCGAGAACCTCAGAGCTACATCTGAAGGTCAATGATAACGTCCCTGTCAGACCTTAGGAGTGGAATCATACTTCAGTTCTGCTGTACCATGGTGGCAATTTTCCACTTTCATTTACATTGCATTCTTTTCATTGCAGGTGTTCTCACTGCAAACTTCTTCAAATTCCTGATGAAACAAATTTAAAATTGTTCATGACCCATTAGCTAACACTGTAATTGTATTAGCACAAATCTGTAAATCCAACTACCAACATTATAATTAAGTCAATACTGCTCTGTTCTGCCCACTACATTATCCTCGGGTTTTGTTGGATGCCTTTTGAAAATATCATTTATTTCTTGCTTGACTTCAGAAATATCTCCAAGATTCCTTGAAGCTTAGCAAAAGTGGTTCTGTTATAACATACACATTTGTCAGTAATCTGAAATGTAATTAGTCTAAGATTGGAAATCTCAATTTGAGGCTTTCTCACTGTCTTCTGACATCTTGAGATTCAATTCCCTCTCAACTATACTCTTTCCAGTCTGAATATCACTTTCATCTTTGAATGATAAATCTAATCTCATCACAATCATTTAGTGCTTACTATGTGCCAGGCACTATTCCATCTTATATGTAATGCATCACTAGAATCTCAGAACTAGTATCATCCAATTTTAGAGTACGGAATTCTACAGCCGAGCAAAGTTAAGCATCTCACCCAGGGTCACACAGCAGTAAGTGGCAAAGCCATGATTTGAACCCAGGTGATCTGATCTCATAATTCATGCTCTTAACCACTATTGTATATTGCTTCTCTTGAACAGTATATAAAATTAGCAAGTTTGAATTCTGCTTTAAGAGACTAAGTAAAATATTAATAAGAAAGTTCTAATAGCAGGAGTAGCTATTATATCTTGAAGAAGGATACCAGGAAAATCTCTGAAAACAATTTTCATTTTCATTTTCTTAAGCTGTCTTCAGTGTGAGAGCTGCCTCAAGATAAGAATGGGGAAGACATTCTAAAGGTTCCTTCTTGCTCTGTCACTTTAATTTTTACACTTTTGGATGAAAGGAGTTTTATGCAAATAATGGGTAATTCACAAGCCTCTGTTTCTTCAACTCTTCTATGTAATTTTTGTAAATAAGTATGGTTACTATAGTAGATTATAAAATATTATTAAATCTATTCAGATGCCATCTTTGTGCAGAGGTGGGGGCAGCAATAACACGGAGGAGGGACAGTCTCAAGAGATAAAATTCTTTTGAGCATATTTTCTGCAACCAGTGAAATTATACGGCACCTAAAGGACTATGAGGAACTTTACACTACATTTAAGCACAAGCACATTTTCCACGTCTTAATGTAAAAAATGAAAGGACAGCATTAAAATGCGCATACAAATAAACAGGCCATTTCTTTACTTCTACTAATTAACATCTCTTGAGATCTCCAGGGTCTCTTAACATCTCCAGGGGCCCTCTCAGAGGATGTCCTTTTGGCAGGAGAACCAGCGATTCAAAAACTTGCTGAGTCCAGAGGGAGAAATGTCAGAGAAGAAAAGCCACCCCTAAAAACAAACATGTTAATTAAAAACATGGGATAAACACCAACATCTTCCACCTCTACCCGCTCCCCCGGGAGGCCAGGGAAAATAGTCTTTCTAGTTAACACTTTTAAAAGGCCAAATTATGGATTCTTCAGAACCAGTTAACATTTGCTCCACCCAGTCATTACTTTCTAGAAAGGCAACTCATAAAACAAGAGCTAAAAAACTGTAATAGAAATTTCTAATTGCTCAGATTTAAAATACATGAGACTCAATGAGTTTAACCTCAAACAGGGCCTGAAATTCCCTTGGCTATTTCCACTAGTATCAACAGGAATAAACAAGGACAGGTAGGAGGCATCCGAGAGGGAGTGGCCAAGGCTGGGAGAAGACCAGTAGGAACGGAGCGGGTGGGTGGGAACCAGGTGCGGCCATATTTGATTATCCACCAAAATGCAATCTTAGTGGAAATACAGTTCTCCCTGATTAAGAATTGAAAGTGATGGGGGTCCAGTACACATTACCCCCAAATCGGGCACCTTATATTTAAGCTGAAGGAGTTTGAGGAAACAGCAGAAGCAGGAAGGTCTCTATCCTCCCCCTCACTTTCCCTTCTGCCCTGAAAGAGGTCCTAAGACCTCAAGTGGGAGGTGCCCTCCCCAAACCCAGAGGAAAGGAGTATCTGTATCTCTAAGGCTGAAGGATGAAGCTCAAAAGAACCTGAAAAAACAGGATTTACTAAGTATCCCCCAGTTTACTACACTTTCCTTGTACTCTGTCCTATCACATCTTTCCACTACTGTCCACTCTTCAATAAATAGCATAAAAATACCCAGGTTTAACCATTTCTTTGGGTCTTCATTTCCTTATGAAGGCTCCTGTGTCACTGAAAGCTGACATTAAATAATTCTATTTGCTTTTGTTAATCGTTTTCAGTTTAATTTTTTCAATTCCCCAAGGACCCTAAGGGAGCAAAACATTTTTATGGTTCCATTCTGGATTTCTTCTTAATTTTTCTTGTGTGTATATTTTTAAATGCAGAAGTGCTTTTACAAATTTAATATAAAGTGAAAGCATGATCCGGGAGGCAGGTAACCCTGGGATCAGGTCCAGCCTCTGTCACGGAGCAGCTGTATGAACTTGACAAGTTATTTAACTGCACTGATATGTAACATGTTGATAATAAGAGTAATCAAATGATTACCATTTTTTCCATAAATATGTGTTCGCATATGTATTTGTTACAAAAATAGTATCTATAATTTTATCTGCATAAAATAATTTTCACCTCTCATCATAGAAAAGCAGTTTCCATGTTGCTAAGTGTTAATAAGCATAACCTTCAGTGCCTGCAAAACTTTCTGTCAGGTGAGTACATCACACCCTACAGGGTTGTTTTCAGTTTCTCTTTTTTACAAAGTAGTTATGAACATCTTCATGCTGATATATTTTCCCCATAATCTGGATTACATCCTCAGATGAGAAGAGCTTCCTGGTGAAGGAGACCTGACTCAGTAAAGGGCATGAGTGGTTCCCTTCTGACAAAAAAGGAGTCAGAAATCTAGTCTTGCCCTTACTCACCAAGAGTGTCAAACTACACCAAAGTTATTAATTACCATGATCTGCAACCAGTGTTTCAGTTCACATTCATGTCATTTTGTCATCTTTCCATTGGCTCCTATGCTCTTCAAGGCTTATCTTGAGTGAATGCCTGACTTCAGATCAACAGTTAACCCGTGAGCCTTCCCAGCACTCTCACCCTCGCCTCACGGGTAACCGTGCGTGTATGTGCACTGTACAGACGGGATTTCCCTAGAGAACTACGCTCTACCCTTCTCTGCAATCAATATGCAGTAAAAAATTACGGCCCAGTATATTCAGCCAGAATTCAGCTATGAGATGTTTGCTCATGGCAGCTTGTGTATTATTTATTCGAGACTGTTATGACAACTTTTTTCCATTGTGGTTTGTGATAAATGCAATCAATCAGCAAATATACACATGTCAATCATTTAACTACTTTGAATCGTCTGGAGCTTGGTTGAAATGCAAAGAAAAATAAGAGCTATAATCAATCTAATTGGTAATGCTGGAGTGAAATAAGACTTGGATGTTTTAAGTACACAGGTGTGAAACATGATTCTCTATCTATTCTTTACTGTCTCCGCAGACTTGGTATATTAACTTTAAGTCAAAAGTGCACTTGATATTTTAAGGAAGTTGTCATTTTTCATATTAATATTTGCTACTTCATATTACTGGCATTTATCTGCAAAGATTACATCTACATCCTGTCATATATAAATCTCATACTAATAGCTTCCTGAGCAAATAACATTGGAAGTGTATTACTTCGGGTTTAAGCACAAACCTTTGAAAGAAAGGTCATGATCTCCAAGATAGAAATCAAAAAGAGAGAGAGAGAGGGAGAGAGAGAAAGAGAGAGAAAAAACACAACACCAATTTCTAAACTTATAAAATAGTTGCACTCATCTGGACTTTGCAAGGTATTATCTAAAGCACTTGAAGTTACTCAGTGAGGCAGAGAGGAATAATCCCATTTTATGGATAAAAGAAGAATAAAATATAAAATGTGATTTAACATGCATTTGAATTTCATTACATCATAAGCCAAAGCATTTTAGAATTGGAAAAAAATAATATGAAACAAACAATATATAACTACTCATTTTTGCAGATACCATGAATGAAAACTATTAGTCAAAGCCCTCCATATTGTTAATGACAGAAAAATCCAGTATTCTGGGAAGAAGATAGTATAGTGGGAAATACCCAGGATCTGAAACCAGAAATTTGTGCGTGGACTCCATAATTTAACTGTGCAACGTGGTCAGGTTCACTGCTACCCTGCCTCTCTGAAGATTCCTTACCCATAAAATGGAATTGTATCTCTACCTCACTGACTTTTGTGACAATTAATGATACTTGTGCAAGCATTTCATCAGCTATAAAGGAATTCATGGATTCTAATTATGAATCATGTTTCTTTGACTTTCTCCAAATGCCACTAGCATTTCCACTTTAGAAGTCAGTTTTGCCTACATCTGGTCACTGTCAAGCTCTACACTGAGGTTCAAAATATCACACAACCTTTCTTTGTTCCCCACTCCTGTGACATTACATGGAGATTGAGAGAGACCAGTTTTCTAATTACATGCATTGGGGTGGCATCTGTTAATAAGGTTATATAGGTTTCAAATGCACCATTCCATGGTACATCATCCATGCATTGCATTGTGTGCTCACCACCCAATGTCAAGTCATCTCCCGTCACCACACATTTGACCCCCTTTTATCTATGCAGTGGTCGCTTTCTATGGATTTATAGGCCTGTGGATTCCTTCTGTGTGTTTCCTCAAACATGTTCAGAGGCACTAGGCACAGGGAGATAAAACAAAAACTCCACCTTCAAGGCAATCCGCCCATCTGATGAGGGAGATACCTAGATAAACATACATGTACCGAAACCTCTCATAATAACTATGCAGGTGAGGACTCTGGGTTCAGAGAAAACAAAGCATTTACACTTTGCTGAGAGGTCACAGAGGCTTCACAAAGAAGAAGACCCTTAAAGGACGAGTCCCTCATCTCCCCATGCGTGATGGTGGTGCCACAGTATTTCAGATTGCTTAACAATTAGAAATCGTTTGTGAATTTACACAGTCTCTTTTGGCTTAAAGCCTAAAGGCTCTTTGAGGGTAAGTCTCCTAAAAGCACACATTGTCACCTGCATCTAGGACCACCCACCAAGAAGCAAACAGGCATCTGCACGGAGTCAAAACGTATCCCCTCACAAGAGGTGATGTGGCATCTCCGGCTTTAAATAATCATCACCTTCTCTCCTGCAGGTTGTGCCACCTTGGAAATGTGTTTCCATTACTTCACTGACACTGTTTCCTCATCAGCAAAAAGGACAGTAGCAGTGAGGGTCTTACAAGGTGCCTGGATAGCACAGATTCTGGCCAGACGCGTCCCTCTTCCTGAAAGAGACCTGAGCGCACCTCTACCCGACACTGACGCCAGGTACTGTGACTGCCTGACTCCTGCCTTGACTGTGAGCTCCCTGTGGCCCAGCACCTGTCTCTTGCTCATCTTTCCATTCCAGCGTCTGGTGTTCGAGGCAGGGCTGGGAGTGGGGATGCCACACTGTTTGTCCACTAATATATCGTCAGCACTTGAATAGAATGAGATGGCTATTTCCAAAAGTAATGGATATCATTGTGGAACAATATGCAAAGCAATACAGCAATATAAGTGAGGCTAATATGGCATTAAATTAATTAATTAATTAATTAGACAAATATTTATTAACAACTACTGCATGCTAGGTACTTTTCCAAATGCCGGGGATATCACAGTAAATAAAATGGACAAAATGTTCTGCCCTCACCAAACTTACACTTTAATTCGAGAATAGACAATAAATGAAAAATATAAGCAAATAGATAGGATACGAGATTATTATAAGAGCTATGATAAACACGAGATAAGGAAGGGGAGAGGGAGGGTCAATATCGTGGAGAGTTGGAAGTTTTACTGACAAAGTAACATCGGAGCAATGAGCTGAACAAGTGAGAAGGTGATACATATGAAATGCATTCTCGATGGAAAGAAGAACAAGTTCCAAAGCCCCGGGGCAGAACTCCTTGCAAGGAGCCCAGCGTGACGAGAGCCAGGCGAACACGGAAGAGGTGAGTTCAGACAGGTAGGCTGCAGTACACACGTGACCACGTAGGACCACACAGTGAAGGCACTGGGTTTTACTCTCAGTGAAGTGGGGGCCAAACGCGGAGCACTGAGTAGGGACCTGACATGAACGGACATATTTTCACAGAATCGCTCTGCTAGAGGGTGGGGAAAAGGTGCAGAGACACAAATAAGGACGCCAATTAGAGGGCGACACCGATAACGCAGCTAGGATATGCTGAAGACTTGAACCTGGATGAGAAGAGGAAAGGTGTATGGTCAGAGTAGGGACACATTTGGAAGGTAAAGCTCCCAGGTTTGGATATGGGGGTGCAAAAGGGACAGGAGTCAAGAAGCAATGCATAAGCATTTTGAATGACACCTAATTTAAAGAAACATGAGCTATGTAAGGTTCTGAAAGTTAAAAGGTAGGTGGCAACTTTTGAAGAATAAAAGATGACTACTGGTTAGGATCTAAATGAGCAAAACAGAGCAATCACTACAAAGAAATAACCCTTTGACCACAGCCTCAAAAGCATGGCATACAAAATGGAGTGTGTGCAGTATTCAGTACAGTTTGGTGGCCCTACCTTCTTAAGAGACAATGTTAGAAGATACTCGGGTTCAAGTGAGGACTAGTATCATGGGTGGGAGGAGGGGCAATAAAAGGAGTGTGGGTATGAATGGGAAGAACTAGAAGGGAAGGAACATACTCCTAACCAATCAATGAAATGTAAGCCCAGAGTTCCTTGTGGTTGCTGGACACAAGGTCCCTGGGTAGTAAGCGCAGAAAAGATGCAAGGAGGGAAAGCAGTGTGTTCTCATCCTTGGCAAGGTGACCAGTGACCAGTGACTCTGGACTTTGGAAGAAAACAGGGTCTTGCCTTGTTTTTAGAAGAATCCGAGGGAAGCTGATAGCCACACCAACCCCAAACCCCATATACCAGCATACCGCACTCCAGAGGGGGAAGGTAAAATTGAGTGTAATTAAACATCAAAGTCCCCCAAAAGTGTGAGACAGATAAAAAGAGAGAACCCCCTTATTATGTAACCATGGGGAAGGAGTTAATTTTTTTATTGAAAGAGGAGAGAAAGGAAACTTTGAAAAGAGCTGTAATCACATCAGAGTAACCTGCCCCTTTTTCAGCACTTTAGTTACTTTTTGCCTGGAGCAGTAAGAGAGTGCAGACATACAATAGATGTGAAGGAAAAGTTACATCACACACTCTTCAGATCACCTAACAGGTGTGTATTTCACTTTAAACAGATGGAAAAAAGAATCTGTTTCTTCCCTCCCCAAATGGAGGTGACGCATGTGTGGGTACATACGTGCACACACACTGGGTGGTGCAGTCTCCAGGACCTAAAATATACTAATTTTCTAATTTTTATAATGCAGTTCCCATAGCAACCATAACTCAGTCTTTTGAAGGACACACAGGAAGGATATTCTGGCTGGAAACAACAACATTCTTTGACAACAGAGAAAAACAAAACCAAAGACAAATCAAAGTAACCCAAGATGGCACTGTTTTAAAGGCCCCCACTTTCTTCCCTTTGACAGTATTAATGCTAAAGGAGGCGGGGTGTCTGCAGACTGAGGAAATCCTGAATTCCAAGGAGAGCTCCAGCACGGAGGGGCACTGCCCGGCCTGCTGCAGGGAACCTCCCCGCTGTGCCTGTGATTGCCTATCGATCCTTTGTGGAGCAAGCCTCAGGTCCACACCGGATAGATAGGTCGGCAGTGAATTTGTATCAAGCATTGGCTATGCTCTTTTGGGCAATCCTATTTCCTAACAAACGCAGGGCAGTGCATTTTCACAGCATCTTTCATCTTTTTCAGAATTCAAAGGCACATCAACAGAGCCAAATTTCCACACACTCCACTTCAAATGATTGCTAGAAAACCTCCACATAAGATGTGAGTCTCCCCTGATTTGCTCAGGAATAACTCAACTAAGGAATGTGAATGCCTCCTTCTATGATACTCTAAACAGAATATGGGAAACTCCACAGATTTTTTTTAGCATTCATAAACTGCCAATAAAAAAATGAAATAGACTACATCAGCTCTAAAGTTGTTAGAAATACAGCATCTATCACTTGCCAGATATGTTTTGGCCAGTCACAAACAACACTTTGGAGTTCTTTCTTTTCTTTTTTTTAAGATTTTATTTATTTATTTTTAGAGAGGGAAGGGAGGGAGGGGGGGAGAGAGAGAGAGAGAGAGATTCAATGTGCGGTTGCTGGGGGTTCTGGCCTGCAACCCAGGAATGTACCCTGGCTGGGAATCAAACCTGGGACACTTTGGTTCCCAGCCCACGCTCAATCCACTGACCTATGCCAGCTAGGGCTAGGAGTTCTTTCTTAAGACAAGAATTTACCCAATTAACTGGATTGAAAAGAGCATTTACTGAAGAAAATTTAGAATTCAAGTCAAAAACAATCCTTCCTATAATTTCTTTTTTTAAGATTTTTATTTATTTATTTATTTGTTTGTTTGTTTATTTATTTGAGAGGGGAAGGGAGGGAAAAAGAGAGAAAGAGTAACATGAATGTGTGGTTGCTCTTCATGTGGCCCCCACTGGGGACCTGGCCTACAACCCAAGCATGTGCCCTGACAGGGAATCGAACCTGCGATGCTTTGGTTCACAGCCCAAGCTCAATCCACTGAGCTATGCCAGCCAGGGCTCCTTCCTACAATTTCTTGACACAACTGCTTTGAGTTCTCTCTCTGGTGCTGTGCTTTTTCTGTCTCTGTTCATTGGCTTTCCAGCTCCTGCCCACTGGTCTGTCCTCTAAAATCTCTCTCATTGAAAATTCAGTTTGTTTTTTCTCATTTCATGGTAATCCTTCTCAAAAGAGCCACCTTCCAGGAATCGCAAAGTCATTGTTCAGCCCAGCATCTCCTGTCCTTGAGTAAGCTGGTTTCTTTTTCCAGTCCCTTCTCTTCTCCACTCACAGCCAGTGGTCTCACCCACAGGGAACTGCCCAACAGACCTCCCTGATTCTAGATTCGCCCTTGTGCTCCCTGCGTCTAATCCATCCCACTTATGATCCTCAGAGTTGTTTCCCTCGTGCTCATTCTCACTGCTGCGTTCTGAGAACAGGAGCCTTCAGGGGCATCCTTCTCCCCATGTCCGGCCTTAAAGAGAAGGAGATGGACAGTCAGAGTCATTGTAACCAATATCATCTAGTCCGAGGGATGGCACTCCCCATATCCCAGCCTAACCAAGCTCCTTTCAGTCCTTGGAGAGTACTGAGCTCTTTCATAACTCCAAGTTTTCCACACATGCTGTCTCTTCTACTTAGAAAACTCCTCCCCTGTTCCCTTCACCTGGCTAATCCCAACCTATCTTCCAGCGCTGTCTTACCATCACTTCACTCTTTTCAGCAGACACCCAATCTCTCATGTCCCCACTGTAATTCCAGGCCATAACATATTGCCTGCCACACAATCAGTGCTCAGAGGATATTTCAGCAAGGAGGGGGGGTGGGGTGGGGAGGGAAGAAGGAAGGAAGTTAGCTAGTTTTCTGTTACCTAGCTTCATGTTCTTTCCAATATACTATTCTGGCTTTTTATATTAAAAGTATCCAAATAAAAGGTTATCAGTGCTTACCTAGGGACTAGCTTGGTCAGCATGATCACAGAGTGACCAAGCTTGCAAGGGGTTCCCTCACTCAGGAGGGTTGGTCCTTAAACTGTGGTCTGACCTGCTGAAGAAGCCACTGAACTGCCCTCATGTACTTCAGGTCAACACCCTGCTTTGCCACTCACCCAGTGGTCCTACCACCCCTAACCCAGACCAACACTCTCCTGAGAGTGTCTCCACCACAGGAGGCAGGGTCCCCCACCCCCTGCCGCACTTCCCGGTCAGGCAGAACACAAGGATGGGAGGGTTGCTGCCAGCTGCCTTCATCCACAGCCTCGGACTGTAGTTCCTTGAGAGTTAACGCAGCTCGTGGCCCAGTGCCAGACACAGGATACACCGAGGGAAATGTGATCAATAAACGGCGCGCTCTTTTAGTTCAATGCCTCGTTCTCTCCCCTGTGCTGGCTTTTTCCTCACTCACATAAAATGCTTCTGATTCACCCATACTTTACAGCAACCACAGACACTCACTCAATCCCCATCTCTCTCCCACCACTGGCCTAAATCTTTGACTTGATTTGTGCCTCTTGAGAAGGTGGTCTCCACTTGCCCACTCCAGTCTCACCGCCTGTTCAGTCCTCAGACCACTGAGACCCCTCCCAGCAAGCTACCAGCAAAACTCCAATAACAGAAAACAAAGGACACTTTCTAGCAATTACTTGGCTTGTCCTTCCTGAAACATTGAACACAACTCACTTCCCCTTTCGAAGTCTGGCCCGCCTTAATCTTTATGACTCCCCTCACAGATGTACTCCTCCACACCTTTGCCAACACCTATTCTGTACTCTTTACTGGCTCTCCTGTTTATTTGGCCAAATTGTCCTGAATCATTATAATCTTACAGTAAAGCTAGAGCCAACTCTATTGCACTTTAACCAAAAGGCAGTCCTACTATATATATTTTAATATATTAACTCATTTTATGGTTCACAGTCACCCTATGACTCAAATATGTGTCATCTCCATATTATGGATAAGGAAATTCAAGAACGGAGAGAAAAGGTAACTTGCCCTAGTAACTGGTAGAATCAGGATTTGAACCCAGATGGCAGAGCCCACACCCTTAACTATTATCCTGTACTGATCCCTTAAATGATGGTGGCCCTCATAGGTCCCACTGAATCCACAGATATTAACTTAGTGATATTACCCTGTTTCATGCTCTCATACATATATACCCAGGTAATCCCTTAATCTACTGTTCGAGTCCACTGGTTACTCCCAGCTCAAGATCCACATGTCCAACTGCCTGCTAAACATATCCAAAGCCAGCTCATCATCTTTGACCTATTCCCTCCATCTGCTTTATTCACAGCATTCTTCACTGGCTGAAGACACCACCACACACCTGCTCACCTAACCCAGTGATAATGAGCTCATCCTTTCCCCACCCATTTGTTTGTCTCCACATCCAACAATCTGAGAGTTCATCAGTTCAACTTCTTCCTCACCAACACCTGAGTTCAGATCCTGATCATTTCTGGACAGAACTTAGGGCTCTTCACATAGCTGCCAGAGTGATCTCTCAAAACACCAGCTCTTCTCCTCACAGCTCCACTGACATTATTTCCAATGACTCCTCATCCTTCAGAATAAAACCCCAACTCTTCTGCATGGCACAGGACACCTCTTTGACAGACCATGGCTAATTCTCAAGCTTTGTTCCACCGTATACTCTATTCTCCATGACCCTAAACACATTACGCTAGTTGTCTAGTCCCCATAACTGCTATACACGTGCCCCTCTTCCTGAAACGCACTTTATCATCCTCCTGCCCCTTGCCACTCACCTATCTTCTTTGGCTCACCCTCGCTCTGCTTCTCCACTCTGGCGTTTATGCCCAAAGAGCTTCTCCCCCACCCATGTGCTCCTGCAGCTCCCTAAGCTACCCTCTCTCCCTGTATGCACCATGCTGCATTGTAATTACTTTTCTTTCTTTCTCTCCCTTCCTCCCTTCCTTCCTTCCTTCCTTCCTTCCTTCCTTCCTTCCTTCCTTCCTTCCTTCCTCATTAGGCCAATTTCTCTGAGTACAGAGAGTACATCCTACACTTCTTTGCATTGTATAAGCATCTCATACGGGACACACACAAAGTAAGCAATCAATAAATCCCTTATCAAATGAACGACGTATGAAAACACAGCTCTTGGAAGCCAGCTCTGCCCCTCTTCTGAATTAAGTAAATCTCTGCATTTCAAGTGAAAGCAGCATATGGCTCTAAACCACACCAGCTCCAGCCAGGGAATATGTACTCTTTTTCATTCAAACCCCCCTTAAATTGTTATTCTCATTATTGATCCTCTCTTTTTAAAAAGTTACTTTAAAATGTTTAATCTAAGTAGAGGAGAAAAACGAAAGCTCTGTGGCAGGAAGATCGGTAAAACACACCATGGTGTAGCTTCCTCATTGATACAGCATCGCTAGGAAGTGGACTAAGTCACATAAAGTAATTACCTGGATTAATATGTATTTTCCTGAAAACATCAAATAAATGATTTATTTATACCTTCTGAAAAACATCATTCTCAAATATAGTATACATTTCTCTGCTTTTGTAATCAAAGTATATTTTAAGATATGCTCACAACACAGTAAGTGAAGGTGATTTTAGAAAGTAAAGCACAGTTCTATTTTCTTAAGACAGACATATCATATTTTTCAGACCATAAGACATACTTCCCCCACAACTTTGGGCAGAAAAGGGGGGTGCATCTTATACTCTGAATGTAGCTCACCTGGCTCTCCGGGGGGCAGACGGCAGTGGAGCAGGGTCATAGGTTATTAAATACTTTACCACATTTTTTGCTTCCCATTTTTTCCCCTATTTTCCTCCTCTAAAACCTAGGTATGTCTTATGGTCTGGTGCATGTTATAGTCCTAAAAATACGGTATATATTTGCATTTATATTTACATTTGCTGTTTACATTGCATAGCATTTCCAAAATGTTAACAGTGGGTATCTCCTGTGCGAGATCGTGGAAGGTTATTTTGTTATCTTATTTCATCTCTACATTCTAATCTATGTACAACAAAATGTATAAACTATATAATAATATAAATTTATATAAATTAAGACTATATTGAATATTGACTCTAATATTTTATTAACAAAATAAATCTACCACCATCAAATTCCATTTTGACTTATTTACATTTAGCAGCTAATAAAGTGAACCAGATAACCATACCTACCCAATCCAGAACATGTTGCTTTCAAGATTCTTGGGATTATATTTTTTTCAGCCCCTCTCACTATCAATACAAACATGCCTTCTCTTCTACTATCAATTCCTGCTTCTAGATGCCCCTTTCCCATTTATAACTATGTTGTTTGTAAATATGCTAAAGTCATTTGAAAAATAGACTAACCTTGGAATGTAATGTTCAGTATATTTTTAATACAAATTTTATGGCATCTGTTTGAATTTTTTATTTACTATAAGAGTATATTTGAGCTTTGGAATGTGCGGTTGAGCTTCTAGCTCCAGAGCAGTTAGTTACATGATCTTGGACAAGTTATTCAACTTCCTGAGCCTCAGTTTTCTCATCTGTAAAGAGGAACAGCAATAACAATCGCATAGGGTTGTTATTAATACTAAATGATATAATGAAGTAAAGACTCCACAGAGAGCTCAAAATGATTGCAAGCACCCAATAAGTGTTAGCTATTGTTATTTATTACTATCGTTATTTATTTCTCAATCCTCAATTATTTGCCAGGTATACAGGCTGCCAAAGAGCTGAGCTCTAGGGAAGCAAAATATTTCTATATGTGTTTAGAAATGCACAATATAGTTCTGCAAGTGTTTGCAGAAATAACAGTCATCATCAAAGCTATGTCAGGTTAACCTCACCCTTGAAGAATAGAAAAAAAAAGTGATCTTGTCAAGTATTTAGCAATTTACAGCAACTCTAACATCCAATAAATTAAACCAGCACTGTAATGATAAAATGAATCGCTGACTGTGGGTCTGAAGAAGCCACGTCTATGGCCTACTTATTCCTGAATGTGCTTCCGTCAGTCCATCCGAAGCCAGGGTACAAGCCTGGAGCTCTGGTGGTGTGGCTGGCACTCCCACTCTGGCGCTGAGACGCTGCTAGAGCCTCTAAACAGGGAAAATTGCCTTTGTCTCCTAATGGGACATCAATGGAGTAAATAATAGCAACCCAGACAGAGAGCAAATGATGACACGTTTTTACTGAAAAACAAACAAACTGTAAAGATTCTCATCAGAAACAAAGTTCAGCAAAATCGGTGGCCTCAATGGTGGTCTTACAAAGTGACCTTCAAGTGCTCAAGTCAGTAATACACTTCGGTCTGAAAACTGTTTCAGAAACAAATAGAATTTCAAAGTGTTTTGCCTAAGAAAAAAGTAATAGATGTTTATTACATAAAAGTCAGCAAAAACTGAGGACTGTCGATGGGAGAATAAAAACTATCCATAATTCACCACCAAGAGATAAACATTATCAAAATATTTTGATACATTGCTCTCCTTTTATCCTTATTGTCTTTATATTTATGCATATATATAAAACTATACTGTTATAGACACTCATATCTTGCTTTTTTATGTAAGCATTTTATTGAGCATTAAAATTATTTGAAAACATCATTTTAATAGCTGTGTAAATGTTCCATTGTAAAGATATACCATATTTACCCAACCATTTTCTCATTGTTGGACATTTAGGCTGTTTCCAATTTTTTTTTTTGCTAACACACAGAAATTTTAAAGACGGTTTTCAAGAGAAAACAAGTTTCATTTCTTAGGCAAATGAAGTATACAATGAAACAGACGGTGATGATATGTTAGTATAATAGATTCACTGCTAGACTCAGGTTCAATCAGAATAGGCATTTATCTTTCCTTCAAGCAATAATTCATTTTAATTCAGATTTTCCACTCCTAGCTGCTTCCTCACAAATATGTTTTCCATCTCACACAATTGCAAAGACTCAGCCACAAAGCTCACTTTATTGACAGGTAGCATTTAATTTTCTGTAGGTCAGAAGCCCTACTATCTCTTGCCACCACACTGAGCGGAGGCAGAACGCCGCCTCACTTACAATCCTGCCTGTGTGCAGCCCTTTCCCTTGTGAAAACGCTTACCTCTTCTCCAAGTTCAATTCTTACCCAGTCTGTCAGATGCAAAAGTGTATCTTCCGCGGGCTTCTGGGGTCCTTTAGAATTAACGTTTCTTCCCAGGCCCTTGGGCTCTCTTAAAGTGTCTATTTCCATGGACACTAGAACTCCATTCCAAGGGACTCCACCTCACCTTCATAGGACCTCTGTCTCCTTCAGAATTGGCCTCTTTCCGGCTACATGCCAGAAGCATAAATGACCCACCTATGCCACCAGATAAGGAGCTTACATTTAAAAATAATTAAAGTAGGCACAGCCAGAAGCAAAGCCTTGGGGAGGCCATTAATAATGCAACATGCGGTCATGTAGGTTCCACATACAAAAGAGAATATTGTAAGTATATTTAATGTGAAATGCAGGAAATACAGCAAAGTGAATGAGGCACTTCAGTTGACTCTCCTTGGAAACTAATGACTTGCTAGAGCTGCAACAAAGGTCTATAAAAAATATAACAGTTTGTTAGGTCAAACTAGGGGCTTCACAAAACAAAACAAAAAAAAACTTCTGAAAAAATTAAATAGAAAAGTTTGTAAGGCAAGGGACAGCAAAAGTACTTCAAAGTCTATTTTTATTAATAATGATCTTGTACTAGGGGGTCCAGCAGACGGATCCTAACGAGACCACCTTACGCTTCACACCACTAGTACTCTCTCTGGACTTAGACATCATAAAACGTAACCGCAAGTAGGACCCTTAGAAGTTTTATCCTTACTTCACAAAGAATGAAGGAGTAAAACACCTTAATTGTGGAAGTGGATTTTTCCCCTCGTCACGATTCCTAAATGATGGTTTTTGGACACGAGAGGCACAGTACTATTGCACACTGCTTGTTGTTCAGATGGAATGCGTATACAGAAAGCTCTTGCCGTGTTGCCTGCCATGGTGATCCAGTTCAATGAATATCAGCTGATTTTGCTTCTCTTACACAGAAGCAATGGGATTAATAGAATGACGACGAAATCCATTTTCATGCATTACCCTGAATGGATCATTTAATCTCTATTTCCTGGTAATTAAGATGAAAACTTTTTTAAATGACACAATCTGATTACTTTTTTTTACTTTTAGAAAGGTATATTATAAAATATTGGGATTTCAGATTTTTAAAAATCCATTAGTGTTATGATAAAGCTCCTTTTTAAAATTTTTTGAGAACATAGGAAACTGAACTTTTGTTATTTTACACTAATCAACATCTAGAATTTAAACAAACAAAAATAAATGGGTTATTTTTTGCTTAAAAGTAATTACTCATTTTATAAAAAGAATTTTGTTTAAATTACCATTTGAAAATTAGTATATTCTTCAATTATAATGTTTATAAGTACAAGTTAGAAGAATCTAAATTTTTGTTGAAGAAACAAATTGGGGCCAAATTATTTGGAAATTCAGAGTATTTCAGATTTAAGAAAGGCAACATGGTACATATGTGCCCAAAAGCATTAATATTCTCCAAGGAAACGTAAGGTTTTTCATATTGAATGAAATAAATAAAGTCTATAATTATACTCTTGTCAGCTGGGTTTTGCCACCAAATTAGTTTGTGACAAATAACAACAATGAAAGTGTTTATTTATACATTTTCAGATTTCAGAATTATGGATAAGGGATTATAGAACTCTTCTTTTAAGTTTCTTTTTTATTGTATTTTTTCCATTACAGTTATCCCCTTATATCCTCATCCACCTCCACCCCCCAGAGCTATCACCACACTCTTGTCCATGCCTATGAGTCCCTTCTCTTGTGTTCGATGCCTCCACCCTCACCCCCACCTAGAGCTGTCAGCCTGCTCTCCACCTTTGAGTCTATCCCCATTTTCCTTGTTAGTTCAGTTTGTTCATTAAATTCTATATATGCATGAAATCAGACAGTACCTGTCTGTCTCTGACTGGTTTATTTCACTCAGCATAATGTTCTCCAGGTCCATCCATGCTGTCACAAAGGGTACATTTTTTTTTCTTTTTGAAGGCCATGTAGCTTTCCATTGTATAATATAACATAGCCTGTTTTACTCACTCATCTACTGATGGGCACTTGGGGCTGCTTCCAAGTCTTGGCTATTGTAAATAACACTGCAATGAACAATTTGAAATCCTTTTGTTTTAGGGGAGACATACTTCAATTTCACCAAATTCCTATGAAATACATCTCTCCTAAAACAAAAGGATTTCAAGAGCCTCTTGTGCAGATTCAACATGTAAAAGCATCATCTTGGCATAAGATACCTTAAAATCTACTCTAATTATTATTAACTACCACTAACCAAAATCCTCCGGCTGTCCGTCCAAAATCACATTTTTGAAGGCAAAGTAGAGTTCTTGAAACTGAATACACAATGTGAGCATAGCCCATAGGAGGTACTTTCAGAAGCTCACAATCACATAAACATTGTTCACCTCATTCTTCAGGTTTACAAATGCATGCAAATCACATGCTAAAAAGGGTAAGTGAGCACATGCTTCCATTTATTACTATTTTTGTAAAGTCTGCATCCTGTGATCACACCAAGTCCCAGGATTAAGAATAGATCCTTAGCACCCCAAATAACAATTTATAATAAGATGATCTTGGGTCTTTCTGGTTTTCAGTGCACTTTGATGGTACAAGGCTTTTGATCATTTTGATGTTAGTCTCTCTCTCTCCAGCTGTTTTTCCATAGAAACCAAATTTTCTCCCTATAAGCAAATGAGAGGGTTTCATTGTTATCCTCCAGTTATTAAGAGATAAAAGATCCTTAACTACATCTTATCAGGGCAGACTCAACACAGGTTGGAACCAACCAGGGAATACGTTGGGCAGGCATTTCCCTACAAGTACTCGATGTTAAAGCATTGTATATAACAAGTCACCTTAGGGGCATTGATTCTAAGTCTGGTTAATCCTTCAAGCACTTGTATTTTCAAAGTATACCTAAGAAACTACAAACCAGAGAGGTTACAAATCTCACACAGCTTATTCATAGCATAGCCAGAGCAGGAACTCCCAACACTAATAAGTAATTCAAGTTTGAGGCACATTATTTTATCTAAGGTGGGCAACATAGGGAGTGCAGAAACATGGGTTGAAGGGAGATTATCAGTGACCCTGCTTTAATTCAACAATTATTGGGCTCACATTTTGACCTTAATGAAATTAAAACCTAGCTGTAGAATTAATGTGGGCAACTACATAAACGTTGGCAGGAAATGCTGAAGAGGACTTCAGGAGACTCTAGGATTCAGACGAGAGAGAACAGAGAGTTTTCTGGTAGGACTGAAATGGCTTGATGCAACAACTTACCTGGGAGCATACTGAGCCACTACAAAGAATCCTTCCATTGTTCAGTGAGCCAAAAATATATTTAGAGCCTTTACAACCTTCACTAGGTCATTAGAGTAGACTATGAACTCCCTGGTCCCTTAAATTTTAATGAACCTGAGCCTTTAACAGTGGCACAGAGAGCAACTTCAGCTGTGAAACAATTAAAATGTTAATGGGGTTTCTACTGTAAATAGATTTATGAAAGAAGGAGAATGCTGACTGAGTTGTTTCCTGTCCCCAACTTGTTACTGTCAGTTGAATTCCAGCAAAATGTGTGTTACAAGAGATGTAAGGCGTGCTGCCTTGTGTGCTTCCTATTTCGAAGTTCATTTCATAGACCATGACTAAAGCCCAATACAAATACTATTCTGTTATCACATAATTAGCCAGTGTGTACCGCTGTCTCTTGAGCTTCTACTTGTTTTATTTTATGCATGGTATACCAGTATATTCAAAGGAAACCCATGTTAATTTCACTCATCCTGATACAGGGAGAGTTCAAAAGTTCGAAAGATAAGAAGTGGTTCTCAGCATGAGTAAACTGTGAAATACTGTGGAGAATAAATTTTTGATGTCAAGACACATTCCCAGTTTATTCATGCTGAGAAGAGTTTCTTATCTTTTGAGCTTTGTAAGCTGAGATAGCCAAAATTTGTTTAAACTCCACAATACATAAATAAGCAATACAATTTGACTATTATTTTTTATCATACTCCTTTGTCTATAAACCAAACTGTTCATATTAGAAGTACTGTGGATGAATATTAGTGCTTTGGGCTCCAGTAAGAAAATAAGCCTATTCATAATTAGGTTGTCTTTCTCCCAGTTGGAATCCACTACCCTAAACCATGAGAAGAGTTTTCTTAATAATTCAGAGAAACTAGACCACAACTCTCCTGGGATTGCCTCGTTCCTCAAGAGCAAATGCCACTAAAGCTCCGAATTACTGTCAATTCTTAATTAACCATGTCAGTGAGGAGGAGCATTAAACCTCACTGAAGACTGTCCACTGAAGAGTGACAGAAAACATTTCCCAGATCATGAGTTGACAAGCCACATAATTTATATCCAAAGGCCTGATTTTACAAAGAGTCAGCAGGAAATGCATTTACTAAGTTTAACCCTCAACACTGTCACATGGTTATCAAATAGATGTCTTTAAAGAAACTGGAGATCTCCAAATATCATGTCAAATAAAAATGTCAGTGAGACTCCCTAGACAGACAGACAGATGTGCCATTAATCCTATCTGAGAGACCTGGAAGGATTCATGAAATAGATGACTTTTGTGTTGGGTCTTCAAGATTGGCCTGGAAGATAGGGAAGAGGCAGGAAGTTCACGGAAAGCAAAGGCCCCACAGCAAGAAAGCAGGGAGTGCATCTGGGCACTGTGGAGTATCCTGATGAGGGCAGAGCAGCCCATGTATGGTGACAATGATGGCAACAACCATTAACAGTGTATACCATCCTCAGGAGACACTCTCCAAAGCCTTCCAAAGCCTTAACATGCTTTGTTTCTTCTTGTAAGGAATGCTCTTCTCCCAATCCTATTTCACCTTCAAATGTCACCACTTCCATGAAGCTTTCCATGATTTCCCCTCATGAAGTTGGTTTTTCCTTTTTTTTAAATTTTAATCATTGTTCAAGTACAGCTTTCTGTCCTTTACTCCCATCCCAGCCCACCCTCTCCTTTTTAAATATAGTAATAGTTTGGTCTAAGGCTTTTGTGGTACTTAACCATCTTACAACAAAAAGCACAGTATTTGATCAAAAGCTCCTAGGGAGTGGAGACTTTTATCTTACCCATCTTTACAATCTCCACAGAGCCAAGGGAATCAAGACATTTGTCTTGATTACTGTAAGATGATCTTAAATTGTGTCTCATCTGTAATTAATCCCACTGTGGAGCACAGCAGGCAGTCCTTCCTCCTGTCCCCTCTGAGGATGGGAATACTGGTGCTGAAAATGATGGCAGAGACCTAGGACGTGATTAGTCATGACAGAGTGCAGACCACTGACACATGCAGCCACTCTTGGAGTTCCCCTTCCGGTCGACATGGCCAACTATGAGGGCTGCTAGAGTTGAGTTCTCAACTTAGAGCAAGGTTCTCCCATCGGGTTTCTTTAGGTAACTCAAAGTCAATTATTTTTTCAGTAGCGACACTGTTCACTTCCCATATTCCTCTTTCACTGAATGTTCCAGAAGCTTTCCACAGTGTTTGCTACTCCGTCTCTCCTTCTTCTCAGTTTCCTAATCTCCTCCTTAGGCCCTTTGTCATCTGTCCTCCTTTCATTTATTTATGTTTCCCAGGTTTCCTTCTTAAATAATCCTTTCTCCTTACTTTTTATATATACTTGTCCCCTGCCTCTTCAACCTCCAAATATAGCTCCAGTCCAGACCACTCTCCTGGTGTGGAGGCCCTGATGTGGAGCTTCTCCAGGGCGACACCATCCAATCTCGTAGGTACATACATACTGAACTCACCCTCTTCTCCCCCAAAGCTCCTCCTTCCTCCGTGTTTCTGATTTTCTCCATTATCCAGGGATTGCCCTTAAATCTTCTTTCTCTCTCACTTGCTTACTTCCACACATTTATCAACTCCTCTTGATATTAAGACTTCAAATCTGCTCCTTCCTTTCACTACCACCACTATTCCTTTATTTATTAGACTCACATCACTTCTTCCTCTCCTACTGAGAGAACCTCCTAAGTGGACTCCCTACTCGGGCTTCTTCCCTCTTTCCCATCCTTTATTCAAAACACAAATCTGATTAAGTCACTTCCCTGTTTTCAGTCAGTTGCTTCCTGGCTCCTCATTGGTCCACTGCAAAATCCAAAGTTCTCAACTTGACATGCAGGACCCTTCCTAAAATAGTCCCTCTCAGCTGCCTTAAGCTCATCTTCCACTGTGGCCCCTTTCATATTCTTCCTTCCAAACATACTATTAAGAGAGTGACTTACAGTTTTCCTAAAGGGCAGATCTTGTCTCCTTCTTTTTGAACCTGCTCTTCCCACCAACTGGAAACACAAGCACCACCATCACCATCTTTACCACCCACCTAACCTCTACTTAAAATTCAATTAAAAAGTAACGTCTTGAAAACTTATGCCAAGGCCCTGAATTCATTCTTCCCTCAAACTAGGTTACTCGTCCCATCTCGGCCAACTTTTTTTGGTAGGCTCTGGTCTGTTCATTGCCCTCCCCCAAGGTCTAGAATTTGCTAAAAGACACAGGATCACCTTATCTTCCATGCACCCTCAAAGTCTAGCAAAGTAATTGTCATTGAATATTTGTTGAATAGAAGTAACGCATGATTTGATTTTAGCTTTAGTGGAGAAAAAAACAATTACTTGGGATTTTAACATAATCTCCTGGGTCAGCTCACTAAATCTTTGTGTTCATCTCATTCCAGAGTCTTCCCACTTGTTAAAATATAATGGCAAAATTCAGAACTAGATTCAATAAAAGAAAACAAAACTAGATTTAAGCTTTAACAAATCCCATATGGCTGAAATTGTGAAGGAAAATGTTAGGGGTTTGGGGAAACAATTCTTCAATGTCTCTTGCATTTCTACATATCTTGTGAAGAAGCTTTAATTACTTTTGTGCCAGAAGGATGTTTGTATAGCAAACAGCCTTGGAATATATAGACAGTGTCTTCTGCCAGGTCCGAGGCAGAGTCGTTTCCTAAGCAGGATAATAAAGATGATGTCTCCCTCTAAGGGCAAAGGCTGGAAGAGTTTGATAGCAACACCCTACAAGGATTGGAGATTTTTTGAGACCTGGGTTCCTCATCTGTGACATAAATTCACTGTGTGCACAGCATCGACTGGGCCACCCATCACTGCTCCCAGAAACTTGGGTGGGGAGGAGGGAAGGGCCAGGGAAGCCAATGCAAACATGGAGCTCATACTACCTGCTGCGGCTTGTCCAATAAAGTCCTTTGTCTCGGATCCAGAGTCTCATGTCTTCTGTCAGCATCTATGAACTGTGCAGGCTAATTCACTGCCTTGCTGTTAGACTAAAATCTTAGACACAACACAGTTCTTGACAAGGAGAAGGAATCTAAAGGCGATATTTTAAAAAGTGCTCAATAAATGTTTACAGAATTAAACAAGTCCAGAAAGGTAAGATCTTGAATATAGTGTCGTGGTTAAAAGCACAGATGCTGGAGCCAAAGAGCCTGGGTTCATACTCCAGCTTTCACAATTATTAACAACATTCACTCTTCTGAACTTTGTACTCCTACAAGCAATTACTCCAGAAAACTTTAATGTCCCTGGATCTCAATGTCCTTATCATGAAATGTAGGCCCTAATATTACCTTCTAATAGAGATATGTGAAGAAAAATTATTTAAAATATGTAAAGTACTTAAATTGTTCCTGGTATATAAGAAGTTCTACTTAAGAATAAAATTCTGGTGTTTAAAGGGTTTTTTCATGGATAATCAAAGTTTTTAAGAAAGAAAATTATATTAGTGGATCTTTGCTTTAGAAATCAACTTTGATGAAAATTAAATCATATATGTAAAAATGAGAGAATATGCAAGAGAAAACCAACCAAGAGACAATTGTAAAAGCCCAGGAGTGAAAACAGCATGACTGGGCCTGAATGCGGCAACAAGAGAACGGATTCGGGAGGCATTTTGTCTGGTGTTTATAAGATTCAGCAACTGAAAGTAATATAAATATTAACTTCTAGTTATCCAGTTGTTATATACAACAGTCTTTTCATAATCATCTTACCGAAAACTCACAATCACAAAGTAAAGTGGGAGAAAAGAAATAACTACAATATTTCAAATAGGAAGAAAGGGAAAAAGTAAGCAAAGTACCTAAGAAGGAGAAAATATAGCGACAATGATAACAAGAGATGATCCATGCAGATTTTGAATCCGAAACCCACAGAGATGATAAATTTATAGTTGAAAATACAAGTCTATAACTGAAGAGACTGGGGTTTAGATGTACGGATCTGGGACTCATTAGAACAGAGCATATGATGGGAACCAGTGAAAAGAAAGAGAGAAACCTGGTAAACTATAAAGACTGGGAAACAAAACAAAAACAGAAGACAGGTGAATGCAGGGGCCAATAGGGAAGGAGAACGAGAGATGACACTGAGTGTACAAAGAAAAAGTGCAAGTGAAGAAGTGGAAAAGTGGGAAATAGGAATGAGCACTTATATTACACACTACAGAAAAATGAGAATAGGGTGAGTTCTGGAAAGAAAGTCAGCTTCTGAGAAGAAATTTTAGCAGAGGAGGCCCAACCGCAAAGGGTTAAATGATCAATGACAAGAAAGGAAGCAGCGGCCAAGAGCTGTTCTTGAAGGAGAAACGCAGCAAGGTCCAGCCAGACTGGAATACAGACACAGACATACTAAAACATGGGATGGAGGGTGATGCAGAAAGGGAGACACCGATACACTGAGAAGAGAAATAAAATGACAGAAAGGAACACGTAGGCGATAAGATAAAGAAAAGACTGATAGAGGAAACATTTTAAAGATGGGATCTGGAATAGACAAGGAAGGGATTACCTTGAAAAAAGAGTGGGAAAAACATATTCCCATGAGACACAGAAGAAAGGAGTAAAGATATATAAAAAAAATATTGACACCAAGGACAGGGAGCCTGACAAAGTTCATATAATACCATGTCAATCTCATCAATAAAGTACGGATTAAAGTTGACTGCTAAAAAGCAAGGCAGAGGTGAGGATTAGTTCTATGTGGGGAAATAGGAGAAAGTCCGCTGTTGCTGAAAATAAGTAAGACCCAGACTGAGAGAAAGACCAGGGAGGCTGGTAATTTGAGAGTTTAGGAAGAAGAGGTCAAGGGCAGAGAGATCACCACAGAGAACAGCGATTAGGAAAGGCATCCTGGAGTTAGACAGGATGGATCCAAGGCCCTCCCCACTACTGCTAGGCTATGAAGCTTCAGCAAAGTTACTTAACCTCTCTCTGTCTCAGTGTCCTCTTCTGAAAACTGAAGAAGATAGTATCGTCTGCTTCATATGGTTGCTGTTAAAATTAGATATTGATGAACACAAGCTGCTATACATGATGCCTTGCCCACAGAAAACGCACACAGCCTTCTCTAGTTGACTTTATGCTCATTTAATGCGGCTGAGCTCACAAGAAAGAAAAGTATGTTTTAGCTAATTTAAACTCATGAGGAAATGACAGAGCACAGGCCATATGTAAATTATGTGTACATTTAAAAGTGAACTGATGTTAGCCAGACATCCGTAACTGGCTTAATTTCAGGCTTTATCATAAGAAAAGTGGAAAACAAAGCAAAACAAATTCCAACATGATGTGTGGTGCAAGCAACAACTTTCTCAATTCCCTTTCATGATTCTGGATTATTACAGCCTCTGGCTTTTCTCTACTTCTCCATTTGTCACTTCTTCAAAAATCTAAATTTCTGCCACTCTGACCACAAGTTTCTATATCAGCTACAGAAAGCTGAGGTGAAACATATTTCTCTATATGGGGTGTCAGGGTGTGGTGGATACAGTGGCTCTCCTATCGGGCACATTTTGGATTTATAGGTCAAACTGTCTGTTCCAGATACCAGCCTTAGGGAATGCATGTCAGATGCCCTAACCAGGTAACAGACTGCTCAGTCACAAAGTGGCTACATCTTTTAAGTGTCTCGCCCAAGTATTAGAGAAGTCCAAGCGTCTCAAGTCCCAGAAGCTTAAGCTACTTCATCTGCCTTTATACATTTCTGTGGGATATCTGCAAACTTCCATGTTTACTGCTTTTTATCCTGTTGTACTCACTAATTATGCAAGTGTGTGCAAGAGAGCATTACAAAGGATAAATTTTAATAGAGTGAGTTGCAGCCAGTCATTTTCCTTTCGTATCTCAAAGATCTGGAGGAGAGTTTATTTCCTTCTTTTTAATCCTTTAGAAAACATTTTCGGAATACCATTAACATAAGCAAATTCTTCAATATCCCTTTATCAAAATGCCATTACCAGTTATAACACTCTGATTCATAGTGCACTTGCCAAGGTCATCTTTCCCCATTCCACAAGTCCCAGTTTAAGCCTAGCTCATCACTTTTATACTTAAACACCTATGGCCATAAGAGAGTGGGGTAAATTTTTCTATGAAGAGTCTCAGTGAGGAAGAGAGGAATCAGACCTTCCTTACCAAAAACTCTCTTCCCACTGCAGGACAATTGGCATCCCAACCCCCTCCCATATCCAGCACCAAATGCCAAGAGAGTTCTCTCGCTTTTACAACACTCAAAAAAGCACCCATAGGTTTCTCAATAGATACGATGTGGAATACACCAGTCCTGCTCCCACTGAGAACCCCTGTCAGTGATTTTTTAAAAAATTTATTTGTACACAGAAGCTTGTCCTGGGTGTTCTAAAATGGACAATGTTTTTTAAGAACTTCAGCACTGGAATTCAAACTACCTGGACCCAAGCCTTGTGAATTCTTGGAGTGTGAACTTAACCTCACTGTGTTTCTTTCATCATCATAAATGGAGATGATAATACTGCCTACCCTGTAGGGCTTTTTACAAAATAATATGAAATAATACATGTAAAGGAGCTAGAAATTTGCCTGGCATCTAAGTACAAATTCAAACAGATTAAGTATTAACTATGATTTTCAATGTCAACTTACACAGTAGGTCCTTAGGCACTCTCTTTGTGGAATGCTGATTTTATGAATCTGCCTTATTCTTGGTTCTACAAGGTTTCCTCAATGTAATAAGACAAGGTCATCAGACAGACCAATTATGTTAGAGTTGGAGTATCCATTAATAAAATTTCTTGAAAATGAGCTTGCCTGTGGAGGAACGTATCATAACTACAATGCAATAAATTTGGACTCGCCTTTACTTAGTTCCACAGTCAGTTTTTTTCTTTTCACTTGTCACCCCAGCATCACAATCTGCTCAAGCACAAGTCCGAATCCATAAAACTTTTACTTTTGTTAATGACCATAAGTGCCAGTCTGTAAGTTGATGCATTCCTGTAAGTGGTCTTCACCTCATTAGAAACCTGCTCTCACTGAAAATGGACCTCAAAGGTCAATAAAAATCTTAGGAAGAATTCTTTTTAATTTAGTAGACAAATGCTGTGTGGAAGCCAAGTGCTATAGACGTGGCTGTATTCCACACGCCTATAACAATTGCAAAGGCATCTGCAGAACTAGCACTAAATCCCAACACGGTTCCTGCTGGAGACACCATTAATTCTAATACCAGGGAGGCCTAAGTACAAATCTGATTGGATTTTTTCCCATCCAGACTTCAGAAAGTACTAAGAGTCATCAGAGTCATCTCAATAACTCCCACAGAAAGAGCATCTCTATTAAACACCCAAGCATTTATATTGGTTTTAATATCCAATCTCATCTCACCTGATAAATAAATGAGCTGCCAGGAGCAATGTCCTTTAAAAAAAATGCAATGTCATCCTTCCAGCCTTTTCAACAAAAGTATCAATCCTGAAACCTGAGATAAAACAGTTAAGCAATGTAAAAAGTGATGTGATATTTCTGTTACTTTTCAGTGTCTCCCAAAGAGATTACTTGGTCTCGTATGCAGGGGTGACTCTGTGGCTAAGTAATAAGGCAACCCGGGGTCCACTTTAATAATGGCACTTGCAAAGGTAAGAACAGGGCTAGCCAACAAGATTGCTAAAATGCAGTTTCTAAGAAATGAAGGCCTATGCAAGCACAAGCTATTCAAAGTAAATGTGTTTCCTGAGATAAACTGGAGAGGAAAAGTCGAAAATCAACATTCTCTTCAAAAAAACAAGACACATCTTATCAACACAAGAGAAGTCACCTACTCAGGAACTCTGCCAAACATGTATTTACAAACTACATGGGCAAAAAGTTCTGTGATGCCACCAGCGCCTTGACCATGTCTGAAGATTTATAGTTAGTGCCATTTGCAGTAACCAGGCAGCAAATTGAATGAGGAGGATGAAATATGGAAATGTAGTGAACCCCAAAATAGTATTTTTCATGCAAGAAAAAGTAAAGTCCTGGAAAAATACAGATGGCTTTTGTGTACTTATCTAAACCATTTTTCTATTATAAAATATTAACATCTCAGAAAATAAATGGTGAAGCAAAGAAACAGCAAAGTAACACAAATATTGAAGTGTTCAAAATATTCTGGTGTCTATTCATAAGTGCTCAGAGGAAAAAGGAAAAGCAGAACTAGCTCTGGCTTTGCCCAGAGGACTGGCTGATGATCCACCCTGACACTACAGAATTCAGTGCAAACTTCAGCCAGCCAAGGCAACCGGGCAATCTGCAAAGACAGACTTTCCCTGAGCTCCACGCTATGCTTGACACTGTGACCAAGAATTAATATCTCTTTGTCTTGATCACTTGTAATCTGGAAATGAAAGCATGCCCCATTCTCAGAGAACGAGTTTCAGTCACCTTCCTACTCTTCAGTTCTCTCTTAAGAAGGCTAGTGTCTACGTGGCTGTGCATTCATTCAGTCCTTGACACACTCATCCCCCCAGCTCCTCACTTCAACAGATGAGCCAGGCTCACCTGTCATCGAACCTGTGGAATAATCCACTCCTTTGGACTTGGAGAGGAAGGAAGGAAGGAAGGAAGGAAGGAAGGAAGGAAGGAAGGAAGGAAGGAAGGAAGGAAGGAGGAAGGAGGGAGGAGGGAAGGAAAGGGACATGAAAGAGAGAGAGGAGAGAGACAGAAGAGCAAGAAAGAAAGAAGAAACGAAATAAAGAAAAAGACAAGACAAGCAAAAAGAAAGAAGAAAGAAAGAAAGAAAGAAAGAAAGAAAGAAAGAAAGAAAGAAAGAAAGAAAGAAAGAAAGAAAGACATGTACTTGAACTCATCCCCTCTGGAAAGAATATGTCAAGAAACACGCTGTTCGACATAATTTCATTCAGAACCCTTTCGGAAAGTGGGACTTACTAGCCAATTACTCTACCAAACAAGACATTAACCGAAACACTCACACTCACAGGCACTCACTCATTGCGCGCACACTCCCAAATCGGGGAGAATTATTTTAGGAGCTGAGAAAGTATCTATCAGGTGGGAAAAACACATCTCCCAGACCCAGTGATGCGCTAGGGATCACGTTCCCCCCGCGCTCGCCTCGGACAGCCTACAGACCCCACGGGGTGCCTTCAGACAGTTCGTGCCCTACAACCCTTCCAGGAAGGAAGAGCTGCAGCCGCACTACTCGAAGCGGGTCCTGCTTGGCGTGGAACCACGGAGAAGCCAGCTCTCCCCAAGAGTCCTGGAGCACGCGGGTTCTACTTACATATCTGGCCGGAGCTGTACAGCGCTGCCTCGCGGCCAGCCGGCGGCCACCCAAGCGCAGAAGCACCAGGGCCACAGTTGCGAGGTCATCTCCGCGGAGCGAGGCGTCTCCAGCTACCACCCAAGCGGTACACTGCGCGCCACTCCCACTCCCGCTCTGCAAGTCCGAGCTGGTCGCCGAAGTTGGAATCGTGGAGCAGAAGTTGGTGTGCGGGGCTCCAGGGGCTGGAGGGACGGGTCTCTCTACGGAAGGCGCAGTAGCAGCTCGACTCCCCCCCTGGGCATCACAGGATACTAGGAGTGCAAGAAGAGCAGCCCAGCGAGCCCCAGAGACACCAAGGCTGCAGAGCTGCGCGCCTGTGCACAGCCGAGAGTGACTGAAACCGAGTGAGCCCTGCGGCCCCGCAGCCCCCGCAGACTCGGTGCCATGGAAACGCGTTCACCACCCTCCCGCCCCAGCTCCTCTAGAGCGCTTAAAGAGACAGCCCCACTGCCTTCGCCGGCTGACTTGCTTCTGGGCGTCCCCCCCACCCCCCCGCCCCAACCCCCTCCTCTCTACCAGCTCTGCCTAGGGGGCGGCGCAGCGGAGGCTGGACGCTTGGGGCTGGAAACGCAGCAGAGACGCAAATTAAGGGGCTTCGCTTGATAGTCCCGCCTAACTCTGGTTCCCATCTCTTCTTCCCCACCCACCACCCAAGACACCTCACCCAAACCCAGTCAAAGAGGCGAAGGAGCAATGGCTTTTCCCCTCACACATCAACCTGATCAGAACTAAACCAGCTGTGCGTAAGCCACATGCGGAGACCAAAGGAAGGCTGAGTTTTCATTCCCTCCGGTTCTGCTCGCTCCCACCCCGAGTCCCGGGAGTCAACACAGGCTGGGGGAGGTGTGTTTGAAGTGGGAACCAAACGGCAGTTGATTGAGTCAAATCTCCTGCCAAATCGACAGTTGCCGGACAGATCCTGGGCTCATTCAAAAATCCTCGTTACTCAAAGTGGGATAATATCCTTTCATTTTATTTGGCCACCATCTCACCCCCTTCAGGCACCAAAGATTTAAGGAAGAGTCAACCCTTTCACAAACCTACTCCTTCCTTTCCTTCAAACCAGCTCCTCCTTCCCAAAAAGTATGGCCCAGCAGCCAGTCGTGAGCCCCCAGGCCTTTCCAGAAGGGAGCAGCGTCTGCTCAGAATGGGAAGCTCAGGCTGCGGTGCTGGCCCAATTGCTGGGACACACAGCCAAGGGTAGCGTGGTGGCCAGCAGCGCCGGCCCAAGGTTATGCCTCTGCCTAGCGCCAGCTGCTGTCTAGAAGGCCACAAACCTCTGGAGTCTGTCTGTCTGGTGAAAACAAAGATCTAGGGAGTATCGCGCCCTCCAACAAGGACATCCCAAGCTCCGAAGCCATAATCTGCAGTTTAGCCCTGCAGAAAATGGATCGATCTGCAGTGGGACTTTCTGCTTTGATTCCTAAACTCACCCAAAGTGGCTCTCCAATGATTCCTTCCTAGCCAGAGAGTACTTAAAGTGGTATCACCTGATTTTCTCAGTCCTAGGAGCTCTGAATTCATCTTTTCCAAATGGTCTTTCGGGCTTCCTTTTGCCCTTCACAGTTGAATTAACCATCTGGCCCTTAGTTTCAGTCTTCTGAGCCTTTGTCCTCCTTTTCTTTCTGCTTTCTCTGCGACTATAGAAGCAATTGGGCACTTGCAGGAGACAATGAGGAGCAAATTTGGGGGCTTCTCTGAAAAGAAAGAAAACGATAAGGGTAAAATAGAACACTCAGAAATTCTTAAACATCTGTGACTTTGCCCTCTTTAATTTGTGTAGTTGGAATGCACACCACCCTGCAGTGTCTTCTCCTTTTCTTAGACATGCCTACATATTTTTAACTTTTTTACTGAAGTTTGACTTAAGATGTAAATATACAACTTAGATGGTATCTCTTTTGAAAAGTAAGAAGGAACTTTAGAGCAGGTTGCACAATAATATTCATTATTTGAACTTCCTTAGTTCATAAAAGAGGGGCTCAGTGTCTCTGCTTTTTCTAAACCCCGGTTGTTCAGGAAGCAGACCTTCTCCAATGTCAGAGAGAATAGAGTTGGGGACAGTGCTACTGTCCAGGAGATGCAGTCACTTGGCTAACTCTAAATTAGTTCTGATAATGACAGACCCAGTAGGTCAAACACGTTGATAAATTAAAAATCTATTTTTTACTCTTAGTTTTAAGTTCTCCTGAAACTCTTTGCCACCTTTGTTATCAAATATCCTATTCTTTTTCCTCTTGCTGTTCTTCTGAGGTGCTAAGGAATAGTGACGTGACCAAAAGGCAGGCAGGGCACTGTGGGGAAGGAAAGGAAGAAAAGGGAACTGGATAATTTATAACAATGGTGGCTTCTGAACTGAGTGAGCCAACTATGCAAAGCTGGGGCTGTTTTTCTCCCCTCCTGGGTATAAACATAGGTAAAAAAAACTAATCCTCTCTACTGATTCAATTTCTAGTCTGTCTCTCAGATGAAACCTAAAGAGTCCAGGTTGTTTCAATATTGTTTAATCTTAATTGTTTTAATGAAAATTTATAGCTCACCCAAAAATGATAGTATAGATTAACCTGTGCCCTGAAATTTCCTGTGATTTGCTAAGCCTTTCTTTGCTTCTGGACTAATTTTAACTCAGCAGGTCTCTATCTTCACCTAATCTCCTTCCCTCCTGGAGTGTAAAAAGTTGCTAATCACTTTCTTTCTTTCTATTACAGAAAGCCTTGCATAAATAATAGACCTCTTTTATTACAAGACTAAATTTTGTGTAAGTATAGCTGAAACTCAGAACTACCTTAAGAGCTGAAGAATAATGAGAAAATGCAAGAATGTATGCAAATTATCTGATTGCATGATTGTTTAGTAAAGGGCAGCTTAGGTACATGGAAAGTAATCAGTAAATTGAACATAAATTAGAAAATTTTCCTTTTATGTGCATCAGTTTTAAGGCATGTTTATTTTATATGAACATTTGGATGTGACAGGCTAAATATGATTAATGTATATTTCATAAAGTGAGGTTGATTTCCAATTATTCTAGCATGGATGTAATATGAACACAATGCTATGTAAGCATTTATTGTTATTAAATGAAACATACTCTTCTAGTGTAAGAAAAGAAAATGTTGCCGTGTACTGGGAAACTCTAATTTGAATTCAGCTCTTCTTTTGCAATCTATTCATACAATTTTAAAATAATTGGTGATTTGTTTTGATTGGTTGTTTATGCTATATCTCTAAAACAGGGAAACATTATGAATCCTGTCAGTTACAGTCTTACATATTACAAAAGCATGTAGTTTGGTCATTTTGGGATGCTATGAACACACAAAATGAAGCTAGATACAGACAAAACAATTCATTCAGCATTTATTGCCTAAAGTGAAAGAAATTTTAAAATTAACAATTCAAGAAAATGAGCCATGTACACAAAGAACCAATTTTAAAAATTAAGGGAAGGAGTTTTGTGTTGATGGCATCTCTCTCTCAGACATAAATTTTGTGAGGGAAAATTAAACATCATAAATTGAGCCTTATTTTTTGAATGATATTTTGCACTGCCAGCATAGACAGGCTCTTCAAAATGGATTAGACATAGCAGACAAATGTTCTCTCTGAGAGGAGTCCAAAGGATTTGGTGGGACCTCCAGCGGGAATGCCACATGCCACCCCAGTCTCTCCAGACCTGCATCAAAGGAGTAATAAATCTAACCAGCTCCCCCCTTGTTAGGAGGAGGCTGGGTAAGCCAATTTCATGCTTTATGTATGCTGGTTGTAAAAAGGAATACTTACCTAAGGAGAAAGAAATTTCGACCAGATGTTCTCAAAATCTTCCTCAGCTGCTGCTTGAAGCTTTACAGTCACCACATACTTTATCTTCCCATCTATCTTCTTCTAATTGAGAAATTGTTGATCCATGCAATTCGACAGGCAGGCTGCAAAAAACCTTCCTGCCAAAGATTTTCAGCCCTGCCTGCCTTCTGTACACAAAAACTTCGAGTCTGTGTGGGAACAGGGAAAGAGAGCAGGCCACTTCATCCGGCAGGTGCTGTGGGTTGAAAGAGGAGGAGGTCAGAAAGCAGTCCTTCAAAGGACAGCTTCTGTCACCTGAAAGTGTAATAAATTGCCATTATAGAAATGCCTACAAGCACTAATGAGCCATGTACATTGAAATCTTGATGTCAGGCAAAATAGAATGAAATTCACCCAGGAACCAACTGGGATTGTCACACCAAGATGTGAATAATCATTCTCACTTTGGTTTCATTTGCCATCAAATTTTGCCCATACAAACCAATAGCACTCTCTCTGTTTACAGAAAATAATAAACTCAGCATACAACTCCTAAGATACATCTGTCTATACAATACATATATAATATATACCTTTATACATTTACCTATATAATTTCTCAGTAATACCCTACTCATTGGCCATAAAGACTTGATCAATCAGATGTGAGTTATGACAGAATTACCTACTCAAGAATTACATATATTCTTTAGAACATAATTAGAAAATTAGCTCATGTACGTGTTCTTTTTTGAAACTATACCTTGCCCAGCTAATTTGTGTGTGTATGTGTATTAAAAAGCATGTAATATTAAATTTACTATCTTAAGCATTTTTTAAGTATACAGTTCAGCATTGTTAAATAAATTCACGGTGCCAGGCAATAGATCTCTAAAACTTTTTCATCTTGCAAAACTGAAATTTTATTTCTATTAAACACTAATTCCCCCTCCTCCTCTCTGCCCAGCAAATACCTTTCTGCTTTCTGATTCTTTGATTTTGACTAGTTTGGATATTTTGTGAGCAGAATAATACAGTATTTGTTCTTTTGTGACTGGCTTATTGCACTTACCATAATGCCCTAAGGGTCCATTCATTTGGCATTCGACACAATTCCCTTCTTTTTTTAGAGCCTGCATCATATTCCATTTTATGTATATACCACATTTTGTTTACCTACGCATCTGTTAATAGACATTTGGGCTGCTGCCATCTCTTGGTTATTGTGCATAATGTTCAATTAACATGAGTGCAAATATCTCTTCAAGATCCGGCTTTGAATTCTTTCTGATAAATACTCAGAAATGGGATTGCTGGATCACATAATAATTCCATTTTTTTTATTTTCAGGGAAATTTTATATTGTTTTCCGTAGTGGCTGCACCATTTTACATTCCCAGCAGCACAGCACAAAGGATCCAGTATCTCTACATCCTTGTCAATACTTGCTACGTTATGGTTTGTTAATAGTGGCCATCCTAATGGGTGTGAGATAATGTCTCATTATGATTTTAATTGTATTTCTCATATAATTAGTGATAATGAGTATATTTTCATATATATATGTGTGTGTGTGTATATATACATATATTTGTTGGCTACTTGTAGAGCTTCCCTAGAGAATTACCTATTGAATCATTTGTCCATTATTTGATCATCACTTGCTTTTTGTCATTGTAGAAGTTTCTTATATGTTCTAAATGCTAACCCTTATCAGACATATGATTTGTATTCACATTTCCTCCTATCACCCAGGTTCCCTTTCACTTCTTTTAGTGTTTTCTTTGATGCACAAAAGTTCTTAAGTGTGATGTAGTGCCATTAGTTTATTTTTACCTTTGTTGCCTATGTTTTGGTGTCATCTTTAAGAAATTATTGCCAAATCTAATGTCCAAAGTTTTTCCCTATTTTTTTCTAGGAGTTTTATAGTTTTAGGTCTTTTTTAAAGATTTTATTTATTTATATTTAGAGAGGGAAGGAAGGGAGAAAGAGAGAGAGAGAGAGAAACATCAATGTGCGGTTGCTGGGGGCCATGGCCTGCAACCCAGGCATGTGCCCTGACTGGGAATTGAACCTGCAATGCTGTGGTTCACAGCCTGCGCTCAATCCACTGAGTTACGCCAGCCAGGGCAGTTCTAGGTCTTATGTTTAGGTCTATAGTCCATTTTGAGTTGATTTCTGTATATGGTGTAAGGTAAGAGTCTAACTTCAATCTTTTGCATGTGAATATCCAGTTTTTCCACCCCCATTTGTTGAAGAGACATTCCCCTCATTGTACAGTCATGGCACCCCTGTCAGAATTGTTTATCCATATATCCAAGGGTTTATTTCTGGGTTCTCTATTCTATTCTGTTAGTCTATATACCTGTCTTTTTGCCAGGATCCCACCATCGTGATTCCTGTTACTTTGTAGTATATTTTGAAACCAAGATGTATGAGGCCTCTAATATTGTTATTTTTCAAGATCTTCTGGCTTTTTGGAGTCTCTTAAGGCTAATTCTGATTTACAAAGAGGTTCCTCATTATTATTTAGTAAGGCCCACTTTTTCTGACAGTCTTCTCTATCAAAGAGGACAAAATGAACCAAAATTTTTTCCTGGTTACTTGTATTCGGAATTCTATTTTTTGTGTGTCTAAATGCCTTAGGTAACTGACAGAATCCAAACAGCCACTGCCAAATGCCTCTGCAACTGTCCATGTTAAGAATGGTGGCTAGATCCAATCATAAACATGCACAGATGGAGCACACAGACTGACATGTGCTTGATAGCAGAGCCCATAATTTAGGCCATAGGTGCAATAAGTTACTGATAATGTGGCATCAGCTTACCCTTTGTAAAATAAGCATTGATATCCAGGAAAGATCAAAGCCAATCCATATAACTTAGTGTTTTACATTTTTTTAAACCCAATCTGGATAAATCAAATGAGAATTTCCTAAGAGTGAGTAAGTAAAATAATGGCTAATGAACTTCAGTGTTAATAAGTAAAAATATCCACCAAAAGAAAAATAATCAAACCCAGTATGGTCCCTAGCCTATGCATTTCAACCCCACATAAGAAGATAGGAAGTACTTTCAGCCGTTGGTTGGAAGGTAAAGTGCAAATTACAGCTAAGACTCCAAAGTATCAACCCAATGCTTGTGTACTTGAAAGTCTTTTATCCTATATTTATACAAATATAGTTTACTTTTGAACTTGGAATATTTTCTAGAGTTTTAACCATGAGTTTTATATAGTATATGAGACAGGCAGCTTCAGCTCACATAGCTATGAAGCAGTGGTATCCAAAGTACACTCAACACCCCACTGGAAAAAGTGAAAAGACAACCCAGAGAAAGGGATAAGCCTACTTATCATATATCTGGTAAGAGAATAGTAACAAGCCTATATAAAGAACACTTACAATGCAACAATTTTTAAAAAATGGTTAAGTGATTTGAATAGATGTTTCTCTAGGAAGATATATAAATATCCAAGCACATGAGAAGATGTTCAACATGACTAGCCATTAGCGAAATGCAATTCAAAACCATAATGAGATACAATTTCACATCTATTAGGATGGTTATAATAAAAGACAATAACAAGTATTGACAATGATGTGGAGAAATTAGAGCCCTCATATGTTGCTGGCAACAATGTAAAATCGTGCAGCCACTTTGGAAAGTAGACTGGCATTTCCTCCAAATGTGAAGCCTAGGGTTCTCATAGGACTCGGCACTTCCACTGCATGAGAATGGAAAACATAAGTCCACACAAAAACTTGTGCAAGAATATTCATAACAGCACTACTTTTAAAAGCCAAAATGTAGAAACAACCTAAATGCCCATTGTTTGATCAGTTGATAAACAAAATGTGGTGTATCCATATACTATAATATTATTCAGCCATAGAAATGAAGGAAAATCTGATCCATGCCACAACATGGATGAACGCTGAAAACTTTATGCTAAATGAATGGAGCCAACACAAAAGGCCACACATTGCTTTATGATTCCATGTATGTAGAAGGTGTACAACAGATAAATCCACAGAGACAGGACGTAAATTAGTGGTTGCCCAAGCTGGGAGAGAAGGGGAAATGGGGTATGACTGTTAATAGGCACAGGGTTTGCTTTTGGTGAAAATGAAAATGTTATGAATTGTGTAGTGATAATGGATGTACAACTTTGTGAAAATACTAAAAAAGCACTAAAAATACTTCAAAAGAGTGGTTTTTCTGGCACATTATCCTAAATTTTCTTTAAAGTGTTGTTTGCAGACCAGTGCCAACAGCCAAACATTCCATACTTGTCCCTGACAAGATGAGGAACTTACAGCAGAATAAAAGAAACCTACATCACCAGACACACTGTTAAATTCATCTGATTTTCATTTTTTATGGCAATGCTTTCTCCATCAAGTACGCAGTCCATTGATTTTCTTTTGGAGGTAAGCATCTTATCATCCTTAGGACCAAGTAATGAGGAGTTCATGGATCAGCTGCTGTAATCTGCATGCCTGATTTCAGGAGCGCACCTGCCATTGACTCCACAACACACTGACGAATGAATGAAGACATTTACAATTTCTGAGAGAAACATTCCAAGATTATGTTCTACATATTGATTGTACATGGTAACATAATTTTAGTTCAGTTTATCATGCCTCTTTATGTCAGACAATGGGCTAGGCAACAGAAGTTTTTTTAAGGAGGAACAGGAGAAAGAAGAAGAAGAGGGGGTGAGAAGTGGAAGAGAAGGGGCAGTAGAGGAGGAGGAAGAAGAATCTAAAATAATAAGAGAGGTGTTATATGCCTAAAGAGTTTATTCCAGGCGGGGGCAGACATCTGATTTGTCCAATGTGATTAGTATAACAAGAGAAATAAGAATAAGTTATAGGGGACAGAGGAGTTACTTTGGGTGAGGATATACTTTTTATATGGACAGAAAATTCTTCCAAAGGCTGTGCATGAGGTGGGTCATAAAAGATGAGAAGGATTTTAGCAAGCACATAACTCTAGTTCCAAAAGGCTAGAACCAGTTCATTAAACTAAAAGGTCATACATATAAATTGGTGTTTGTTGAAGAGTGGTCCCCAAACCAGTAACATCTGCTTGGCACCTTGTTAGAACTACTTCCCAGGGCCATACCCTTCTGTCTGAATCAGACAGTCTGCAGGTGGGGCAGAGCGATCTGTTTTTAACAAGCCCTTCAAGGGATTCTGATGAACACTGAAGTTGGAAAACCACTGTTTTAGATAAATAGAGCAAATAGTTTAAAAAAATAGATGCTGAGTCTTAGAAAACAGCATAGAAAATATTCCAGTTTATCACAGCAAATTGACCACACTATCTTATCCTTTCTCCCTCTGAAAAAAAATCTCACTAAATTAAGAGTAAAAAAATGTTCCAAGATATTACTCCCCAAGACAAATGAGAAAAGGGACAATAACTGGCCAACTGTTTCAAGAAGAGTTTGGAAGACAGTGGTCTGATGCAGGATTCCTATTCACCTTGGTACGTAGAACTGACAGAAGTCACAAGGTAGTGCCTACGGAAGGAGGCGATTGTAGGAGAATCGAAGTCAGCCAGTTCCCAGCCTTGATGCAGTGGAAAACAGGGTGAGACATAGGGTTGAACACAAGAGCATGAGGTCTAAAGCAGGTGTGTCAAACTCATTTTCCTGGGGGCCACATCAGCCTCGCAGTTGTCTTCAAAGGACCAAATGTAATTTCAACTCCTTAACAGTTAAGGGGTAGTTACATTTATACAGTCCTCAAATTATCTTGGCCCTTTGAAGGCAACTTCGAGGCTGGTGTGGCCCCTGGTGAAAATGAGTTTGATACCCCTAGAAAGGAAGAACTGAGGCGTCCTCATACACCTTCTCATTTGTCATCCCCAGACAACCTGAATCGAAGTGTTTATCACTCACCATGCAGGAGGTTGGAAGACTGTTCTCTGCTGTGGCCAGTAGTTGATAACTGCCTAGTAAAGTCTACTTGACTACTTGCTCCCACCCACGTAAACAGAGCTTCATTCCAATAATCTTTATGGTGCTTACTCTTAAACATAATCAGCCAAGGCTCATCAGATGTGAGGAAATATTCTTGTATATAGAGACCTACGAGAAAAGAACAGATCGAAGGATCCTGAAAGAAGAGAAAAAAGTCCCCCTCCCTAAAAGGATAAGTATTATCTTCAGAAATAGAATATACTACATTCATGTACACAAAAATGTCTTGCCCCGAAAAAGGTACACTCAGAAAAGAAAAATAGCTTTCTGAAATTAAAAATAAGATAACTGCAATGAAAAAAATGCAATAGAAGGGTTAGAGATCAGTCAAGGAAATCTCCCAGAAGGAGGGGTGTGTGTTTGTGTGTGTGTGAGAGAGAGAGAGGGAGAGAGAGAGAAGGAGAAGGAGAGAAACAGAGAGACAGAGATAGATAGAGTTTCTGGGACAACAAAGACCCCACAGTGATGCACATTATCCTGAATGTCAGAACAGTAGGGACAGAGATGACATGCATACCTAAGGACATCATTCGGAATAGCATTGGGCATCTGAAAAGAAACACCAACTGATATAAAATAAGGAGCAATAACCTCAAAGTTCTGAGGGAAATAGTTTTCAACCTAAAATTCCATACTTAATTGAACTACTAATCAAGTATAAGAGGATGATGTTTTCAGGTGTATGAAAACTCAAACAATCAACTACCCACATACCCTTTTTTGGAAGCTACTGGAGGAAACATTTCAGTGTTTCCTCCGTGAAACACTGAAGACATGAAATAAGAGAGGAAAGTATTAAAATCAGAAAAATCAGGACTTTGACACTTGAAAGGCAAAAGGAAATTTCAGGCGGGCAGCAAAGGGAATTTTTACAACCCAGGCTGTGAACCAGAACTAAGAAGCATTCTACCAGCTGGGAGCAAGTAGGAGGTATAGGGTGAAAAGCTCTGGAAGATAAAAGGGGATGGGTCATTTAATGTGTTTAGGAGTTATAGAAATTATTTCTAGGCCATAGAGCACTTATGGAGAAAATTACTGATAAATGAGAAAAATAACTCAAGAAAATAATTAACTGTATAAAAAACACAAAGTTCATATGAGAAAGTAAATATTCTAAGACATTATTTGTTTTACCTATAAACAATGTGCCATGTAGAAAATAATATAAATATTTATGTATATTTGTGATGTAACTACTGAGATCATAAAGAAGAGTTGTGAAGTGGGAGCTAACAGAGTCAAAACAGGAAGGAAGTGAATAAATACAGTCTAATATGGTAAGTTAAGAAACCGCAGAATAGGCCATTCTACTGTAGTCTATATATAAAAAAATTAAAGAATGTTAGAGGATAGAAAGAGAAAGCAGAGGCAGCCTGTTTTGTAGTATTATCAGGCCTTTCCCAAACAGATATCTGAAGTCTTAGAAGGAACCATCCAAGTCCAGGGGCCCGATATACAGGCAAAAGTAATAGCAAGTATTAAGATATGCTGAGGACACACTTCATGTGCTCTAGAAAAGGAAGAAGTCGGTACACTTTGGACAAAGCAATATGGGGAACAACAGAAGATGCATATCCAGATGGGAGGAAACCACTTGAGTATCAAGACTGGGCTATATTAAAGACAGTCGATGATTCAAAGAAAAATAAAGCAATACCATATTTTATGTTGTGTATTTCTTCTGTCTTGCACTTATCCTACTTTCTCCACCACCTTAGCACCATCCACCATTAACACACCAAGGCCCTGTTTTGTAAAAAATGCACAGAGAAAAGTTATTTTGGCTAACATATCTGCATCTTTTGCATGTCTGGGGATTGGTCTACCACCATCTAAATCATGCCCTCTCCATTTCTATTTACCCTACTCCATTTTGCACTTTTCAATGTAATTTTCATCATCCCAGGTTCCTATCCACATTTTAAATAGAAGTAGCCTACAAGATTTCACATTTTCCGAAAATATTAGACACTTGCATAGCATTTATAATTAGGCTGGCTGGGCAACATTCTATTATTAGAAAGAATTGTGATTTTTAGAGTTGTGGGTTAATGACTAATAACTGTATGCAGTGTTTTCCCTCAAGATGTTTCCTATTACAGTAATTAACTGAACAGCTGGGAGAGCAGACATTAACCATTTGTCTTCACAGTAGCCCTCACTGGGGACTCTCGCCAAACCTTTGCACATGGCTTTATTTGCTATTTGATGGGTAATGTAAGAGGGAAGCATAAAACATATAGGATGTTTGCACTTTGGAGGGAATATCCAATTTGCAATGATTTTTTTCCTCTTGTTGAAAGTGATGAATAGATCATGAGAAACACAGAATGTCTTTTAGATATATGGACTTATTTGACTAGCTTTTATGTGCATATTTCTCTTAGTATCCTCACGTAATGAAATTTTGTCACAGTGATTGTGTCGGAAGCTTGAGCTCCCCTGAACACACCACTGGTTTATCTGTTTACAAATTAGATTGGACCGGTAAGAGCTGGCTGATACTGAAGAAATCTGTTCAGTAAAACTTTAGGAGCCATCTTGCCTGAGAGCCACCCCCCACCTTTTCTATTTTTTTATGGTGCCTAAATTCCCATTTGATTATTAACTCAGCTCTGCCCCTTGATTGTGTCTCCTGACTCTCCTTCTGGAACCCTCGGTGCTCCCCTGTGTGAGTTCCTGCTTCTGCCTCATGTGGCCCCTCTCTCAAGATGACATGCAAAATTTGAGGGTTAGCCCACCGTGACCGACTCTGGTGTTGCCTGGACTCGCTCTCTGCCAGGCTGTATTCTATGCTACAGCATGCCTTTCCTGAGTGCAGAGACATTCATTTTTTTTCAATGGGAACAACTTAATTTAGCATATTTACAATAACGTGTCCCAAACCACAAGTAGAAATGAAGTACCAAATTAAAATAAATACAACTAAGCTTTTGTGAAATTGTGAGGCACCTAAGAATCCTTTATCTTCACTCTTGAATAAAAGAATAAATTCACTACTTTTCAAATCTCCTTGCTTTTTTTCTTACTCCATTTTTCCAGAGGCAAGAATTTTCTTTCTTCTTAAGATCACTCCTTTTCTTCAAATCCAGAAAAGCTCTGGGTTTATACTGTCTTGAGTATTTGGTTGTTAAGAGCCTCAGTAGAAAGAACGCTATCTGATTTACACTGATTCCACAAGAGTCACACAAACAAGAGCACGCCAGGCCCTCTGGCAAATGGTTAGGCCAAGATTTTCTTTCCCCTCTGAAAAGATACCAGATCCTGACCCTCTAAGCTGTGGTTGGTGGTGGCTCACCTTGACTCCTTGGGACCACCAACTCAGTGTCAGTGATCAAAACAGAGCCCCGCCCATTCAAGACCACACTCCTGAGTCTAAACTTGACAAGTCTCGAAGGTCCGCCTCATCCTTTGGAGAGTTTGAGAGCAAATGAAGCTGTAGTATAATGTGAAGGAAACTTTCTGTACAGAGACATTTATACTGCAAATCCCACTGAGAGCCTGAGCCATTAGCTGGAACAACTATGGAAAAAAGATTGACAAGACAGACTCAGGCAGCCACCTAAAGTCTGACATAGATACATTTAGGAAGGCAAGTTTCAATGCAGTTAGAGGTAAGAGATCAGGCAGAGAAGTATAAGACTATGGTCCTCAGGGTTCGCAAGGGCTTCAAACAAAGGTAGACCAGTAACCTGGAAGCCCTCAGGAGAGACGAGTTGCTCTGACCATTTGGATGGGGACAAAGGAGTTCTGAGGCACCCTGTTTCTTCCTCCAGAAAACCTTGACTCCATGGGCTCGCTTTCCCTGTACATCATTCAGACCTCAAAGATGCAATCTGCTTCACTTTTTATATACAGTGCCTTGTAGGGAAATGTTTTCATGACTCCATTTTGATTTACTGGTCAGTTGAACCAATTTTGGGAAAGCCTTGCAAAGCATGAACTAAGATACAAACTGAATTTAGAAAACATCAGCTTGCATATTCCAAAGGAAAATAAGCTCTTGCTACAGACTCACAGATAGAGAGCAGGATGACAGCTAAGGGGTGGAGGGTGATTTGGGTGTAGAGGGATTGAACAGAAAGGAAAAAGGACCCATGGACATGGTCCACAGTGTGGTGACTGAGGAGGGAGGGCATTATAAGGGTACTACATGGTAATACAAAAGAAAAAAATAGTAAAAGACTGAAAGTTTAAAAAATAAAAATATATTAAAATAAAGAAAATAAGCTCTTTTTAATTTGCCCTCACCTTTTTTCCTCATGGCAAACCTCTTCCCAATGAATTCCTAGCAATAACTAATATTCAAAGCCAAAAAACCCCAAAACCTGCAACATTTTCTCTCCGCTTAAAATGAATTTCATATGATGTTATCTGAGTTGATTGTTTCAAATTCAAATCCAAGTATTTTAATTTGGCTCTCCACTTCCTTCATCCAAATTTCCTTTGAACTCCTTAAGATGGGAAACATTTTCTTATACTCATTTACGCCATTCAAGATACCCAAATGTATTTGGTAAGGTCATGTTGAATGATAGAATTGTTTTAATTAAAACTAAAGTTTTATTAAGGCTCATCTAGAAAACTGTGTAATAGAAGAACTGGCTCGTACTGTCAGCATTGCCTTGGTTCACAGGGCACAAAAGGGAACACAGACAATAGCTGTGCCTCTTTCAGCTAAAACACAAACTAAGAAATGAGAACCAAGGACAACGGTCTTGGCATTTGGTGAGTCCTTCATAAGCAGGAAAACACAGGAGACTTGACTATAATTCAAGAGCCATTCCTGTCATTGCTTTCAAGAGGGCGGAAATTAAGCTATATTAAAGCCTGTCTTGGCCCAATTATAGAATGAAAGTGAGGCATCTATAGAGTGGTTTCGGGATAGGTTTCAAATCAGTTTGAATCCAGCTATTCGTTCCTTATTAGGACTTCAGGGGACAGCCAAGAATTACATCTAATTCATTATCTTGTTCTGAAAGCACTACAGTGGCGGCTACACAAATTGAAAGCAGCATTTACACAAGCTGATACCTGTGGTATCTTTCTAATTTATCTGTGGGGCATTATCACCTCCCAGTGTACCTCCTTGAAAGTTTGACATGTGGCCTGAATTCTTGTTTTGTAGGATGATAGCTATTCACCCCGAAGAGAACATTGGAGAAAATGGTCCTACATTAAAGTGCTAAGGATGCTACATGGAATACATTTTAAAAGATTTGAAAATAGCTAGTCTTGTGGCAGAAATGTATAAACTTGCCTTTTAGGCAGTCCATTCTCTCTAGATTGATGACGCAGCATTGTTGACTTAATTTATTGCTGTTTGATTCATGCCCAGCAATCACAATGAAATCATTGCGCCCTTTGTGAAACATTTCACGACCACTGATTTTTAAGGGAAAATTTAAGCAACATGTTTGCCTTCGTGATGTGAAATTAAATATAACCTACTGAAATGCAAGGCAGGAAAAAGTTCCATTAGGAAACTAGGAAGGATGATACAGAAAGAAATGCTACCCACATACAGAATGATTTCTAATAGTTCATTATCTCCCTGTTTATGATCCCCTGTGAGATTGCACATTCACAAAAACCCTGCCTAAGTATTACATTGACAGTATAATCCCAGAATGTTTTATGTAACTACACATTAGAAACAGAGAATACTGTATTGACACCCAGATTTCAGGCAATGGCATTCCAAGTAACTTATACTAACTCTTTTTACTGATATAAAACATTTCTTCCAAAAAGCATAAAGTACTACCTTAAAATTGCCTTATAACAGCAATTTAACACCAATCACGTACCTTGCATTGCTGAGCTGGGTGTTATAACAGCTCAGCAATGCAAGGTACCTGAGACCATGAAGTGTTGAGCTGAGATAATACCTTAGGTTTCCTGATTTCGAATCTAGTATTTCAAACATTTCATCACTATCTATGCTTTCAGTCTTTAAAAATACCAAAAATTATCTCTTCTATATAAAGACGTGAAAAGGTTATATTTCAGAGAAGATTATTTTAGAGTATAAACCATTAAGCAAAAAAATGAAAAATGAATGGTATGAGAACTCAAGTGATTTTTTTTTTCAACTAATGGCTTATTTGGTGTTATATTCCAAAGAAGAGTAACTTGAATGTTAAAGAAAGATCAACAAAGTAGACATTTCCCAGTAATTATACACAATTTCAAAAGTTAAATGCACTCTTTTTTTAAGACTTTTTAAAAGATTTTATTCACTTATTTTTAGAGAGGGAAGGGAGGGAGAAAGAGAGAGAGAGAGAGAGACATCAATGTACGGTTGCTGGGGGCCGTGGCCAGCAACCCAGGTATGTGCCCTGACTGGGAATCGAACCTGCGATGCTTTGGTTCACAGCCCGAGCTCAATCCACTGAGCTATGCCAGCCAGGGCTAAACACACTCTTTATTAATTCCAATGCTTCCTATCCATGAACTCGGTATGTGCTTCCACTTATTTCTGTTTTCTGTTTCTTTCTTCAGTGCCTGATAGTTTTTCGAGTACAGATCTCTTACATCTTTGGTAAGGTTTATTCCTAGGTATTTTATTCTCTATAGCAATTGTGAACGCTATTGTTTTCTTAATTTCCCTTTCTGTTCATTCATTATTGGCATATAAAAATGCAATTGATATCTGGATATTAATTTTGTGTCCTTTTACTTTGCTGAATTCATTTTTCAGTTCTAGTAGTTTCTTGGTGGTATCTTTGGAGTTCTCTATGCACATGACACCTGCAGATAAAGACAGTTTTATGACTTTCTTTCCAAGTTGGATGCCTTTTATTTCTTCTTCTGGTCTAATTGCTATAGATAGGCCTTACAGTGCTAGGTTGAAAAATAGAGGTGGAAGAGAACATCCCTGTCTTATTCCTGATCTTAAGAGGAATGCTTGTAGTTTTTGCCCATTGAGTATGATGCCAGCAGTGGGTTTGTCATGTAAGGCCTATATTATGTTGATGTATGTTCCCTCTAATTCCACTTTGCTGACAGTTTCTATCATAAATAGGTGCTGGATTCTATCAAATGCTTTTTCCACATCTATTGATATGATCATGTGGTTTTTATCTTTCATTTTGTTTCTGTGATGAATTACCATTTATTGACTTGTTAATGTTATGCCAACCTTGCATTCCCAGAATAAATCTCACTTGATCATAGTGTGTGATTTTTTGATGCATTGCTGTATTTGGTTTGCTAACATTGTGTTGAGTATTTTAGCATCTATGTTTATCAGGGATTCTGGCCTATAATTTTGTTTCTTTGTAGTTTCTAACTGGTTTTGGAATTAGGATAATGCTGGCCTCATTAAATGAGTTTGGGGGCCTTCCTTTCTTATGAATTTTTTGAAATAGAGAGGGAGAGATGTTAGATCTTCTTGGAATGTTTGGAAAAATTCACCTGTATTTGTTGGGAGATTTTTTTATTACTGTTTCAATTTCACTAGGAATAATCTATCTATTTAGATTCTCTGATTCTTCCCTGAGCTTTGGAAAATTGTATGTTTCTAGGAATTTATCCATTTTGTCCAGGTTGTTGTCATATGTTGTTCATGATATTTTCTCACAATCCTTTGAACTTCTTTGGTGTCAGTTGTTATTTCCTCTCTTTCATTTCTGATTTTATTTATTTGGGTCCTCTTTCTTTTTTTCTTGATGAGTCTGGTTAAAAGTTTGTCAATTCTCTTTATCTTTTCAGAAAACCAGTTCTTGGGTTCATTAATCTTTTGTACAATTCTTAGACTCTATTTCATTTATTTCTGCTCTGATCTTTATTATTTCCTTCCTTCTGCTCACTTTGAGCTTTGTTTACTGTTCTTTTTCAAGTTCATTTAAGTGTAAAGTTAGATTGTTTGAGTTTTTTCTTTTCTTTCTTTCTTTTTTTTTTTCAGATAAGCCTGTAATGCTATGAATTAACCTCTTAGGATTGCTTTCTCAGTGTCCCACAGATTTGGGATTGCTGTGTCCTTATTTTCACTTATTTCAAGGTATCTTCTGATTTCTTCCTTGATCTTTTTGTTGGCCCATTCATTGTTTAATAACATGTTATTTAGTCTCTATGTCTTTGTGTTTTTCAGTGTTCTTCTTATGATTGATTTCCAATTTCATAGCATTGTGATCAGAGAAGAAATGATATGATTTCAATCCTTTTAAAGATGCTACACATCACTAATAATTAGAGAAATGCAAATTAAAACCACAATGAGATATGTGAGATGATATCTCATACCTGTCAGAATGGCTATCATCAATAAATCAACAATCAACAAGTGCTGGTGAGGATGTGGAGAAAAGGGAACCCTTTTGCACTGTGGGTGAGAATGCAAAATAGTACAACCACTGTGGAAAGCAGTATGGAGATACCTCAAAAAATTAAAACTGGATCTGACTTTTGGCCTAGCTACCCCACTTCTGGGAATATATCTGAAGGAACTCAGAACACTAATTTGAAAGAACATAAGTACCCCTATGTTCATTGCAACATTATTTACAATCACCAAGATATGGAAGAAGCCCAAGTGTCCATCAGCAGACGAATGGAAAAAAACAACTGCAGGACATTTACACAATGGAATTCTACTCCATTGATAAAAAATAAAGAATCCTACTCCAGTGATAAAAAATAAAGAAAATTTTACCCTTTGCAGTGGTATAGATGGACCTGTTGAACAGTATGCTAAGTGAAATAAGCTAGTCAGAGAAAGAAAATAACATATGATTTCACTAATATGTGGAATTTAATGATCAAACTGAACTAACAAAGAAAATGGGAACAGACTCATAGATAGAGAGTAAGATGATAGCTGAGGGGGAGGTTAGAGGGTGGGTGGATCAAGCAAAAAGGAAAAAAGGACTCATGGACATGGACAACAGTATGGTGATTTGCTAGGGGGAGGAGGGCATAAGGGGACTAAATAGTAATGGAAAAATAATACAATTAAGATTTGATAAAAAAATGCTTGACTAATCTTCTAACTGCAGAAATGTTTTACCAGACATTTAAATACCTAAGGATTAGTTATATTAGGAAATATTTAGGATCATTCAATACAGATATCAAATGGAAGAATAGTTCTTCATTATGGAAGGTAATTATGTCTTCCTTTCTTATGATATTATTTCTAGTCTCTGACTTAAGGACATGCAGTGCCTAAATTACAAAACCTGCCACCAAATATAATGAATAGATCCATAAATGAACCCTGAAAGACCAGACTTCATATAGGTGCAAGGCAAAGGGAGTCTTGGCAGTCCAAAATCAACATGTACAAGTCAAGGCCTCAGCCATTAACTTGCCTTCCTACTTTGTTGAGTTCACTATGATGAGCTAAGGCCTAACCTAATGTGTTTCCCTTCTTTGTTCTTTTTAGAACACATCTTCCCTTCCCTTCCTCTTAATCACTAGGCATTTCGAAGATATTTATATCAATGGGGAGGGAAAATCCTTTCCTAAAGCCAGCAGCTGACAGTCAGCATTTCACAAAAAGAAGCACTGAGCATTTTCCTTTCCTTTGGTTTTGATAAGATGCAGGACACTTTTACCAACACCTGCTGTTACAATGCTGTTTGCCCTTTGAATTAAAAGACAGCAAAGGAGGAAAACGTATACATTGCATTTAGGTTTAAATGACCTCACACTAGCGAAATCATGTGACATCTTTGCCTTTTCTACATTCCATATACACTCTCATTTATTCAGAGCAACAGTGTGTTTGTTAATAACCTCACTGTTTTCTGCTGTTAAGGGAACTGAAGTGCCATTAACACATATTAAAGTACCATTGATTCCATTAGTGCCGACAAGCACTAAATCCCAATTTCTTTTTAAGTAAGCATTAAAACAAATGCAGATGTCCTTTATTAACAAGCAACATGCTGAGCTACCCTTATTGCAATAGTTTAATATATGAGAGATGTCTTAAAGACCAAGCTAGAGCCTTAAGGAGCTGAAATACTAGAACTTCCAGTATTGTGTGAAAAAACCAGTTTGGGATATTTGTTACAATGAAGGATGACAAGAGAAGGAATATGTATAAATTTTCTACATTGACAGAAACCTATCCAAAGTGCCATTTTTATCTCGGATTAGAATCATAATCACTTTTCACCCCCCCATATGTTTCTGCATTTATGTATTAGGATACATATAAAACAACAGTGGTGAAGAGATGCAAGCTGTAGAGTTATAATAAACCAATTTATCAATGGGAGGCCTAGGCCCAGGAAATGAGTGCGGCTCAGATGGGCCCCTACTCTGTGGCTTCTGCATGTGGTGTCCATGCTTGGGTATTTGTGCAGAATAGTAAAGCACTTTCACTTGTGAAGCAGTCTCACAGCGGGGATAACTACATACCTGGGCACTGGGTTTTCTTAAAAGATACGACCATTCAAGGAAGCTCTTTCACAAGAGAACCTGGAAGACTTCAGCTAACCCTCAGAGCCAAATATGTGGCAAAAAAAAATTTTGTGTTAGTCTCATCCCTAAGAACTATTTCCTTTGAAAACATCCTGAGTATATTCTCTTTAGGAAAAAAAGTGGCTTATTACATTTGGCTTTCACACGCAGCTCCTTTCTGAAGGGTTTTGTTGTCGTTGGACAGCAGGGAGGGTGGAAACAGAGGGGCGCTAATGGAGTTTTAAAAGAACATCTTTTTAATCTCTCGCTGTTTTAGCAGCTTTGGTTACTTGTTTAACTCTTGAAACTCTAACTGCTTCTTTTCTGATATAAAAGTATTAATTTCAGGGCACCGCAATATAAGACCATGAAAGCAAAACAGAGACTACGCTCTCGCAGCTGACCAGTAAGCAGCAGGCGAAATGAACTCCTCTACACATTCCTTGAGGTTTTAGCAGTCTGTAAGTAATACTTACTCATTTTTGTTTTAAAAAAAAGTCAAAAACTGTAAATTCATACAGAAGTTCAAGTGGAGCAACCAAAATGAACAAATATTCCAGATTTGTTTTTTCGCAGTTACATCCGGGTCCCGGATATTTCTGTCTGTCCCTGCACTTTTTACTTCCCTAGAGCGGCATGCGCTGTCCCCTTCACTCTGCGGGTAGGGGGGACATCCTAAACCAGTCACAAGGATCTTTTCTGCACTGCGCTTTCTCCTGTTCATTGCTGCCACAAAGCTCGTTAGATTTGCATAAAGTAAGTGGTTGTTTTGGTTTGAATTTTAAGATTAAAATAATTACAAGAATCCAAGACATTCCACAGATACAATTTGACAGATATGCCCATATTTGTTTATAACTCGTTAGATGACTTTGTTCATTTAGCTGTAAATAAATAAATCTAATAGTAAAAATTCAAAAAAGAAGCAAGAAGATAAACATCAGAAGCATGAAATTAGGCTTCTTACTTTGCTCATAAATTTGCTTTTATCTTGAATTGCACTCAAAAGTGTCTTAACATGGCCACAGTCCTGGTGCTTATTCTAACTGGTAGGCTTTACTTCTCAGCCAGGAGCCACAGATCTTGATTACATTAATTTGTTTAAGTTTCGGGTTGCCTTCTTTCAAGTTGCCCTCCAAGTTACCCTGAAGTGGAATGCCTTGTAAAACAGGTTGAGCACCTTTGAAAGAAATTCATAATGTAAGAAAGGCCTGAACATCCAAACATTTTCCATTTATACTTTTTTCGAATTAATTATCATTAAAATACAAGTTCAGAAGGATAACTATAATAAACTATGCCAAAATTTGTCCCATACTTACTTAAAGCCAAATAATACTCTATAATGAGGAAAAAGAAAAAGAAAACATATCTAATTCTCACACTAGTCAGAGGCCAGAGTGGCAAAAATTTTGTACAGAAAAGTCTTTCATTTCTTTGCATAGGATGAAGAGTAGTAGACAAGATTGCCTAGATGTGATACAGAATAGTTGATCTCCAGTGACCTTGGAGGACCATTTTAACCTTATAAGACTATGGAGATAATCCTTATGTATTAGAGAAGATAGTTGTGATGTAATTTGTTCTTATTAATTTCACATGTTCAAGGAGATTGTTGACATTAATGATCAATTTTTACCCACCAGTATTTATCACCTTTGTTTCCAAGAAATATATCTGCAATGACAGTAACTTCTTATGACATGCCACAGATGGTTGTCTACTGCCCTAGTTCAGAATAATCACTTCCCCTCTTTTCCAAATTGTCAATATTATTTGAAGGGACTCAAGGACTTGATGAGAGAAGCATTGGAAAAGAGGAAAGGTTCTTACTTTGGCCCCAGAACACTAGGCTTAAAATATCTCACCCAACAGCTACCAGCATCGCATTTAGCACATCTGAGCCTCTACAGAGCATCTCATGTTCACCTGCTAAAAATCAAATTGTAAGCTTTGTCACAATAAATCAGAACTAGGTCTTTCTTACTTTCAAAAGCTCACTTGACTTCAGACAGCATTAAAAGAAAACTCAGCTCTAAAGGATGACCCTAATGCAAATGGTATTGGGTACTGGTGCCCAAGAAGTGAAGAAGGAAGATGTAGAAGGCAAGAAAGATTAAAGAAAACCAATCATAAAATTAGTCTTTGCTTGACAGTTTTTCCAAGGGAGGGGCTTTCTTCCATTCCTCGTCTTTTTATCTGAGGACTCAGTGCTATAGATAGGAGAGATCAGATCATCTCCCTGGGAGATGAACCAAAGATGGATGTTAAGCTTCAATTGCAATTTTAAAGAATCTAATGTTAGCATTAGTACTCTATGGTGACCAAGAAAAATGAAATTATTCAAATGGCAAAAAGAAATACTGGTTTTGTTTCATAAAATGGACAGTGTATCTATGTGGCCTGACTGCTATAATTAGTTTATACAAGCATGAATACTAATTAACAATAAAAGACCTAATTTTAATTGCATACATATCTTTATGCTAATTAAGCTGCCCAATACATGTCTCAAGAATTTTTCAGCATGAAGAGAGATATTGCCAAATGCACAGGGGTGAGGAAATAGGGCCACTGTAAGCTCAGCGAAATGGAAAGGCTTCTAGATCTGGGCTACTGGTAGTCTCATAACAAGTCCTTTGCTACATTTTTACTGCCTCCTCTTCTCCCCACCCTATCTGTGCAGGATGCCTTGCACAAAGTGGGCACTTACCTATGTTCGTTTGAATGTCATGTTAAATAGAATGGAGTTGGAATTAAAAATTAGGAGTCTGTGATTCTTTTTTTTTTAATTTTTTTTATTTTAATCATTGTTCTAGTACAGTTTTCTCCCCCCTACTCCCATTCCAGCCCACCCACCCAACCCTCCCCCCTTCCCTCCATTACCCCCCACCCCTAGTTTTTGTCCATGTGTCCTCCAAATTTGTTCCTGTAAACCCTACCCATTCCCCCCTGAAATTCCCTCTTCTCTCCCCTCTGGCCATTGTCGAGTCTGTGATTCTTAACTCACCTTTTGCCAATAGCTGTTTGAGCTTTGGAAAACCAAAGTAAGATATGCTAAGTGGTCTTGATCCCTGGTTGGTTCCCTTTGCTTTTATAAATAGCCCTTTTCCTAAAATTTTCATGGGCCTCAGTTCAGTAGGTTATGTGTTTGCTATCGGAACACTAGCTGATTCACTCTCTATCCTCCCGAATCACACTCAATTGTTCACCGTTCACCATTTAAAACACGCTCATTCTCTTTGAGACCATACACATGTCCTATTTATAAAAGAAATGGAGGCAGCATTACTGGAAAGCCCACCACACGCACATATGGTGGCTGGTGCTGATATATTGTGCTAAATACTAGAGGTTGCTTGTCTCACCAGAGCCATTTTTCCCTTTTCAAAAAGAATCCTAATTTGGATCAAGTATCCAGCCTTCCCACACACAACCCCACTGCTCTCTTCAGGGACTGATTGTCCTGTGGGTAATCCCATTGTTTTTGCAAGTGATGGGCACAGGAACTCCAGCTGGAGCCATTCAGTGAGAGGCATTAGCTGCTCTTTGGTACAAATATTCAATACAATACTATTGGCCATAAGAAAAGAATACAGTTTTACCATTTGTGACAACACGGATGGCCCCAGAAAGTATTATGCTGAATAAAATCAGTCAGTCAAAGAAAGACAAGTACCACATGATCTCACTTAAATGTGGAATCTAAAGAACATAATAAATGAACAAACAAAACAGAAACAGACTCATAGATATGGTTGCCAGAGGGGAGAAGGGTTGGGGAACTGGATGAAAAAGGTGAAGGGATTAAGAACTACAAACTGGTAATTACAAAACAGGCATGGGGGTATAAAGCACAGCATAGGGAACATAGTCCATAATATTGTAATAACTATGTAGGGTGCAGCAGGAACACTTTGTAAAGTATATGATTATCTAACCACTGTGCTACACACCTGAAACTAGTACAGAATAATACTGGATGTAGGTTATAATTAAAATTTAAAATTTCAAAAATAAGATGGTTAAAACAGGATATAAAGAAGACTTGGGCTCACAAATGAATATGTGTTACAATTTGATCAAAAGAAACATGAATAAAAGTTTGATGGGAGTTCTGGGAAAGATATTTCCTTACTCCAAAAAGAGATCACAAAAATGGCCTCTTTTCCCTGAATTTACTTTGTGTATTATAAGGTCTAGAACTCGGGCAGCCACCTTAGTACTGGTATGAGGCAGAAGTCAGCGTAAGCAGCAAGGCAAAGGTAGAGAATCACAAGGAAATAAGGCCATTAATTCAATCATGCCTGGTCATTGCCAACCTTCAGAATTTCCTCAGTTAGGTCATCCACTATATTTCTCCATTTGGAAGAGAGTCTGAGTTGGAATTTCTGACACTTGTGACGAAAATCTTCTTAGCTGAGACATTCACTCAGTTCAGTCAAGAGTTCCTCATTTTGTGCTCCTGTTTACAAGGCTCCAGTTTAGGCAAGGGGACTTCTGCAGTGACCCAGAGGACAAAATTACAAGCACAGTTATATAGTTTATTTTCACAGTCCTCTAAGAGCTAGATGTAAATGCCTGATGCTGAGAGAAGAATTCCTAGCTGAGAGATGTTCAATGACTTTGAGGGGACCCACGAGAAAGCACTAGAACTGGGCTAGGTCTGTCTGACTGACTTAGTCTTTTCATTCCACCCCTCTCAAATTGAATTAACTGTATTAAATCATCCAGCTGCCACTTAATCAAGACCAGTATCCACACAGAAAAAACACAGGTAAGTTTTAATAAGAAGACAGCAGTTAGATAACCCAAGAGTCTAGCTTCAATGAGCGTAATGGAGAATTAAGTTAGATACAGAGCTGCCCTCACCTGATGACTTGGCCCGACCTTGGCCCTTGTCAATTCTCTGGCTGATGCCCTCAAGTCTTTTTTCCTAATGTTTATGTTATTGTTAATATTTTTAAATATTTTAACTTTTTCAATTACAGTTTACATTTAATATTACCTTGTATTACCTTTAGGTGTACAGCATATTGGTCAGACAATCAAATAATACTTTGCTAAGTGTTCCTCCTGATATTTCAAGTACCCATCTGGCATCATACATAGTTATTACAGTATTATTGACTATATTCTCTCTGCTATACTTTACATCCCCATGACTATTTTGTAACTATCAATCTGTACTTCTTAATCCCTTTATTTTTTTCACACAGACCCCCAACCTCCTGCCCCTTTGACAACTACCAGTCTGTTCTCTGTATCTGTGAGCCTGTCTCTTTTTTGTTTTTTCATTTATATTGTTCTTTAGATTCCACATATAAGTGAAATCATATGGTATTTGTATTTCTCTGACTGACTTAGCATAACACCTCGTAGGCCCATCCATGTTGTCACAAACGGTAAGATTCCACTCTTTTTTTATGACCAAGTAATATTCTGTCATATATATGTATTGCCACTTTTTTATCCACTCATCTATTGATGGGCACTTGAGTCTTACCTACTTTCTCTACCTCGTAGCCTCAGAGAAACAATTTCTGCTTTCTTGTGGGGGACAAGAGAAAATCTACATCCTTTCAATGTCACAGGAACTTTGCCCAGTAACATCCTGCTTTCACTTTTACTTTACCCCAGTATTTTAATGGGATGCCAGTATACAGCCCCACCTTCTGATTCCCACCGAAAATGATTGCCACTCTCTCGGATGCCTTCCTGGGTTTCCAATGCAGAGGAAAAGAGGGCATGCAACCATGTCTGACCAATCACTTCCTCTCATTTCTTAGCCTTTTCTCCTCCCCACTCCCATGCATGGACAGGTTTTACACTTTCCAGGCTTGTCAAGTGTGTTCTTTATATCACATTCCTGACTCTGACTGGTTGCTGAGACTTTAGAGTGGATTGGGTGCAAAGAGAAAATCTGCTTTTTTGATAATATTGTTCATCAAGCTTTCCAGAACTCTTTCCCCTATCTCATTCCAATTGTCAGCACACTGACTACATGAAATTGTTTTCAGAATAAAAAGAGATTGCATAAAAGCTGTTGATAAAATGCAAAAGACCATAAAAATGTATGATATTATAGTATTATGTTAAGTCACAAAAGAAACAATCCATTTAGCCCTATTGTCCAATTCCAACATATTTCTGTACTGAAAACAAATTATGGAATTAAAAGATGTCATACTGTTACAATCTGAGCAAGAAAACAATCAAAAGTTTATATCAATAAGTTCTTAGTGATTTTTTGATTCATCAGATAACATTTAGAATGAGACGGTCTTACAGATTCTCAATCAGTGGTTCTCAGACTGGCTGGACAACAGAGTCACCTGGGGAGAATTAAAATAATACAGACAACCAGGCCCTACCTTCAAAACAACTAAATCAGAATTAAATGTTCTTTCTTCAGAAAAAAATGACACTACATAAAAGAAATAAAAAAGAGTTAAGAGTTATTAAAAAGTTTAAAATTTTTAAGTTATAGCTCCTTTGGAAAATCAGGACCTCCACATAATCAGTAAACTACAGTAAAAAACCTGAGATCACTTAGCCAGTCTATAATCTTAGTTTCAGGGCTGGAAGTATAAGTGATTCTATTTAGATAATTGTTTCATTTTTAGAGAGAGACACATAAAGACTTTGCCAGATCTTTACAAAATTTCCCCCCGTCATCCACATTCTAACTCCCCTGAATTCCACCAGGACTCTCGAAGACAGAGGTGGTGTTGACACCCTTTCTCCCAGAATTCTCTGCCTTCTGACTGTGACATTTCTGCCTCAGAACACAATTCTCTACCCCTCTTCCAGTTGAAAGCACGACTTCAGAGAAATGGGAAGTAGTTCCAGTTCTTCCTCACACTTAGATTGGCCTACAACATCGGCTGATCAGAAACACAGATGCCTGAGATAGAAATAGTCCTGTCTCGCTGGCTCCCAGGGCCAGAAGATAAATAGGGTGGAGGCTGGAGCAGCCAAGGAGGTGCTATTGGAGCCAGCGACCCAGCCACAAAGTGAATCATTGCTGCCATTCAAAATGTGTCATAAAAAAACACACTAAAAAACGAGAGCTTACAGGGAGAGGAAGCGGGGGTTTTCATCCTGTGACTCTGTAGATGTGGTAGGGATGGCAGCTGTGCTTCCTCCCCTCAGAAAGTCATTTTAGCGTTAGATTTTCCCTGAGGAAGAAGCAGATGGGGAGATACTTGACTTGCACATATGTGGCTGCTGCTGGCATTCTTGCTGTGCTACTGACCCTGGATTATATGCAGAAATAGAGCTTTGGAGGAGAGAGGGAATGATTATTCAAGAGGCTATTTTCAAACCTACTGACTGAGAGCCCCAAGGGTGCATTAATATTTGGGGTTAACTGTGTACTCTGAAATTTTTCTAAAGATGGTTATTGTCTGTATAAAATGATGATACCTTCCAATTCCCTGGTAGACATGACAAGCATAACAGGTGGGACCAGCAAAGTAGCTACAGAAATGAATAGCACGGGGCTCCTGGCCACAGAGTGGTTATGGTCAAATCTTCTAGTAGCACAGTAAATTGAATCTTAGGCTATATTTTGGCATAATAGCCAAACGCTTTTTATTAGACAGAGAAGTTCTCACCTTTTCATCATCCTACATACAAGCACCTGGTCTGTGTTGGGTGTATTACCCAGGAAAGCAACATAATTGGGCAAAATGGTAAAGAAGAAAAATAAATCTTCCTTCACAACTTTGCTCCCAATGCCATAAGCCTTGAGGACATAGTGAACTTCTATAATGGATAAAACACTGCTTGAAAGATAAAGATTCTCCTTTTATGAAGCAGGGAGGAGAGATAAAAGGGGAGAGGATGAGGGCAGAAAGTTAAATGAGAAAGGGAAGAGAGGGCCAAATCCATTAAAGCCACACAAACTGGAAAATATTTTCTGCAATGGGCAACCCTGACGTAGCTCAGGCATCCAGGAGACGAATGGAAGCTAAATTTTCACCCTCAGACTACCAGGCCTGCAGAGCATCCCTTGTTCCCTCGAAAATGCTAGAGTTTCCCACCACTGGCAACTGCACCTGTGGAGCATTTCCCTTCATGGGCAACTGGCACTTTGTCAAGTGGACACTCAGCAGCTGACCTCCATCCCAGCTCAGAGGCTGTGCTCTCAGCCTTCTTACGTACCTCGCATAGATATACCTTTGCTACTACATTCCAAAGAATCAGAGCGGCACTAGTACCTAGTGGTGTGATGATGGATCGTAGGAAGTCTTCACACCCACTACTCAGAAACCCTGGGGAGAATAAAACAAAAACTGGTCAAAATTCTTCCTGAGCAAGGAGACTGGTAAACATATGCCATTACAGGTGTTACAAAGGTAATGATAGATCAACAGAGGTAAAGTAGAATGGGAAAGAGAAAGCAAGGGTCACCTATGTTTCTGGGACAAGAAAACGAATGGCTTCTTTGGGTAGTGACACTGGTCCCAGTGTAGAAAGGTGAGTAGAGAGAGGCTTTTCGGGTAGAGTCCAGAAAGAAAAGCATAGCATCCAGAGAAATAGAAAAACCAGTAAGTTGTGTGGCATAAAACCTAAAGTGGAAGGAATGCAGAGGTAGTGGTCAATCATTTCAAAAGCATCAGAAGTTCCTAAGAATCTAATGGACATGAAAAGTGCCCACTGGATTCAGCCATTAGCCATTAGGGGTAGCCACAGGAGAGCAACGGTGAGTGCGGCCAGAGCAACGTCAGTGGACGGGAGACAGATCGTGCTGTGCTGAAGAAGGAGCTAGAGGAGAGGGAGAGGGCAGCGCACACGAAGAGCGGTGCTTCTCAAAGTACTCTCTAGACCAGGAGCACAGTATCATCTAGACACTTGTTAGAAATGCAAAATCACACACACACACTCTAGCCATCAATCTGGGTTTTCACAAAGCCCTCCAAATGATGCTGGTGTCAGCTAGAGACTAACAGCCACTGGTTCTTGTCATGAACTTGAGGTATTTATAGATTCATTTAATAATAACAAGGAGGAATTTTACTAAATATTTGCTTAAGAAAATTGGGGAGGAATTCATGTTAATAGCATCTTAGTAACCAGTGAAGTATTTCTTAATGATTTCTGAAAGTGATTAAGGAAACCCATCTAGTAAACGAGATCAGTAATAGGTATATGAACCCAGGAAATTCCTAAAACAGGTGACTAAGGAGTTAAGAGACCCACCGAAAATTCAAACAAGGTGACTCCCGGGAATTTGAATATTGCAGACTTAAAATCTGTTTGATTAAATGGAATCAATTTTTGCCCTTTCTGGAAACAATAATTTGACAGTGTATGTAACGTTTTCTAGGTAGAGCAGACAGGCAGGGAAAGTTCGAGAGGGTGGGAATCGCTGGTACAGAAGTGGAGGGAAGGCAGTGGTCGAGATGGTGCAGGGGTGTGAGTGCTGATAAAGCCAAATTAGCAGAAACTAAATGAAGCCAGGACAGATCAGCTGGGCAGCCCTAATCTGTGTCAGGTGGGGGTCCTTCAGTGTGGTCTGAGGCAAGGATGTCCCGAGCATAAGGCAATGGAGTCACCTGAAGTCTACTCTGGGCAGCTGAGCTGGCTGTAATCTTGGCTTCTGAGTGCCCTGGCCCCTAGCATTTCCTGCTCCAATGGCTCCAAGTTTGCCTCAAGAGTCTGTACTGGGTCTTGCCTCCCAAAGGTGTGCGAGTGTCCAGTGGGTGTCTGTTTGCTGGTGGAATGGATTGAGCCTGTGTTGTGCAGGCTGAGGTGTTTGAAGCCTGGATGTGAGACCCTTGGTAGGGCAGAGAAAGAACCAGGGATAAAAGGAGATGGGTCAGGTGGTAACAAGCACAGGTGTAGAGGTTGGAAGCCATGAAGCTCATAAGGAAAGTGGAGAATTCTACTTCTTACTTAGCCTTCTAGATTATGGAAAAAGTTTACATGTCCAGGTAGGAAGTCAGAACATTTTAATCAACAATATATTAATTTCTTATCTGTAAGCATTCAGCTGGTATGTAAACCTCAATTTGTATTCTTGGCCAGGCCCCACACAAGTTAGGAGTGGGCCTGCTAATACCGGGATGGTTAGTCATGAATATTCTGGTCACAATAAGAAATATTGTAAATATTACAATATTACAATAGTACAATATTGTACAATATTTATATTGTAATAAAATATTATAATATTTTATTATAAATTAGGATATCAGGCTTCTTACTTATACATTAATCCCTGGTCTGTTTCCTGGTTGTAAACCACTTTCCTACCATCTAACGAATGGAGTCCTCTCATCCTGTGTCTTTGAGAACTTGGTCCAGACAATAGGGATCATCTGAAGGCAGCGGCACACACATGCTTTGCCTAAGTGCTGGCTGGCATCTTGGATGACTTTGATCTTGTCTATAAGAAGAATAAGGAAGATCAGAAAAAAAAAGAGATAAACTAAAGGAGAGCTGAAGCTACATATAAAGACCTCTAATACCTAGAAAAGAAATGCCAGCCATTACTCAGTCTCATTTTAAAGGTTTAGAATTAATGGCCAAAAAGCAAAAGTTCTGATGCATCAATTTGGAAAAAGCTGTTATCAAGTACTAAGTGCCCCTTAAGTAAAATTATGGAAAATTGGAACAGAAATTCAATGTATTGCACAAATAGGAAATTATGTAGGGGGCATAAAAGGAACATGCTGGAAGCTACCCAAGCTCTAAAACTTAGAAATAGCCTACTGAAACCAGTCCCGTACTACTTACCGGAGACCACTTACAGTGACTAAAGCCGGCAATGGAGGTGGGCGCTGCACTGCGGCTCAGGCCGTGTGCACGAGGAACGGCCCCCAGGCCGAAGGCAGATGGCAGTGGAGATCGCGAGGAAGCCCACGGCCAGAGGCTCATCACCTGCGCTCTTCTCTGGAGCCTCTCCAAGATGAGGCTGTTCTCCACGGGAATTGTTTATTACACAGGTAGGCAATTTTAATGCTTTCCAAAGCCAAAAGGAAGCACTTAGAGTTTATAACATGTCAGAACAGTATGTTGATCTCTGGCACACACAGTTTGAAAATATAATTTTTCCACTGGAGCTAAAAATTACAAGGAATATTTTAGACCATGGCTCAGTTTCTTTTAGGTAAATATTTGAGCACTAGAGGCTACAGATCAAAGGAATGTCATCCATACCTATTGACTCTAATTTTTAGAAAGACCCCAAATATTGTCTATTCTACCCTGTACTAATTTTGTATGAGGGAGTAAATAAAGAGTAGGAAAGAAAAGAAGTAACAGACAGAAAAGGGGGAAAAGTACAGGCAGTACAGTAACACTAATACCTGACACATGAATATAACACTTCTTCCTTTAAAGGATTTTTATATAATCCTGGTATATGCATGTTACAATTGGCCTGTGAGGTTGGTATGACTACATTCATTTTATTGAGGAAAAACATCTGGGCACAGGGCTAAATGACTTGTCCAAGGTCACATAGTACAGCTGTAGGAAGAAGTGCAGCTGGGCCAGGATCAATGAAATAATTCCCAATTTGTCATCATGAGGTTAATTATTACATTGATGCTGCAACCTATGTTATTTAATGTATTTTCATGGATTGTTATGTGTTGAGTATTATGACAATTACACTCGCAAACCAGTGAGGTAGGAATAGTCATTGCCTCAATTTCACAGACATGGGGAGAGAGGCTAAGTAACTTGGTCCAGTCACCCAGGCTGCAAAGAGTCAAAAAGCCAGAACAGGCCAGCTCTGCCCCTACCCCTTTGCTCTTCATCATCACAGCCCCGTGTAAACTCACCTGCCCATCTTTGGTTCACAAACATCATGAGAAAACAAGTCATGGTTAGCTTTTTCTACTACTTCATTTTAGTGTTCTTTCTTGCTCCTCTTCATCCCACACATGGCAACCTCAAACCCTTTTAAAATAAAAAAAAATAGTTTCCTTGGTGCACTTGGTCCAAATATCAACCTCTTTGTAGTCCCTACTAAAATTTTATTTTTTTAAAGATTTTATTTAATTTTATAGAGAGGGGAAGGGAGAGTAAAGGAGAGGGAGGGAAACATCAACGTGTGGTTGCCTTTCACACACCCCCAGCTGGGGACTGGCCCACAACCCAGGCAGGAGCCCTGACCGGAATAGAGCGGGTGACCTTTCAGTTTGTAGGATGACACCAAAGCCACTGAGCCACACCAGTCAGAGTCCCTACTGGAATTTTCAACCATCCTGTGATTGGTCTACATTTCCCTCCAATGTGTTTTCTTTAAGCAATTAAGTATTTTATCTTTTTAAAAATGCATTTTCCTATTTCACTCTGTATACACTCAGAAATGTTCGTGTGGGGTCAAGCCCACCGATACCTGGTCCCTCCTTCCCCCCCACACACAGAGCGCCAGTTTTGTGACCTGCTACAACCTGTACTTTCAAGAACTCTCAGGCAGGGACGGTGACCGGGCACAGCTCTGGCCAACACAGAGTAAGCCTAAAGTGACTGGGGATTTCCAGGAAGTGTTGCTTGCCTTCCTGCTAAGGATACCACCCTTTCTTGCTGTGGCATTCTTCTTCTTCTAATTGTGACACTCAGCGAAGGCTAGAGATCAAACATCTGGGATCTGTGAGGAGACCATGTGCAGAAAAGTCACATGCTAAAAATGGGGGAGCAGAAAGAGAGAAAGTATTCAGACTCTGGTGTCACCAAGAGCCCCCATAACAGTCCTGGTCGGCTGGTCTCTGATCTTTTCTGAGAGCAAAACAAACTCTCATTTGGATAATTGACTATGATCTGGTTTATGTAGTTGAAAACAATCTTTTCTGACACAGTGTGTTAATGCTGAGATAATAGTGTAACCATCCTGGTACCACCACCAAAAAAAAAATAATCTCATAGCAACAAAAGCAGTAGCAATTATATCAGAAGAGTACACGCTGTGGTTTCAGGGGTGTGAGTTTATACTCCAAAAATGAGAAATCAAAGCTCATTCCCATGGGGTTGTAGAGAAAAGCAAGAGATTTATTAACAAGAGATATAATGAATAGAGAACACAAACAGTCATTAACTTAAAACTCAATTGTAAAACACATTGCAAAATGTGCAAAATACTTATTTTACTTCTATGCAATTTTTCTATGTGTGTTTTAACCCTACATGGTACAAAAGCAAGTATCAATGAGCTAAATTCTCTGGGTAGTACTCTACTTAAAGGAAAAATTGTGAACTTCAGAATTGCTTTCACTGGTGTCCCTAATTTTTTGCTAATTCCCTGCTCACATCTAGTATCCTTAGCCCCCTCCAAACCTACATCATCACTTCTGATGTAGTGCATCCCGTGTGTGTCTTCTGGTTCTACCAAGGACAACCTCGAAAGCCACTGGCCCTGTTTTTCAAAACTTCAGGACCCTGTGCTTTGCTAGGAAGGACATGGATGTGCTAAAGGACCCTAATAAGTTATTTAAAGAATATGACTCCTTATTTATAAAAAAAAATTTGTGAATATTTAACATCATTCTGGTAGGCACCCCCACGGGCCTTCCAGCTTCCCTTGAATGACTCTGTAGGAAGCCAATGACTCTGCAGAGCCAGCCCTGCCACAAGAGGAGGGAGCCATCACACAGGTGATGGTTTGACAAGGTAGTCGTCATCACTGAGCCTTGTCCTGTAGATAAATCTCTTTAGGACACGCCAAAGGTTCCCTTTCCTGAACTTCTCCTGTTGAGCTCTTCATGGTTCTCTGGTAGGCATGGTTAATGCCAAAGCTGTCTTACTTTGGTTTATGCATCTGATGCCAGGCTTAGAATCCCAGCAGTTTATATAACATGATGCACCATTTTCTACCACTTTCCTTCTTGCACTGTGTTATTACACCTGTTTCTGGAGCCCTTTAAGATACACAGGTTAAAGTGGCTCTTAGAGGAATTCCACTTCTTTTTAAATGAAAGTTATTGGTCAGACAAGTGTTCTATGAAATTGTTCACATGGGGGATTAAAAGAAAATCCATACTGTATTTTTTTTGCCAGACCTAAGCAGACCTGTATAATTTTCTTTAACTTTGAGGCACACTTCTTTTTCAAACAAACCCTGAACTCAGTGACATCACCAGTCTGGTTGAAAGCTCTAACTGGGAAAAGAGTTTTTTGCTCTTGAGATTCTTTTGTGAGTCCAGCCTTCATTTTTGCAATTGATCAGTGGATGAGAAATTTGAAATTTATTTAAAGTCTCTGTGATGGATGTTTTTTGAAAATCAAATAATTCTAATACCACGCGGTTCTGTTTTAATGGCTCTTTATAACCGCAGCTATTTTATCCATTGTTCCCATTCGCTCCTCGCTTTAGACAATGAAATACAGCATTTGCTAAAACGAAGTACCCGATGAACAATTACACTTAATGTGTATTTTCTCTTTTTCTGTCTCACAGGGTATTGAAGTTATGGATTCAGACAGAATCTCTTTGCAAATGCGGACAGCAGACTGCACTCTGTCTTTTCATGCTGTCATATTCCTTTGTTGATGTCTCTGTTTTAAGATGAGTTTGCCCCATGCATCACCAATTGTCTTTAGTTTTCACGCTGCAGGGAAGACTGGGCTAATCCATATGTCACTATGAAACTTCAGGCCTCTCCGTTTGACAGGTAGCAGGCCTGACAGCAATCTATTGAAAATGCATTTTAGACAGCAATCTATTGAAAATGCATTTTAGACTATCATTTTTCCCGTCTAATTTACTCTTAATAAAATGACTTTGAAGACAAGGGGTCCACTCTGTGTTGGTTTGCTTCTTTCAGATAATTGCATTTTGAGAAAGACACACTGACAATTTTCACAAATACAAAATGATGAAATTCCCTTGGGAATAAAATAAGATAACTTCACAATAAATAGCATCTTTTATCCTAAGTGATCCCGAAGCACTTTAGGGACGGTGGACACTCAGATGACGCCCCAGGGCAAGGAAGGAGGCAGACGTTCAGGCAGGCCGCAGAGTGAGACAGTCTGCTCTGTGCAGTGGAAAACCACAGCAGGCCCCTCCCACACAAACCAGCATTTGCAAAACAAGGAATACTTGTGTCCTTTTTGTATATGTATGTTACAACTGCTAGCAATATTTTACTAAAGCATATGCACATGAAATATTATAAAGGTATATATACAAAACTAATAGTTACCATCAAATTATTTGTTAGAATGACTTAATATTTTTAAATTCACTACATGCTGTGTATTTACTCATAGATTATTTCTTCCCTCTCCAAAGAAAAATAAAAAGAATAAGAGTTTATGTCTACTGTTCCTTTATTCATATTCTGTCATCCTGGAAAATTCATTAATCTCGAAGTACCTATCCTCAAATTTGAAAAAACGACCCCGCATAGATGTTTCATCACATGATATTTTCACTAATTTTGCCAAATGGACTCTTGTTCACCCAGTAAAAAGTGTTAATTCATAAGGTGTGCAGTGCTTTTTAAGCCATTAAAATATTACTGAAAACAAAACAAAACCCTTAAAGTTTCTTGCCCTGGCTGGTGTGACTCAGCTGGTTGGAATGTTGTCCATAACTGAAATGTTGCAGGTTCAGTTCCGGGTTCCAGCACACACGTAGGGTGCAAGTTCGATCGATCCCTGGTCTAGGCCCATACTATCCCCTGTTCAGGAGTGTATGGGAGGCAACCAATCTGTCATTGATGTTCCTCTCTCTCCTTCCCTCTCTCTCTAAAAGCATTGAAAAAATTTCCTTGGGTGAGGGGGTGAAAAAGCACCTTAAAGTTTCTTAAATCACAACTATTAAACTGTAACTCATTAATTGTGTTAATTTAACAAAAAAACTGTCTATTCTGAACTTAGAACACAAGAGCAAGAAGATATATTTTAATTTCATTAGCTATTTTAATAATTTAAGTGGTCAACGATACTATTTTTGCTATATAATTAACTAAATTTTAAAAATGAAGAAAAATGATAACTGCATTTTAAAATTGGAAAAATGACTAATTTTACTCTTGTGTTTAGCTAGAATGCCGAATGTATAGATTTGTTTTCATTTTTCTTATTATTTTGATAAAAGGAAGCTATTTTATTTCTATTCTTGATGACATGAGGAATTCTGTAACAAGCAGAGCTTCAGCCCTGAGAAAAAGACAACTAAGCAAACATTGAGTGAAAATGACGGGGTCCCTGGGAATATTCAAGGTCCTCATACAGTAAAGTCCATCACAGCCTCTTGTCTGAAATCTAAAGAGAAAAAAAATTAAAAATGAAGATCATATTCCTTAAAAAGATTCTATTTCTCTCCGTCTCTCTCTTCCCCCCTAATATCATTCTATACCAACTATTTTGGGGACTTGGATGAGAATTTTAATTTCTGTCTAAGTTGCACCTGCGACTGTGTTTTATCATCATCTCAACATAGTCGAAGGTTTGGGCTTTCTTCCCTGAAGGTGTAGTAAGAGCTTTGGAATATAGTGTTTTGGTGCCATCTGGTGGATCATATGCAGATTAGCAGGTCTCTATCCGCCTAATCTCATTTTCTGCACAAGAAGAGATAATAATAATAATACCTGCCTCACAGAGTTGAGAAAAATAAATCACGTAGCCCAGATGAAGCATTCAGTAAACCCTCAGTCCATACTAACTTTCATCATCACCCACGATTGAACTCTGCTGTTACACACTGTCACCCATGAGTGTCAGCTCCAGACAGACTTCCTTTGCCTGTACTTCCCACTTTTCCGCTCCCTGCCGTCTGAGCCGCCAGGGCTCATCCTCCTCACCTGCCAAAAACCTGATTCAGACGCCATCTGCTCCAGCCAGTCTTCCACGCCCCTTTCATAAAGATCCACATATATTTAGTTAACGTGTCTTGTGCCAGCACACCTTGTGAACACATGCACGTCACTTTTAATAGGTACGTGGAACAAGCATCAAATTGTCCATTTTTAATTAAAGAACACTTAAAATGTGTCTATAGTACGAAGTGCCTAATTTGGAACTAGATAAATGTCTTTTTATGCAATTTTCTCTCAAATGGGTGATTTCCAACTATATTAATAATAATGACGTGTGTGTGTTTGTGTGTGTGTGCGCGCGCGCGCATTATGCTTGCTACATGCCAGCATGGAGCTGTTTTAAAACCTACTTCAGAGCACTCTCTGGGGAAGTAATAGCACAGCAAGCAATAGAGTTGGCATTGTGGACCACCATGAGAACAGAGAGAAAAGAGGGCTGAGGGAGGAAGTAGCAGGCTAGAGAACAATGTACCGCTTGCACGGTTGGAGGGTCCCAGCAGGGCCCCCGGAAGCACATATAAAAATGGCCAAGGACCGGTCCACGTTCAACCACCTGCCAGGTCCAGCGGGCCAAGGCCTCTTACAGCAGAAGCGAACTAGTGAGCGTTTTCCTTCCCCGTCCATCCTGTCTGCCGGATGGGAGACAGATCTAACTTTAAATTGGGATTTTCTTATTGCTATATGGGGTCAAACCATTTTCAGAATTGTGGTAGTGTTAGCGACCTTGAATATCCGGGAAACTTCTTAGGACCTAAATGAAGCATAAAATTAATTGATCTGCCTGCATTTTCAACCAGCAGCAGCAGCAAGGCTTCCCTATCAAAGACATTTTAAAAAGACAGTGGGAGACTCATGCGAAGATGTTTTCCGATGGTATCTCACGAGTCCTGCATGTGCAGCATACCACAATACACACGCAATTTTCTTTTATTCTCACAGTACTGTGAGGTCACCTTAGTATTATTCAGCACTAGTCCCATTTAACGATGAAGAAACATGTATTGGGAGTTCACATAAGTTTCCTCAAGAGGCACAGCAAGTACATTCGAGCTTTGTGATTGGACCTCAGTATTTGAAACCAGGTTTTGTTTAACCTCACTACTGTAGGTGCCTCAATATGTTGTAATGTTAACTTACGCAAGCACACTTAATATTTTAAATTTATTTTCTATTCCCATCGTTTCCTCTCTTCCTTTAAAATGGCATTCTGCACAAAGTTCATTGTATTGGCTCCCCAAAAATCCCAGTGCCTGGGATCCCTCCGTCCTAGAGCACCTTTGAAGCCACGCCCCCTCTCTGCCCACCGAGGGGCTGCCGCGGGCTGTTCCTAGAGAAAGGTCTCACCACAAAATGATCTTGCTTCTGAACCCTGAAAAACCCCTCTTTTTGGTCAGGAAATTTACCTCTCTGGCTAATCCTCTTCTCCTGAGTAGGCTGGGGCCAGAAGTTCTTTGTATTAAAAGGTTGAATTTCCAGATTTCCCTTAAAAAAAATTGAAAGTCTGGTCTCCAGGAGCTCACATCCCAAATAATAAAAACTGAGGCCTTGCTGCCTTCTCTACCCAAAATTACGCTCCCACCAGCTCATCCAGCATGCCCCTTCCATTGCTGTATCTCTCAGACCCTTCCAAGAGTTTGGGTTTGTTAACTTTGGCTTTAGTTTTTGGAAACAATATCCAGGAAAGTTTGCTGTGACTTTTTCTTTGGAACGTGTCATATTCATCTCTGGAAGGGATGAAGCAGAACAAGCTACATGCCTCTGTGGGTGACAGGGGCGGGTGGAGGGGGGCGTGATAGGGGGAATAACTTTCACACTTGATCCATTTGTTACTTCTTCCTAGGAAAGAAAGCTTATTTCCCTTCTTGTACAACTTAGTTGGCTGTTTGTAATACAAAGAGAAAAGGAAAGAAAAAAAAAGAGAGAAGAAATCCCACTGAAACTTGTGGCCAGTTGCATTCCACATTCGACAATGCATAAAAGTAGCATTCAGAAGGACGCACTGATCAAGTCACCCTACCGTCCCCAAGGAGTTTAGTATAGAAATACACGTGATCAGAATCCATGACTGAACACAAACAAGAATTTGTTCAAGAAATTTTCGTTGTACCTAGACTCACACGCACTAACAAGTTTGCCAACTCCCATCCTTTGGAACCACAAAGTACACAAGTATGAAAGACACATTTGATGGATGGCTAAATAATGAGTCCTCTGGGCCCCAGAACATTATTAAAAGGGAGTCTTTAGAAAGCTGTCACTTTATCCCAGTGTGCCACCTATACAAATCAAATTCACACAGAGTAACAAAAGAGTTTTGAAGAGAAAATTACCTAACCTGCCAAAGGGACTTACCTGCCAGCTCCCATATTTAGCATTCTGAAATAGACTTTTGACCAATGTACTTTCTCCAAAAGAGACCATAGAGCCTGCAGTATGTTCTACAATTAGTATTTTAAAATAATGTGAACTTTGCTTACTTTTTATGTTGGATGGAAACACTTTTAAGAGGTACTTTACACCTATTTGAAATTATATTTCATTATACTTCACATACATGAGTATATATAGTGAAACCTGGCAAAGAGAGCATTTCTATAGAAGAATGAATTTTTACCCTACTTTCTTACCCAAGAAAAATGTTAAGCCTCTTTCCAAAAAGGCTATTTTGGGTCTATATGTAAAACCCAGGTGCTTTTCCTGAGTCGGCCTTGGATAGGCCCTGCTCTGCCAGGCTGATGAGACTCTTATACGTAGCCTGCACTTAAGACTTGAATGTGTATGTATCACAATTTATTTATTGTAGTGGGTGAAATACTTTTAAACTCTCACTCTTATAGAGGGAGCAGTTTCCCTTGGAGAGCAAGAGTATTATTAGCGTGTAAACTAAAAGATGTGGCAATTTAAAAATAGTCCAGTGGTGAAAAGAGAGAGTTCTGGAGTCACACTGCCTGGGTCCGAAGCCAGCTCTGCATGTGGTAGCTGTGTGACTTAGGAAAGTTCCTTAACTCCTCTTTGCTTCAGCTCTCTTAGCTTTAAACACTAGTTGCCAATATACACACAGCCTTAGAGTGTTGTAGATTTAATCCTTACGCTGTATGATTTAAGATGAAGTCAAGGGCAATAATGAGGCCCAGTAGAAAAATGTATATATGTGCATGAACTCTGTGCAATTTGACATGATATTTTTTTTCTCCTTAGTGAGAAGGAAATAGCTTATTCATCTTTGTTCAACAGAGGCTTTTAAGTTAATGTCTAGTTTTAGTCCAAGAATAAGTTCTCCTAGGAGTGAAGCTGATGCCATCACCCTGTGGTAGCATGTTTAGTGTACCCATGTGTTTAAATACAGAGTAGTTATTGTTACGAGAGAGTTGACAAAGTTCTTCTTTTCCTGTTGGTTTCAAGAAGATCTACACTCAATGAAATGTGAGTATGTATGTATTGTCTTCTGTGTGCTCTGCACTATCTGGGATTATGTTTTACATTTCACGGGACATCCTTCCTTCAAGATGAGAGCAATCTAGTTCAGAGTAGGTGAACTCCTGCCCGTGGACCAAATGGAGCTCACTGCCTGTTTTTATATAGCTAAGGAGCTAAGAATGTTTACGTTTCTCAGTGCCTGTGTTTTATCTGTTAACATTTTATTTTTTAACTTATTTCCATTTATTTTTAAGGGTGTTTTTTCCTTTCACCCATATCTTCCTCCTCTTTGGCAACCATTAGCTTGTTCTCTGTATCTGTGGGCCTTTTTCTGTTTTGTTTCCTTTGTTCCTTTGTTTTATTTATTTATTTATTTATTTATTTATTTATTTTAGATTTCACATATAAGTGGAATCATGTGGTATTTGTCCTTCTCTATCTGGTTTATTTCTGTTAGCATACCCTTTAGGTCCATCCATATTATCACAAATGGCAAGGTTTCTGTCTTTTTTAATATTGAGTAGTGTTTCATTGTATATATACCCCACACCTTTATCTATTTGCCTGCCAATGGACACCAAGGTTGTTTCCATGCCTTGCCTGAGAGCCGTGGGCTATCTCCAGGATCTGCAGGAACGCTGCAGGATTGAAAGTGCCAGTGAGTACCATTGTTTACATTTCCATCTACCTTGATAGGGCAGGTGGGAGCTGTCTGCGGTTGCTTGTTTGATCTGCAAGGGCACTGCTGTTTGTTTCTGGCCCCATCGCCTGGAACCTATTTTATCTCCAAACAAAAGGCATGAGCAGGATCAGCAGGGCCTCACTACACATACTTGGCCTTCACATTCAGAGCTGCTCCATCCAGCAGGCTGATGCCTTAGATGCCATAGGAACCTGCTCAGTTCCCATCCCCCCACCAAAACCACACAGCACTCAGGGCTGCACAGAAGCTGTTTTTAAAAGGCCACATGTTCAAGACTGAGAAAAATAGGCATTTTGTCTAATTTATATAAAATAAAGATAGAAAGTCACATAAAATGAGAAGACAGAATAATATCTCTCAAATGAAGGAACAAGAAAAATCCCCAGGAGAAAAACCCTAATGAAATAGAGATTAATAGTTCGCCTAATAAAGAATCCAAAGTAACGATCGTGAGGTGGCTCACCAGACTTGAGAGTGGAACAGAAGAACCTGGGGAGAACATCATCAAAGAATTAGAAAGTAAAAAACCAAATACAGTTGAATAATATAATAATTGATATGAAAAATACTCTACAAGAAATCTTGTTAAATTAGCTAATACAGAAAAATGGATCAGTGACCCAGAAGACAGACTAGTGGAAAACAAGCAATCAAAACAACAAAAAAAAAGAAAAAAAGAATTTTAAAAACTGAAGATAGTTTAAGAGTTGCTGGGACAGCATCAAGCACACAAACATTTATACTATAGAAATCCAAGGAGAAGGAGAAAGAGGAGAAGAAAAAGGAGTGGGAGGGGGAGGGGAGAAAGAGGGGAAGGAGGAAGAGGTAGAGGAGGAGAGAAAGGAGTATAAAATTTATTTGAAGAAAAAATGGCTGAAAACTTTTCTGGCCTGGGAAAGGAGATAGACAACCACGTCCAGGAAGCACGGAGAGTTCCAAATAAGGTGAACCCAAAGAGACCCACGTCAAGACAGATTGTAATTAAAATGGCTAAAGTTAAAGATAAAGCAACAATCTTAAAGGCAAGAGGAAAACAAGTTACATACAAAGGAAATGCCATAAGGTTATCAATTGATTTTTCAGCGGCAGCTTTAAAGTTCAGAAGAGACTGACAGGACATCTTTAAAGCCTAAAGGAAAGGAACCTACATCCTAGAATAATTTACCTGTCAAGGTTATCATCCAGAATCAAAGGAGAGATTAAGAGTTTTCCAGACAAGCACAGCCTGAAATAGTTCATCACCATTACATAAGTTTTACAAGAAATGTTAAAGGGTCTTCTTTAAGCAGAAAAAAAAGGCCATAACCAGAAAAATATAAATATAGGGGAAAATCTCGTAGGTAAAGGCAAATATTTAACAGCAAATCAGCCAATTAAAATGCTACTACAATGGTAAAAAGACAAAAGTACCAAGTTTAACTCAAACTACTATAAGTAGTTAGGAGATACACAAAACAACATTATCTATAATATGACATCAAAAATATAGAGCATGGAGTGGGGAGTAACAATGTAGCCCTTTTAAAATATATTTGAATTTAAATGATTGTCAGCTTTAAAATAGATTTGTATAGGTACAGAATTTTATACATAAACCTCACAGTTACCACAAACCAAAGATCTACCAGAGATATACAAAACATGAAGAGGAAGGAAACCAAACAAAATACTAAAGAAAGCCAGCAAACCACAACAGAAAAGATCAAGAAAAGAAGAAAGGAATAGAGATGAATGGTTTTGGTTAAATGGAAAGAAAAAAAGCTAAGGAAGAATAGTATTCTATGACACATGAAAATTATATTACATTAAAATTTAAGTATCCATAAACGTGTTACTGGAACGCAGCCAGGCTAATTCCTCCGCATATTGTCTATTGTCTCGGCTGCTTTTGTGCTACAACAGCAGAGTTGAGTAGTTAGGCTGAAATCATACAGCCTACAAAGCTTATAATGCTTAGTACCTGGCCCTTTAAGAAAATGTGGCTGATCCTCCCTCCCTGTCTAGCTTTCATCTGTCCCAGAAAGAAAGGAACATCGGTCCTCTAATGAGATCATAGCCAAGGTTCTTCTAAGCAGAGGATAAACCGGTATTTATCCGAAGACCGTAGAGTAATCTTCTGTTTCAAGACAAGAGAAAAGAAAAACACCAGTTATTTGCCAACAAAGAAACTGCACTTAAGGATTTCTCATCATAAGAACTTTTCCCAACTGTCTTATAGAGGTAGTCTGATCCTAATTATACTAAGTGGAGGCTTATTTTTTAGTTGTTCCATTGTAATATTATACAGGCAGCAAGTCAGAAATTCAGGCCATTGAGGCCGAATCCAAGCCCACCCCGCATCCCAGGCAGGCAATTGATGACCTGTTAAACGTTTGCCAGGGTCACACCTCTTCTGAGAAAGTGCTGTTGAGAATTCCCCCCCACGGAGGAACTGCTCTGCGGGTGTCACTTAGCACTCATCAACTCACCTCCTACTCTGCTCCTGACGTGCGCTCAGCTCCGAGCACACGGGGATGAGCAGCAGAGCGATGTCCTTCCTCTCACGGAACTGAAAACGCAGTGTGGGGAGACAAGCAATGAACAAACGAGTAAATAAGGAAATGCTGACAAGTGCTACAGAAACATAAGATATAAAATACTGCCCTGGCTGGTGTAGCTCAGTGGATTGAGCACCGGCCCTCGAACCAAAGGGCCACTGGTTTGATTCCCAGTCAGGACACATGCCTGGGCTGTGGGCCAGGTCCCCAGTAGGGGGTGTGCAAGAGGCAACCACACATTGATGTTCCAGTGGGTTGGGATGGGAGTAAAAGATAGAAAATTGTACTGCAACAACAATTTAAATAAAATAAAATTAAAAAAAATAAATATAAATAAAATATGACCACTTAAGCAGGGTCCATGGGATGGTCAAATTCACAGAGAAAGAAAGGGAATGGTGGTTTCCAGGGCCAGAAAGGGCAGAGAGGGGCAATGGAGAGTTATCATGTAATGAACATGTCGAGTCTCAGCTTTGCACAATAGAAAGAACTCTAGAGATGGGTGTTGGTGACGCTGACACACAATATGAATGTGTTTAATACCACTGAACTTCATGCTTAAAATGGTTATGAGGATAAATCTTATGCCATTTGTGTTTTGCCATAATTTTTTAAACGAGTGGAGAAAACCATCAGAGATAAAGAGAAGGTCCTAAAAACTTCCATAAAGCCCAGAAAAAAGAAAAGACAGACCACCTACAAACAACAATGACAACAAAGGAGCATTCAATTTCTCATCAAGTACACAAAATACTAGAAAGCAATGAAGAAAAACGTATTCAAAATTCTGTGCTGAGTTGTTTTCAACTGGGCCTTCTGTACTCAAACAAATTATCATCCAACCATAAAGGTGGAAAAGGTCACTTTCAGACGAACGTACAGATACACACACAAGCAAGGAGTAGTGATGGTGGCTGGTGAAATGGCTGCTGTTAATGTATTTTCACTTTAAAAAAAATACTTTGAATAGGCAGTTAATTTGCATGGTTTAAAGTCAGGCCATATGAAAAGAAATCATAAATCTCCCCCTGCGATGCACATGTCCATACTCTCAGGTCTCACTCTTCCTCCCAGCTTTCAAATTCTCCTGTAACTTCCCAAGTTTCATTATGCATACATATATAAGCAAATTTGAATGTAGGCTCTTTCTTCCTATTCTCTTCATTTACATGATTGGTTTAAATGGGCTTGAGTAGCAGATATGTGGTAGGAAAGGCCTGAGTAGCAGAGGATTGAGCCATGTGAAGATTTAGGAGAACATTCCCTGGAGAGGAAGAGAGACCCGAGGACCCATGGCAGGACCTGAGGTCATGTGTTTAAGGATCAAAAGGAAGGTCAGTGATGGGTATAGAGTGAATGCGGGAGACTGCAACAGGAGAAAAAATAGAAAGGGAGAAAGAGGCCAGTGACTCCACCTAGAGTAAGAGCTGACAGCTGTCCAGCCCTGTCTTTGTTGAGAAACTGCCTGCCATAGTAGCCATCCCTGCCCACCCCCCATAGAGGCCATTATGATAGTTTGACCTAAAATAGGATCCCTTGAACCCCAACTTGTTCCAGGAAATGATAAGCCTCCACCCCTAGCACTGAACACTTCTTCCTTGAAGCCAACCAAGAAACATGGCTGAACTTCAAATAAAAAGGTTGTACCACTTCTAAAAATCCACTTTCATAGAATGCTTGCCAATCCAAGACTGGGATTCCTCTTTCTTTCTATAGACTTATTCTCCTCCCTACCACCTTAGAACTCCTGCTCAAGTGAAGGTGATGACAGAGGGAAGCCAGGCCCAGCATATGAATGAACAACCTTTGCTGCTGTTGTCTCGAACACAGTTTTGTCTTTGACACCATGCAACTGCTACACCTTTGACCTAAGTGCGGGGCCCTACCTTACCCCAGCTCCTGTGATGGAGAGGAAAGAGGGGAAGGAGAAATCAGCAGAATTTTATTTTATTTTATTTTATTTTATTTTATTTTATTTTATTTTATTTTATTTTATTTTAGTGTTATCCATACTTCTCAAACTCTACTCTCTCCTAATACATTTCCAAATATTTATTTTATTTTAACTCCAAATTTGGCATTTAGAGGAGTTCATCTCTTTTTTTTCTCAGACTGAAGACCTCGCTTTGGTCCAATACATATACAGACATAAACTCATAAAACTTTCTAAGCTTCATTTAAACAGTTCTCTGACGTGGTTTCCATAAAGCACTATTATGACTCAGTGTGCATATTTAGAGAAATTATGACGATTTCTTTTAAACTTCTAATTATAGTTTAAATGACCTAATTGCCAGTCAGAATTAGACACATTATACACACAATTCAATATGCTTTTTCAAATTTTGCCAAGGATTAAAATAAATTGTAATGTATAGTGCATAATTGCATCTTAATTATTTCTGTGATTGGTTTCCAGTTTACTGTTTCTTTTTATAAAGTATCTTCTTTTTTAAGATTTTACTTATTTATTTTTAGAGAGGGAAGGGAGGGAGAAAGAGAGAGAGAGAGAGAAAGAGAGAGAGAAACATCAATGTGCAGTTGCTGGGGGTCATGGCCTGCAACCCAGGCATGTGCCGTGACTGGGAATCGAACCTGCGATGCTTTGGTTCATAGCCCATGCTCAATCCATTGAGCTACACCAGCCAGGGTTATAAATTATCTTCTTTATCCCTAGTATCTCTGTTTGATAGAAGAATAGTGCTGAAAAGATGAAACTCTTTAAATGTGTTTATCATACATGTAATGCATACATATGAAAATTTAAAACAGTATGAAAGTTGGTACTGTAGGAGGGAAAATTTGTGCCTGTTGCCATAAATTTTAGTCCCATGAGGTAATCAAGATACAATATGTGTGTACGTGCATGCACATATGTATTTAGAAAAAAAAAGTCAAGAAGGAGACTTTGTGAAGAGGTTAGCCAACTGCAAAATTAAACGGAAAACAGTTCACACAAGACTGCCCTCCCTTCTGAAAGCAAGTGCAAGTTTCCGGGGACCCCGAAGCCAACATCAGGTTTGTTCCTCTGCTACGAGGACTCATGGAACTCGTTGAAAACTGTTAAACTAACAGTTACAGTTTATTTGAGGGGAAGGATACAGATGAAAATCAGCTAACAGATGAAGAACAGAGGGCAGAGTCCAATGAAGTACCAAACACGGAGCTCCCATCGTCCTCTCTCCGTGGAGCCGGGACACATCTGTTTCTCAGCATCACTGTGTGACAATGCACACAGAGTATCACCAGTGATGGCGCTTCACCTAAGCTCCGGGTTCAGAGTTCGTATTGGAGCATCATTGATAGGTTCATTGCCCTCATAGCTGAACTCAGTCTCAAGGTTGTCTCACGTGGCATAACCCTAAATATGATTTTGGGTTTTCTGGTGTGGCCAGCCCCCTACCCTGAGACTATTTGGGCATAGCTGGCCACTACCATCTTTTGTGTCCTTAGAATATCTGGTGAACCAAGGCCCAGGAGAACAAAGACACTCTTATCGGGCCTGCCATTCCAAGGGCTTAGTAGTTACCTTCAGAAGTCAAGGTCAAAGGCCAGAAATCTTTTGGGACAAGGTTAAATTCTTTACTATATGGGCTTCCATTAGAGGAGTAAAAGCATCCAAACTGATTTCAGAAGTTATTCCACAATGACCCTTAAAGGAGGGAATTGTCTTCTTGCAACCGTACAGAGTGTCAGGGAAAGGCAGAGGAGAGTAGAAACTATTCGTTCCATGCTTTTGCTGTTTGTTACTGCAGGTCTTTCTTTCATTTGACTCCCTTTCTTTCTTGTTGTGCCTCTTCCATCCAATTCACTGCTCTCAGTTTCGATGACTAAAATGTAACTCGGTGTTAGGGATCACCAGTCGGATGCCCCAGAGGTGGGTGAAGGAGTAAAGCTTCCATTAGATATCAGTTCGATACTGATAGACTTTGTTCGCCTATTAAATATAAAAGAATATCCTTTTTTTCTCAAGAAAGAAAATCTGTTTCCTAACTTCTCCACTATCCCTATTTTTTTCTTGAAAACTGTAGATCTCCCAGCAAATTGTTTCTTTTCTTGCTTTTTATGGAGTGCCCAAAGAAATAGCCCTCTGTTGCAGTCAAGTCAACAGCTCAGGTGTGTGGAAACTTGACCCTGACTCTGACTCTCCGACCCAAATGGCCAGTGCGGTCTGGCAGTGATGGTCCCTAAAGCACATCCCATTCGAAGGAGTGGCCACTCTGCTGTGGCCAATGGTCACATGGAGAAAATGAGAGAGCAGTTTTCCCAATAAAGGCAGAAAATCTGAGACTACCCTACTCATTTCTTCATTTGTGTGAAATTCATACGAGGATAAAATTAACTCTTTTAAAGTGAACGATGTAGTAACATTTAATACATTCACAGTGCTGTGCAACCACTTCTGTCTGGTTGCAAAGCACTCACAGCGCTCCAAAACAAAGCCCTGCACCCAGTGAAGAGTCACTTCCATTCTCCCCTCCTTCCAGCTACCGGAAAGCGCCAATGTGTTTCCTATTTCTATGGATATTACCTATACTGGATATCACCTGCACTGGATAAATGGAATCATGGAATAAGTGATCTTTTGTGTTTGGCCTCTGAAGTCACTCCATTTTAAATGTGGTCACAATGCTAAAAGAAAATGAACAATAGTACTGGGTTAGAGAAACCAAATATGTGTTAGGGTGGGTGTAGCCCACCTGGCTGCTAGGTAACAGCCTCTGCCCTCAAACAGAAAGTGATAGGAGAGGCCAGAGCTAGAAGTTTGATGGAGAAGGAGGGGCCTGGCAAAGATGTTCTCTAGGAAGGCAAGAAATTGTGCAAGGTCACCATGACTCATAAATCCAGTCAAAGACACAGAATCCTATAGAGAGAGCTTTTTAGAAACATGGTTTACACTGGCAACCCAAGTCCAATGTGTTAGAAAGTCTTAGACAGTAGAGAATAGAGGGAAGTTCTCTACAGTTGACAATCAAGTAGACTCCAGGCTTTAAAAGCATGGAGGATTAAAAGGGATAGTTATGTATAAAATAGAAATGTTAGGGATGATGACAACTGGAATTCCACTTGAAGCACAGCTTTGCTCTGATCATTTTTAGTTTCAGTTTCTCCATCATAAAAATGAGAATAATTACCCATTGTGTTGGATTGTTATTAGAATTATAAACATTGTTTATAAAAGATCTGGGACAGAATAAAAATCAAGTATGAACTATTGTAACGATGAGGCTGTTATCAACAAACAGAGTTTAAACGACTGATCTCAGGACACACGTTTGCTCTCTGGACTGCTGGGTGCCCACGGAGTCACACCCAGGGAAGGCAGAGCCTCCAGGGGTTTAGTAGATCCTCATTACAAGACAGAGATGTGTCTTACAAACGTACAAGATGCAGTTTTACCACTAGTTTAGGGAAATAGTCATGGGCTTTTTAAATAAACCTAAAATAGTTTCACTCGTTGGAAAGGAGGCAGATGCACAGTGTGACACCTTGTAACCCTTTTCGGTGGTGGAAATGGCAGTTAGTGGAGAGATCGCGCCTGTCAATGTCACACTGCCAGCTGGACAGATCCCAGCTTTAGAAGGACAGCTTCTATGTCAGACAAAGTAGTTCAAATTGTTGTGCTTGTTTCATGAAGTCCTCTCTGCCAAATAAAGGGTGAAGATTCAGGGGCACTTGTTGGTTTGACAAAACTTAGATTTAACATTAAAATACATTTATAGTAGTATATTTAGCTGGCAGGGGAGAGACCTTGATCACAGAGGTGGTTTTCCCAGGGCGAGGCTTATCCATTGCACGCGGGATGTGCTGACCCCTGCGATTTCCCCAAACTTGGGGAACTCTGCTGCAAAACTTATGGTGGTGGGGGACTGTGTTCCTGCTCTCCCCTGACAAGGAAAAGAAAAAGGAAACGTTTTTAGTAATTATCTCCACTTGTAAGAGTAATCGAGAATTAAATTGACACTTCAATAGTAATAATAAAAAAACATTTTGGCCTATTTAAGACCAATTTCACATTATAAAGACAGTGATCAGAGGGGAAGGGGGACAGTGGGGGAAAGAAGGGGAAGGATCATCAAGGAATACGTATAAAGGACCCACGAACAAAGCCAAAGAGGGGTAGGATTGAGGGTGGGAGGCAGGGGTATGCGGGTGGGGGGGAGGGGATGGGGGAAAATGAAGACAACTGTACTTGTAAAACAATAAACAATAAAAGGAAATAAAAAGAAAAGAAAAAAAGGAAGATTTAAAGACACGATGACAAGTAGCAATGATTAATCTTAACATAATGCCCGTATGTTTGAAATGCCGTGTGCGCTACATAATAGGAAAATGAGGGTGGGGTAGGGCCATCTTTTACTCCTTAAAATTCCATTTTCTGATTAGTTTGTGTACATTCATAACAAAAGTCTAATATCCTTGCTAGAAATTGTGTCTTTTATTTAAGTAAACTGACTTACATCAGTGAAGGGGGAAAAAGCCTGATTTTTAGAAACGTACCGAGAAAGACAATCAAGCCCAAAGCTACCATCTGTCTCTCATACAATGAAGTGCACAGGTTTGCCACGTGAAGTCCTTCCCTTTCTCTGGCCCTCAGTGCGGGTAGAAGCGGGTGCGATGTTGACCAGGAGGATGTGACACCTACAGGACGGACTTGGGCCCAGTGTCTGAAGAAGCAGGTAGCTTAGGGAGAGCCAGTTTTGGTTACATCCTGGCCTCACAAAATCAATAAGGGTCTTGACTGGGCAGGGACAGGAACAAAATTATGGGGGAGTGAGGTCCTCATTTCTGATTGGTTGCTTGCTTGATTAGGCTGGGATTTAGCCTAGGAGCAGGAATCATTTAAACCAGTCTTTCCAAAACTATAGCACTTTCTTCTGGCATTAAATACATAAAGTTAGGTCATATATACATGACATTACCCTGACTTTGACAATAAAAATTGTCTGTGATAATAATTTTACATTTACTGGTCAAATTAAAAACCTTTAATTAAAAAAAAATAAAGGCTAAAGTTTTATGAAACATTCCAAAAATTGTGATGGTTACATGTGAATGGCCGTTTGTGAAACATCCGTTCAGGTCGAACAGCGGACCTGTCTTTCCACGGAAGCGCCCCTCGTCCTGAGAGGCATGGGCACGTGAGTCGACATGCTGAGACTCCATCAAAGCCAGCGGGGTTTTGGGGGGGTGAATTTTAATTTTTACCTTTGTGTGTTTTTAATTTAATTCCTATAAATATAAATATAGTCTAACAGGTAATAAATGGGAAAAGATACTACCTCCCCAAGTCCCAGGATGGAAATGAATAACACACAGGATCAGAAAACATCGGTCCCACTGTGAGAGCTTTGTATATTAGCTAGAAAAAGGTATAACAAAAGTCACTACCTTGTAAAATACCAAAACTTTGGTATTTGCTTGATCTACAACATACAAAATTACCTCCCAATGAACATGTTTCATTTAATCATGTTAATATTATTTCAAAGATGAACTCATGTGATGATTTGAGACCCATACAATAAAACAAAATTTCATAAAGTGGTTGACGATGTTGGCATAGAGGAAAGACACCATGAAAAAAGCAACATTCAACCTGCAGGCTGTGTGGCTAGAAACGCACTACAAAGTTCGGTATGAGCTTCCCAACAGCCAAAACCAAGGCAAACGCAATTAGTTACTGCGGGTGGCACACTACAGCCCTTAGGCCAAGTTTCATATGCCACCTGGTTTCATCAATAAAGTTTCACGGGAGCACAGCCGTGCTCACGTGCTTCTTTACTGTCTACAGCTGCTGCTCTGTTACAGCGGCAGAACCAAGTTGTCGCAGCAGAGACCTGGTGGCCTCCAAAGATGAAAGTGTTTGCCCTCTGGCCCTTTACAGAAAGTTTGCCAAACCCTTGAGTGGCAACATCACAGGACCTAAAAGATCTTAAAAAAATTCATTGGCTTGACTTTTTTTTTTTTTAGTTTTAAAAGCTATTGATTTTGATTTAAATATTTGCCGATATTGGTAGGGTATTTTTGCTTTAAACTTTATGTTTGGATTTCCATACTCATGGATTAGCAGAGTAAATTACATTGTAAATTTCAGTCAGTCAAAGCTGATCTCCTGTATAAATAAAATAGCATATATCCTATATCTCCCTAAAATATTAGTCTAAAAAGGGACTGCATATATAAGGCCAGCTCTAAAACAATGCATTATCATCCGTTATTCTTTACATACAATGTTTAGATACAGTTTTCTGCCTTTTAAGGTACATCAGATTAGTCAATAATTGCAAAGGAAAAGCCATCTCTCAGTAAAGGTTATTTCCTTCTGCTCAGTCTTAGTACAGATCAGCAGCAACTGTCATAAAATGGATTTAGGGCTGAAAGAAATACACTGAAAGGAAAAGATGAGAATGTCAATAAAACTTCTTTAAAAATCTTTCCATTGCTTGAACTTCAGAGGAGGCAGGGGAAGAAAGAAAATAAAGGGAGGCAGACCTAACTGTGAATATGTGAAGAGTCCACTCTAAGTTTTCACTTCTAGCAGCCTAAACTTGAAGCCCACTTTACTACCTGGCCATAACTGCTGGGTCAGGTCCTCTCTCCACAGACCTGGCAGAGACTGGGATGTTGGCACTGAGGCACGAGAACAGTGGCACCCAGAGAAAGAAGCCTCAGGTCCTGCTGCTGAATGAAACACAGGAGCTGCCTCGGTTCCTGCTTCACTGAGGCCTGGCTGTCCAGATCATCTCTAGACCCTGTGAAGTTCTCCATCTTTTCCTAATTTCTACTGCTTGTATCCAAAGGAACTATAATTTATCCAGATAGAATTTTTTCAAATAATAGTTACTACATCTCCCCAAGCTTTCCTCTTCCATATGAAACATATTTACTGTTAATTCTTTCCTCAGAATAATTTTATTGGGAGAGAAAAATCCCAATAATCTAAACAAATAAAATTTTAAAAAGAGTTTAAACCCAAGCCTAGACCATGGCTTCCTTAAAATCTTGTGTTGAGAACCAAACACAATGCTCAAGGCGCTGTGTGATCAGTACTGCATAGGTCAAGACTATCACCTCCCTCATTCTAAACACTATACTCCTACTAATGCATCCATAGGTCATATTTACTTTTTTCTGATAGACACATAATACTACTGATCTTACACTTAACTAAATTAATCGTGTTGTTTTTATCATTAAAACAAGCTGACAGGCAATTATGTTGACATTTTTTATCTAGGTATATAAATGTATATTTATCTCTAACATATTTGATCCTATTGACTCATTCAGGTACTTACTCCAGTACTTTTATATATTCAAGAAATTCAAGTATTTATGAAATACATATCTTTTTTATCCACTCCCCTGCAAAATGATCCCCAAGTATTTCTGAAAGGGTCTGGCAGTGTACATGAATGTGTTATTTTAAGCACCAGTATGCACGCCCTCACCATTTTTCCCTGAGCCTGCCTTACTGAACATTGCAGTCTTCTGCCAGGAGCTGCCACCACTGCCTTTCATCAGACACTATTTCCAAGTGACCAAACAGTATTCAAAAAAATGAATGCAAGTCTACAAGCTCACAGTAGCCTCAATAGGTAATAACTTCTGCCTTCCCTAAAATGGTCTAGTTGTCTGTTTTCATGGATTATTTTCCTGATGGTTTGTTGATTGTCTGGAACTTATAGTGCAAGCTATTGAAAAGCTTAGCAAATCACTGAATCCCAAAAACGTTTCCTAAAGATTTTATTTACTTGTTTTTAGAGAGAGGGGAAGGGAGGGAAAAAGAGAGGGAGAGAAACATCAATGTGTGGTTACCTTTCACATGCCCCCAATTGGGGACTAGGTACCCAGGCACATGCCCTGACTGGGAATAGAACCAATGACCCTTTGGTTCACAGGCCCATGCTCAATTTACTGAGCTACACCAGCCAGGGCCCAAAAGTGTTTTTTAACTCTCACACATTTAGTATAGGTCATGCTAAACACTTTATAATCTATTTTTTTAGGATTTGTGCTTACCACCTGACTGGACACAGCATCTCACACATTTTAAGGCACCAGTCAAGGAACGATGTTAAGGTTATATCATCAAGGCATTTATTCACATGCCTGCAAGATAGTGCGAATATCATTATATCATTATTTAGATCTTCTTCCCAATAATTCACATTAGTTATTTGATCTATGAACCACTGGAAGGGAGCAGAAATCATTAAGATTCTTCAGGGCATCTTTTAAATTTTGATAGAGTCCATAGTAATGATGACTGCCACGGTGACCTTTCCTTTCCTATCTACAGACGTACAAAATATTATTCTACTGGGAACAGTTGTGTGCTACTTGACAGAAGAAAGCACAAAATCTAAGGGAGTGCTATTTACATCCTAGTTACTATATATTTTTATAAAATGCTTCTAATAAATAAATCATTACATGGTGAGTGTTATACATTGCTTTAGGATGTAGAATTTCTCATGGAACAGAGTGACTTTATCTAATTTGCAAAATGGCATTGTGCTAACTTCCAGCAGCGCCAGAACTGATCATAGTCACTTTTAAGTCCAATTTTGAATGGCCCTAGCTAATACTTAAGTAACTAAGAGAGGCTGGATTACTGTTGAATGATGCCACTGACCCAGACAGAGAGAAAACAGGAAGGAAAGTCTGAACTTCAGAGTTGGAAATGTGAGAGTTGAACTCAGTAGAATGGTGAGGGTTGGAATTTTAGATAGCTGAATTTGTAAGAGTGAATAAGACTGCCCAATATATGGTATACATGTGAGGCAAGGCTACACTCAGGGATAAGATGACCTATTATCTAGGCCTGAAGAGGCAGAAAAGGGAAAAGGGTAATGAGAAACACAAATAGAAAATGGTCAGAGTATTAATAGAGCTAAAGGAAATAATAGCATAAATTTCAAAAGAAAACTTTTAAGAGTAATAGATAGTCCACACTATCACTAAGAGCAAAAAAAAGTCATGGAGGAAGAAGATTGAAAAGAAGTTACTAGCTTTGATAAACAGAAAGTCCTTGGTACCGTCAGCAACAGTAGATTCTATAGGGTTGTTGTGGAAATTAGACTGCAATGGATTGAGGAGAGAATGGAAAGTGAGTTACTAGTGGTCATAAATATAGGCTAGATCTTTTAAAAATCTGGTTTTGAATGAAGAGAGATTATTATTTCAAATATGATTTCTCTTAGAAAAAATGCTACATTAGAAGTTAATATCCTAGGTCAGCCTAAAGCACTTATTTAGTCTAATGAAATGCAGAAACTGATCATTTATGATTAAAATTAGAGGAGAAAAATGCTATTGCAACACATGTAATAAAACAGAATATATTTTAAATACTATATTAAATTTTATACATTTTAATAATAAAGGCTTTATGTGTCTTGTTTGCTTGTAGCTGGAAATGATAGGTTTAACTAAAAGATTATGAGTTGGCAGATTGTTTTACATAAACATTTTACTATGAACCTCCAGAAATGTTTAAGGTTTTAATTTTATTTCTATTTGTTTAAGTTTAATTTCACTTTTAAACAAATGATTGTGTGTCACTTTGAGTCACCCCTGTCACAGGCATTAGTCCTGTAGCTTCCAGCTGTGTGTAGAGTTGTTTGGGTGTTTATAAATATGAGAGATGAAGAGAAAAAGAGGCAGTGGTTAAAAGTGTGTAAAGAAGCTAGTCTCAAGGTCAGTGTGGAGAAAGGAGGTTTTGGTGATTCAAAGGAACTTATTTTTTTAAATACATTCATATCCAAGTTGGTTAAATCTTGAAACAGATCACTGTCCCATTATTCTTTTTTTTTAAAGATTTCATTTATTTATTTATTTATTTAGACAGAGGGGAAGGAAGGGAGAGGGAGAAACAGAAACATCAATGTGTGGTTGCCTCTCACGTGGCCCCTGCTGGGGAACCTGGCCTGCAACCCAAGCATGTGCCTTGACTGGGAATCAAATTGGCAACTCCTTGGTTCGCAGCCCGTGCTCAATCCACCGAGCTACAACAGCAAGGGCGAATGTCCCATTCTTTACTTAAAAGGAAAAAGGCAGAAAAAGCAAAATGGTGAAAGAGAGGATAAAAGTTGAAACAGTGAAGAGAAACAGTGGGAAAGAAATTTTGCAGAACTTAAGCTGACCAAGAAAGTAAATTAATTTTCCAAAATAGATGAGTCTCATAAGCTCTTACTATGTTGCTACAATAAAACACTTCAACTGCTTGTTGGGTGGAATGAAAGATGATGAAACCAAGTTTTTGACATTGTCATAGAGAGAAAAGTCCATTGTTAAGGGGAATTTCTTGGTTCTTACCGATTTCTCAGCCACAGGAAAACTGCACCGATTTAAATGAATTGTTTTGACAAATCTACACACACTGTACCACTGTAAGGACCTCAACTTAAAAGACTTTAATGAGCCTCAAAATGTTAATATCAACAGTTGCTACAGATATGTAATAAGAAATGTTAAAGTAACAATTAAAAAGAATTTGCCTTACTTCTCCTATCTCTTTCCCCCACCTCCTTCCCCAAAACCCCTCAGGCTCAGATTCCTTCACAGATGAATTCTACCTAATATTAAGGAATAGATATTACAAATTCTCAGAATACAAAAAAGAACTATTCACAACTCATTTTATATGGCCAGCTTTATCCTAATCATAAAACCAAACTGTATAATAAGAAAAAAATATTACACACTAATATCTTTCATAAAAAAGAGATCTAAAAATCTCTAATAAAATATTAGCAAATAAAACTCAGCAATATATGAAAAGATAATATAACTTAAAAACTGGCATCTATCCCAGGAATTTACAATCTTAAAAAAAAACAAAAAAGAAAAACCAAATGGTCATCTCAACAAATGTAATAAAAAAAATACTTCACAATATATAAACCTATTCCTTGTTTAATATTCTCACCAAGTGAAGAATCAAAGGGAACTTTCTTAATCCAACATAATACTCAGTGGTGAATGATTGAGTATTTTCCTCCTAAAACTAGGAACAAGGCAAAGATATTCACCTGACCCCTTATATTTAACACTGTACTCAAAGTCCTAGGCAATGCAATTATGCAAGAAAAAGAACTAAATTGCCTATAAGTTGGAAAGAAAGGAATAAAACTGTCATTACTCACAGGTACTATGATTGTCTGGAAAATCTTAAGTCATCTATAAAAAAGCTTCCGGAACTAATACATGAATTTATCAAGGTTTCAGGACACAAGGTCAATAAAGGAATTAATTATAATCCATATTCCAGCAAAGAACAATTTCAAAATAAAAATTTTAAAAAATTACAATAACATCAAAAACCATGAAATATTTAGGGGTATATTTAACAATGATGGGAAAGACATGTACACCGAAAATTATAAAACATTGCTAATAGAAATTAGGTAATCCATAAATAAATAGGATGATATACTATATTAGAAAGTTTGTTTTTGTTAAAGTATTTATTTCCCCTAAATTAATTTGTAGATTTTCTACAATCTCAAACAAAATCCTAGTATGTTCTTAGTTGTCAAAATGGTAAGCTGTTTTTATAACTAATGCGGAAATAAAGAAAGAACAAAGTTAGAGGACTTTCATTGGTAAATATAGAAATTCAGAGAAATAAAACATAGATTCTACAAATTGACCCACACATACACAATTAATTTTTGACAAATATTTGAAGGTAACTCAATAAAAAAATAAAATTTTCAACAAATGGTGCCAGAACAACTTGGTAGCTATATGCCAAAAAAAAAAGCCTTGGTTGCTACTTCACAGCATAGACAAATAATATTGTGGAATGTATCATAAACTTAAACACAGCACTAAAACTATCAAATGTATAAAAGAGAACATAAGAGAACAATTCTGTAGCATCGCTTTAAGCAAAGACTTCCTACTTAAAACTCAAAAAGTACAAATCATAACAGATAAGATGAAATCAATAATTTCAACTTTATTAAACTTTTTAAACTTTTGCTTTTTAAAATATACTGGTAAACTCTAGCTGGGTGGCTCAGTTGGTTGGTGCCTCATCCCACACACAAAAATATTGCAGGTTCCATCCTTGATCGGGGCACGTGTGGACGGCAACTGATCCATGTTTCTTTCTCACATTGATGTTTCTCTCTCCCCTCCCCCCCAAAAAATCAATACACATATACTTGAGTAAGGATTAAACGAGTATATAAGGAAGCCCTCTCTTTCCCCTTAATAATATGTATACACACAAATAATGCCCCCTTTTATTACAAAATCTTTATTACACAATCATAAGCATGCGATTCTGTAACATAACAATGTCACACTCAAGCACACCATATGACATTTTAGGTGAAATGTCCAAATTACAACTATAGATTATTACACCCATATTATTACCCTATCAACCACACCCAAGTAAGCGTTACTTCTACCAGACACTGTATATATACTGGTAAGTTGCTTGTCTAGACCAGATGACAAAGGGTCATTTCTCCCTGCCCCTCCCCACTACAAACACTGAACGAACCACAAGAAGCAACCAAAGGAGAGATCCAGAAGGCAGTAAGATGAGCTAGTTGGGGGTCCCAAGATGGAAGGAAAGGCACAGGGGATGGGCATCTTACCTTTCTCTCCACCCAATAGAAGAAGGCAACCCAGATCTGGTGTTTCCCAGTCCCCAGACTAGTAAGAGAAGGCAGTCCAGGTAGGCCCATTCCATCCAAAGATCAAAAGGGAGTCCAGATGAACCTGGCCCCACAGGGAGCAGAATGGACCTCAGAGCCCTGTTCACAGTAATTGGGCAGGGAAGCCCTCTCTTTCCCCTCTAGGCCTGAGGCTTCCCTTCCACAGCGAGCTGTACCAGAGTGGCAGGGGAACCAGCAAGAAGGACATTGCCAAAACAAGTCGCCCAGTCCTGGAAGCCTCTTTGTCCTGCAGACCTGAGACACCAGGTTGAACAGCCCAGGGAAATACTTTCAACCTCTCAGCAACCTGGAGGCCAGTGGGAGCCCCAGATAAACCAGGAAGAACCAAACAACATCACAGAGTCCCTGAAAACTGAACTGGCACTGGAACCACAGCCCACAAAAACAGGCCAGGACCTGCATGTTGAAGTTAAACAGGAGGACTGCCTAGCAAACTAAAAAGTTCAGAGGAAATTTTAAAAATACAGAGAACTGAATGAAAATAAAACATATCAAAACTTGTGGAATGCAGCTAAAGCAGTGCTGAGAAAAGTTTATTTCCCTAAATGTTTACATTAGAAACAGGGAAAGGTCTCAAATCAATCATCCAAGTTTGATGAAACCTACCTAAAGAAACTAGAAAAATAAGAGCAAATTAAACCTCAAGCCGAAAGGGTGGGAATATTAATGATATGAGCAGAACTTAATGAAACGAAAGCTGGGTAAAAAATTAATAAAATTGATAAAGCTCTAGCAAGACTGACAATAATAAAAAAAGGAAACACAAATCACCAGTCTCAGGAATAAAGTGAGGGATAGTACTCCAGGCCCTGTGCTTATTGAAAAGCATAATAAGGAAACAGTACAAACAACTTTACACCCATACAGATGGGGCAAAATCAGGTTTACAGTTGTAAACACGAGAAACACAGTTTATTCTTGTATTGTTATTTATTAATTATTGTACTATTTTCCATATCAACAACTGTAAATCTACTTTTGTCCTGCCTTGTGTATTTAAAAAGTTAGAAGAAATGTGCCAATTTACCCAAAATGACAAACTATCAGACATCAGCATCGATGAAATAACTTAATTTGTCCTTTAATCATTAAATGAATCTAAGTAATAATTAAAAGACTCCCCAAAAAAGAAATCTCCAGGTCCAGATGGCTCTAATAATTTCAAGAATTAACACCAACTTTACACAATTTTTTTCCAGAGAAGAGAAATAGAGGAAACATTTTCCAGCCTATTCATTGGCCCAATATTACTGATACCAAAACTAGACAAAGACAGTGCAAAAAGTTAAGTACTATGAACTCAGATGAAAATATCCTCACTAGAATATTAACAAACAGAATACAACAATATATTAAAAGAATCATATATGATAACCAAATGAAATTTATTTCAAGTATTCAAGCCTGCTTCAATATTTGAAAATCAATTAATGTAATCCACTATACCAATAGAAAAAATATATATAGTCACATCAATCAATTTAAAGAAAACATTTGATAATATCCAACATAAAATAATAAAAACTCTCATTAAGTTAGACACAAAGGAGAATTGCCTTGATTTGATTATGAGCATCTACCAAAAAAAATCTACAGGCAACATCTTAGTGGTAAAAGACTGGATGCCTGCAGACAAGGTGAAGATATCGACTTTATAACTTTCATTCAACATACTACTGAAGTTCTAGTCACTGAAAGAAGACAAGAAGAAGAAATAAGAGACAAATAGATTAAAAGGGAAGAAATCAAATTATCTCTACTTGCAGATAATATGGTTGTCTAGAACTAATGAGTTTAGCAAAATCGTAGGATAAAAGATAAACAAAAAGTCAATTATTGAATAATCTAATCATCTAACAATGAACATGCAAAAAAAATTAAAAATAGAATACCACTTATAATTGCTCCAATGAAAATAAAAATCTTAATTTTAAATAAATATTTAAAATATATACAGAATTTGTATACTGAAAATTACAAAATGTTGATGATAGAAACCAAAGGCCTGCATCAATGGCACTGTATTCAAGAACTGGAAGATTCAATATCATATAGATGTCATTTCTCCTCAAACTGATATATATAGACCGAATGTAATTCCAATTAACATTCTAGCACATTTTTTGTAGACATAGATAAGCTTATTCTACAATTTATATAGAAAGGCATAAGCCCTAGAATTGCTATCCTAACAAAGAAGAATAAAGTGCGGAATCACTTCATACACTATTAAGGTTTACTATACAGCTACAGTAATCAGCACAAGGAGGTACTGGTGGAGGGACAGACACATAGATCAATGGAACACAGTAGAGGTCCCCAACCTTTCTGGCACCAGGGACCGGTTTTGTGGAAGACAATTTTTCCACAGACGGGTTTGGGGGTGTGTACAGCCCAGTTCCTAACAGGCCACAGAACAGTACCAATCCATAGTCCAGGGGTTGGAGACCCCTGCAAAAGAAAACCCCCAAATGGACCCACAGAAATACATTTAACTGATTTTTGACAAAGGCACAAAAGCAATTAAATGGGAAAAGGATAGCCTTTTCAACAATTGGACATCTATAAGCAAAAATAATAATTTCAAACAAAACCACATGGATTATTCAAATAAACTCAAAACAACGTAAACCTTTACAACTTTTAGAAAATAAATAGAGGAGAACCTTTGGTGTCTTAGCATAAAGCAGTGTCTTTAGACCTGAGAACAAAATCACAGTCCATAAAAGGAAAAATCCATCAATTCAACCTCAACACTATTAAAAGCTTTTGTTCTGAGAAAGATCATGTGAAAAGAATGAAAAGACAAGCTGCAGAATGAGAAAAAAAATGCCAACCACATATCCTAGAATTAGTATATAGAATATATATATGTGTGTGTGTGTGTGTGTATATATATATATATATATATATATATATATATATATATATATATACTGCAAAACTGTGAATCAATAATCTCAGTAGAAAATGAGCAAACAACATGAACAGACATTTCACTAAAGGGAACATACAGATGACAAACACACGAAAAGGTGTTCAACATCATTAACTATCAAGGAAGTGCAAATTAAAACTGCGATGAGACAGCACTACATACCTCTAAGATGAGCTAAAATGAAAAACAGTATGATGACAAGCACTGGCCAGGACACAGAGAACCATATCCCTCATCATTGCTGGTAGAAATGTAAAATGGTACAATCATTTTGGAAATTAGTTCGGCAGTTTCTTATAAGGCTACCCATGCAATATTGCCATATGATCTAGCAATTATACTCTTGGCATTTATTCTAAGGAAATCAAAACATATTCATGCAAAAATCTGTGTGTGAATGTTCATATCAGCTTTAGTGCTAATAGTCAAAAAACTGGAAACCATGCTTGAATGGGTGAATGGTTAAACAAATTGTGGTACATCTATATTATGGAATACTACTCAGCATTTAAAAGGAACACACTGCTGATATACACAATTTTAGAGAATCGTGCTGAGCAAAAAATATTCTCAAAAGGTTACATATTGTGTGGTTCCACTTATATAACATTTTAGTGGTTGTCATGGGATAAGAGTGAGGACAGGAAGAGTCAAGTGGGAGTGGTTATAAAAGAGCACAGTAGGAGCCCTAGTGCAGACAAGTGCTCTCATCTTGACTGTGGTGGGAAAAAAGTAAACCTAGCATACGGTAAAATCTTACAAAACTAAGTCATGAACACATACACATGCACACAAACAGAACCATATACTGGGAAAAATGGGAAGAAGGAAAGAAAAAGAACAATTTTAAGTTGTATTTGAATAAAGTCATTTCTTTTCAGGTTAAAAAATGGAGAAACAAGCCTCAGAGAGTGAGAATTTATTTGCAAAACACATATCTGATAAGATATATATCAAAAATACACAAAATGTTATTTAATAATAGAAGATAACCAATTATTTTTAAAAATTTATTTTAGTGTTCAATTACAATTGCCCTCTTTTGCCCCCCATTACTCTCCCCTTCCCTGCCCCTCTTCTCCCACATCCAATTCTCCCCCCTGATTGTCCTTGTCCATGGGACCTTATGCATGTTCCTTGACTTGACCTTTCCCCTTCTTTCCCATTATCTCCCTCCCTCTCTTCTCTGATCACTGTCAGTTTGTTCTTTATTTAAATATCTCTGGTTATATTTTGCTTGCTTGTTTGTTTTGTTGATTAGGTTCCACTTATAGGTGAGATCATATGGTATTTGTCTTTCACTGCTTGGCTTATTTCACTTAACATAATGCTTTCCAGTTCCATCCATGTTGTCATGAAGGGTAGGAGCTCCTTCTCTCTTTCTGCTGTGTAGTATTCCATTGTGTAAATGTACCACAGTTATTTGATCCACTCATTTACTGCTGGGCTGTTAAATGTTCACTGTTAAATGTTTAGGCTGTTCTCAGAACTTGGCTATTGTCAATAATGTTGCTATGAACATTGGGGTGCATTGGCTCTCTTGAATTGGTGTTTTACCACAAAAGTCCTAGAGGAGAACATAGGCAAGAATGATTCAGATATACCATGCAACAATATTTTCACTGATATGTCCCCTAGAGCAAGGGATATAAAGGAAAGAATAAACAAATGGGACTACATCAAATTGAAAAGCTTCTGCATGGCTAAAGAAAACATTAGCAAAATGAAAATGGGAACCAACTGTATGGGAAAATATATTTGCCCATGACACCTCGGTCAAGGGTTTGATCTCAAAATATATAAAGAACTCACATGATTCCACACCAAGAAGACAATCACTCCAATTTAAAAAATGTGCAAAGGACATGGGCAGGCACTTTTCCAAGGAGGACATTCAGAGGGCCCAGAGACACATGGAAGGAAGTCCAACATCACCAGCCATCAGAGAGATGCAAATTAAAACCACAATGAGATACCACCTCACACCAGTCAGAATGGCCACCATAAACAAATCAACAAACAAGTACTGGCCAGGGTGTGGAGAAAAGGGAACCCTAGTACAGTGTTGGTGGGAGAACAGATATCCTTTCTTTGTTCTCAATCACATGGGCATAAGTGTGATGTTAGTAGTAGGGTTTTTTTTTCCCAATTAAAAAATGTGGAAAATACATATAATATGAAATTTACCATGTCATTCATTTTTATATGTACAATTCACTGGCATTTGTATATTTGTGTTGTCCTGCAACCATCACTATCATTAATCTCCAGAATTCTTTCTTCTTGCAAAACTGAAACTCTATAACCATTAAACAATAACTCTTCATTCTATCCTCCTCCCAGAGCTTGGCAACCAATTTCATTTAAAAGTAGACAAAGAGCATGAACAAACTCTTAACCAAAGAAGATAACACAGTGCCAATAAGCACATGAAGCAATGTTTAACATCATTGGTCATCATGGAAATGCAAAGTAAAACCACAATGAGGAGGCATTATATATAGCCAGTGTAATAGCTAAAGGAAAAATGGTTGGCAATATTGTATTAACAAAGACGTGGAGCAACTGAAACTCTCATACATTTCTGGTGGGAATGCAAAATTGAGCAACCACTTTGGAAAGCAGGTCATCAATTTTCAATCAAATGAAACACACACTTTTAACATGACCCAGAAATTTCACTTCAAGGTGAGATTCTTTTCATTACCCAAAGGGAATGAAAATTCTGTCAAAACAATACAAATAAGGTACTCAGAGGAAGTAATATTTGTGTTGCATACAATGCCATCAGTTATAGTCTTCACATTAAAAAGACTGCTGAAGAGTGAACTCCACTTCATCCTCAGGAAAAGTACATCTCAATAAGAAAGGGAGATTAAGGCAAAATACCAGTCGAACAAGATCTCAGAGTGATTCTTGAGTGGGGTGTCTTGAGCTCCAATATCTACTTATTTTTGTAATCGAAGTAAGAAACTCAGCAATCAGCCCAGAGTACAGTGGTTTGCATATAATTGATGCTCATTTGATATTTGGGAAATTAAACTAAAGTGATCCAAGCCCCACCCACTCTTACTTCAAGTCCTATTGAATTCCCACCTTTTACATGGAACATACTAATTTCTTCCCCTACCACTAACCAACCCTCTTCCTTTCCATCAAAGATATTCCTTGATCCTTTGATTTCCAAGATATTGTACTGTGCCTTACTCATTCAGAATTTAATATAATACACACGTATATGGCATATCTCCCCAATTAGATTGTAGGGCCACTATATCCCATAATGCCTGGCAGAGTGAATTCATCTGTTTACTCTAAATCAAACAAATACTTTTTGTTTGTTTTGAGTGACCAGATTGTGCCTTTCCATATTTTCATTTTCCAGTCATTTCTTAAAGGTATACTTTATCTTGTAGGAGTTTTAGAGTCATAGAAAAATTGCGAAGAGAATATAGGTAGTCCAGTATAATGGTACCCGATTTCCCCCATTAACATTTTTCATTAGTATAATATATTTGCATGATTTTTCAGATTTATTTAGTTTTTACTTTATATCCTTTCACTGTTCCAAGATTCCATATAGGGTACCACGTTGCATTTACTTGTTGTGACGGCTACTGGCCAGCAGTATCCATCACTGCAGATGCTTGTCAAAACACGAGAAAAACATACACACAGACAACCGAGTCCTGTGGGGAAATGGGAATGAAATGGCCACTCTCTCCAGTGGAGAATGCCTTGGCCACCCTCCCTAGTGAAGAGTGCCTTGTTCTTCCACCCAAGCAGACTTTTATTAAACATACGATACAGTTAAGGAAGATAAAACAAGTAGTTAGCTTTGAAAGGGAGTGGCAGATATCCCACTGGGATCCTGAGATTTTGGGATTTTATCATTTAAAAAGCTACAGGACCTAAAAGGCTAGTTTCATTTCCTGCCCATGCCTTCATATTCTAACTCAAGAGCATCCTCCAGCAAGCAGATCTCACAGGATCTTGCATATTCTATGTCCCAGGTCTGATTATCCCAGGGGTCTGCCGACTCTTGTCTGGACTGCAGCATCCCTGTTATTTCTGCAGGCCTGAGGCAGGCAGAGGAGACAAAGGCAGCCGGGAGACTTAGATTTCTCAATGATTCAGGCTTTGACAAAGCCAAGGGGGCAGGGGTCGATGTCGATCACCCCTTCATTTCCACAGCCCCTCAAGTCCTTCCCTGAGGCCTTCACGTGATCATGCCTGTCTTAGGTTATTCCCCCCCATGGGAAATCTTACCCATCATTGGCTAACTGATCAAGCATTGGGGGCCGGCACAGAACAGTCAGCGCTCATGCCAGGGAAATAAGTTTTGTCTCCTTAGTGTCTCCTGGTTCGGAGGTCTCTTACTCAGCCTTAGCCACAGGCAGTTACAGTTTCCTAAGACCAGGCAGGGCAGACCCCAACAACTTGTCATGTCTCTACAGGCTATTCTTAGCTGTGACAGTTTTTCACACTTTCCCAGGGAAACATTTTTAGAAATTTTCATCATGAGTTAATGTTTCTCTTGAAAATCACCTAGAACAGGTAGTTTCATCTTGGTTGACTGTGTCATAACTCTGATGGGGTAAAAACTGAGCCAATAAACTCGTGGCACATTAGACTTCAGCTTGCCACCCTACATAGCTGTTCTCTCGAACACTTAGGGGTAAGATCTAGTGAATAGACATTAATTTCCAGGCATATTTTTAAGGACACTGAGTCATTCCTCCCACTTCCCACATCCGAATTCAGGGTCACCGCATTAGTTTGGGCAAGATTGCTCACTGCACAAAGGCATCCAGCCAAGGGGAGAGGGAACAAATCTAGACCACACATTATTCCACCAGCTGTGTGCCCATGGATTGCCTCTTCCCGTAGGGATAGCTTTTTTTCCTAATGTGAACAAAGCTGCTATGTGGGCTACAGCCCACATTGTCCACCCATTGTCTTTTCACCACCCATTGTCTTTTAAACAGACCAATTCTTCTCCAATGTCCGAATCAGTATTATTTCATCCCTCACCCAAACCACTAAAATTGCCTTCTAATTGCAGTGCATACATACTAAATTCTTTACAATGATGTACAAAACCTACAGAGCTCCCATTTACTCTACTGGCTACATCTACTTTTGCTATACAACATGCAGCAAAGCATGTGATCCAGCCATGAGGGCTATTTCAACACAAGCTTTTCCATGCTTCTAGAAAATGGAACAAAAGAAACCTGAGAGAGATGTGGAGGATCTGAGGTCAAAGAGACCTGGGATCCAGCTGCTAGGTAAAGCCAAGGAGAAGCATGAAGACGTCAGCTTAAAAATGCATGTTCTGTGTGTCTAAGAGTTGGGGCAGTAGACAGCTTTACAGGAGCAGCAGGAAGCCCAAGAAGGTATTGGACAGAGCTGAGAGGAAGGCAGATTCAGGAAAACCCAGCACACAGAAAAAAAGAGCAGATCCAGCAGTGACCTGTGAAGGCCGATATGCAAAGGGCAGAGAGGAACAGTCACATCTCAGCAGAAGACTAGGTATAAACAGCAACTCAGAGGGCTAGCCACAGGTGCTTCACCCCATAGAAACCCATGAATTCAGACCTAGCTTGGGTACAGGGTATACACGCATTAAAGTAACTGAGATTAAGTTTTAATCACCAAATGAAATGAATGTTCTGTCATTGAAAAATAAAGTTAGAATTCCTGGACATCTGGCTTTATGGACTCAGCTGCAAACTATTAACAAATAAAGGCTAGAACTTGTTAATGTGCCTGGTATATAGCAGGTCTTCGATGAATGTTTATGGAAAGAGTGCATAAACCTCATAATAATATTTTAAGCTATCTTTAAATTCTGAAACCCTGTCATTCATTCAAAATCCTCCAGTTTTCCACTAGGTGGCGACCATCATCTGATGTTTTTTACTTCCTAGATTGCTGAAGCATTTTTCTCCCCAGCTGCCCAGGGTTTCTTGTTTGCATTTGGCAGAGGTCTTTTTGACTATTTCACTAGAATCTTCCATGTTTTCTTCTTATACAAAACTACTGGAATTTTCCCCATCTAGTCTTTCACAGGCTGTTCCTATAACTGCCGAGGGAAAAGGCTGAAGAATGGAGCTTCAGCTTATTTAAATACCAGAGCAGTAACAGTAAACACATTGATTTCACTTATGAAAAAATGCTCTTTGACCAGTGTGAAGTGGTATCTCATTGCGTTTTTAATTTGCATCTCTCTGATGGCTAGTGATGCTGAGCATCCTTTCATATGTCTCTGTATGGAACCTAATCAATAAAACAAACAAGCAAGCAAAATATAACCAGAGACACTGAAATAAAGAACAAACTGGCAGTAACCAGACTGCAGTAACAGGGAGGTGGGAGGAGATAATGGAGCAGGGGGCAGGGTAGGGGAAAGGGTTGTCAAGGAACATGTATAAAGGACACATGGGCAAAGCCAAAAGGGGTAGGATCGAGGATGGGAGGTGGGCATGGCTGGGGTTGGGGGGAGTGGTGGAGAGTAAATGGAGACAACTGGACTTGAACGATAAAAAGAAAGAAGAAAAAAATAATTGCAGGATGAGTACTCCAGCCTTGTACAGGGTACCTGGATGTACCACTGGTTGGCCACCATGTCATTTTGGTTGTTGATCTTATCAGGGTGAGTGCCGTTAGGTCTAAACCAGTGTTTCTACAAGCACTGGTATGTTGTACTACCATCTGCAATGCTCGATGAAAATTAATTTCTTCTTTCCATGCCCAGAGATTCTGAATCAGGAGGACCAGGGGCCCCGGCATCTGTCCCCAGAAGAATCTGAAATAAGTAGGCTAAAGCCATACTTACTTCTGGTTTTCCCCTGGTAATAGTACCGGTCTAGATGTGAGTGATAGGTGACCAACCACGCCTGTTTGCCCAGGGCTTTCTTGGTTTCATCACTGAAAACCCACATCACAGGACAGCCCTCACTCCCAAGCAAATTGAGATCGTTGGTCGCTCCAAAGGGGACCTGGGAGGCTGTTCTAGTCGAACCGAAGAATCGTCTTCTCTTCACACTTTCTCTCCTTCCCATCCTCCCTTTGGGCACAGATAACGGAGCATGTTATCCCCACTGCTGTTGGCTGCCAACTCCCAACCACAAAGAAAGCTGCCTGAGGACAGCACTGCGAACAGCAGAACAGAGTCTTAACCCATGCTGGGCCCCTGCCTACCTCTACACAATAAAAACCATCCTTAGTGCTTATCCCAGGGTGATTTAGAGTTCCATCTTGCATGCAATAACATCCTAACCAATGCAGTTTTGTGAACCGAGATGTTAGGAAGAAATATGATAAGGTCCCTTTCAGACAACACGACAGTGTGAACTGAAAAACAGGACATTAGGTTAAATCTCTCATTATTGAATGTGCATAAGGAATTCCTCTGGGTTCTGTAGTATTGCAAGCTACGGGGAAGAGTGTGTGAAAACCTGAATCAATATGTAAGATATTCTTCGAAAGCTGGCACAACAGCTCAAATCTAACAAGAGGAAATTTAATAGCCACAAACGCAAAGCCCTACTTTTAGGCCCAAAACAGCAATTAATTTCACAAGTACAAGTTGGTAGAAACATGGCTTAAGAGCAGTGCGTGTGAAAGATTTAGGGATTTTGGTTGATTGTAAGCTCAGTGTAAGCCAACGGTATGATGTGGTTGCCAAAAATGCTAATGCGATTGTAGGCTGCCTTATTAGAAGTGTAACAAAGATTTCCCTCAGGCCACACCAGCCACAATAACCTTTTACAAAACAGAGTTTCTCTGTGTCTACAACCACCTGTGTTCTCCTGTTCAGCCCTGAGAATTTTAGACACCCTCCCCGTCACCAACTCTTTCTGGGAATCCTTTGGAGTCTTATTGTGAGCTTGTTTCTCTCTTTCTTTTTGAAAATTATCTCAACCATGGACTAAACTAGATGTTTGCTTTCTCAGTCTCACATTCAAACTACTAAAAACTGAAGAAAATCAAGTAAATGATAACACTACTAACGCACCATCCCCATCCGCAGCTGGGCCTCCACACTGGTCAGCAACCTTTCATGACCCCTCAGCGGGGCTCCGACCTCTTTCCCACTGGTTTTCCCTTTTCTCCTCAAGACCCATGCCTCCTTTCTTCTTGTGGGTAACCTCCCCTCTTTCTTCATGGAAATGTAAGCTGCATTAGCATGGCCATTGTCTTTATCTGCTCCCTCAAGACCTCAGCCCGTGATTTTCTAAACACCGCCATGGGTCCTCCCCAAACCAAGACACTGAGACCAGTGGAGGCCAACAATCATCTCCAGCTGGACATCCTCTGAGGACTTCCATGGTCTGCTCGAATCCCTTTGGTCCCAAGGCCTCGGTCCTTGCAGAACAAGGAACCAAAGCACGGGGGTCCTGTAACTGCCAGGTAGAGCTGTGTTCCAACAACGCTGTTACCTGGTGTCAGCTGGCACCTCCATATCGCAAGCAAAACAGCTCCTGCAGCCTTTTCTGATGGCCTCCTTTCAGTGGGACTGAGAGTGAATGCCTCTTCTTTTTCGTCGTCCCCACCTTCACTGCTCACCACTCTACACCCACCGCAGGCAACCAAGCGTTCTTCTTTATAATTTCGTCAAACCATAAAGCTTTCTGGGACGTCATCTTATAGAGCTAACTGTTCCAAAGGGTCTGTTTCTCCAATTTGCCCCTCATGCCTAAACATACTTCAGCCCTGCTGTGAACACAACCCAGGCCCAAGACAAGTCTCTCCACCCGGAAAACTAGGGGCCAGTGAACAGGGAGACAAATTCCTGACTTAGCATCTCAGAACCTCTTCCCAGCTTTCAACTCCTCAAAACACCCTCTCCCCATCTTCACCGCTGTTCTGTGTCTGGCCCCTCTCACCCCTTCAGAGCTTGTTTCTGTACAGAATCCTCATCATCTTTCTTTAGGGGCTTTTTCTTTTTTCTTGTTTTCCTTTTTTCCCCCCTGTATACACACTCCAGTCTCAATAACCCCTCTAAGAAATAAAAAATAAGAAATTAAAAAATATTTTGACCCAGTGCCATAAACTAATAAAACTGGGCCCCAGAGAAGAACCTAATGTGAAGCCTCCTCCGTAAATGAGCTCACATCTTTCTTTCTCTTTTGAGTATTGGAATTGGAATTGGCAAAGTCGCAAGTCTTTTGGGGGTGGGACTGGAGCGGGTGTTGAAGGATGTGAGGAATACAGTGAAGTGAACCGAGATAGATGCCAAGGGTGGGGTTTCCTCCTTCTCTCCCTGCTTTTACAGCACTGGGCTTGAATTACAAAAGAAACGATGTCAGGTCCGTTTCCTGAACCCAAGGGCTCTGGGACTGCAGCAGGCCCAGGCGGGCTCCAAGCCACCAAGGCTGGGCCGCCACTTCTGTCTGTCCCTGTGGTGGCTCGGCCTCGACACATCCTTGTTCTCTTCAATTACAACGCCCAGACCTCACTCATTCTCCAGATGAGCCCCCTGATTTCCAGCCTCGCTGCCATCAGCTTCTTTTTCCCATTGTTACCATACTGTGTTCCTCATTAACCTGCGTCCAGTTTCCCGATGCCCCCACCCATCTCTCCTCAACCAATTTTATGCTGCACCCTTTTCCCTGATCTATGGAAACCTCTCTCACTGAGGTCCCCCATGTCCACCTTGTTGCTAAATTCATTGACCATCCTCCAGGCCTTTTATTGCTTGAATTCTCCACAATATTCTTTACTGGTTTTTATCTATGTTTTCTTGAACATTTTCTTTCTTGGCTCATGTGAAATCATTTGCTTTAGGCCCTCTTTCTACTTCCCAAGGCATTTCATCTCAGTCTCCTTAACTGTCACTTATTTCCTTAAGCATAGTGTTCTCCAAGATTCTGGTCTTCTTCCTTCACCCTGTTCTCTTCCCTCCCTCCTTGAATGATTGTACTCACTCCCATGGTCTCAGCCAGCATTCGTAGACTGCTCACTTCCAAAGCTTCCTCTGAGCTCCCAACCCGTTTTCCCTCTAAATATAGGTTGAATATCTAGAGACTTCAAATTCAACATGTTCAAAGTTTAACCCAAATTATGTTCCCTCCACCCCAACCCTAGGCCTTCTCTGCCTCCAGAATCTGTACCTCTGTTAATGATACTATGTTCACAGCCCTGGGTGCTGTCTAGAATTTCTCCCTCTCCACTACTCCCCTGCAGCTCTGTAGCTTAGAGCCTCATATTCTCCCTAGACCCAACTTCCCTGATGTAATTTAGGCCTTTATCATTGTGCAGATGACGATGGCCTTCCTGAAAGGTACCCTTACCTCTGTCTAATGCCCCACCCGCCCCCTACTACCTGTCTATTCTCCTCACTGTTACCAGATCACTTTTTTGTTAATGACGTGCTCATCTCAGTTCCTTGCTTAAAGTCTTTGAACAGTGACTGTGACTTCTCACAGACTTCAAGACAAATGCCTAATTCCTTATCATGAATGATAGCACATCATTATCTGCTCTTCCCAGCCTCTTTATCACACTCTCCAGCAGCCCTCATACTACAGCCTCAGAGTTATCATTCTCAGAATATTCTGCTACCATGAAACAATACATAAGTGAATAAACAGGAGATAGCAAAGCCTTCATTTCCTTAAAAAAACATCAGGTTAACTCCAGACCTCATGGCGTTTCTCCCATGAGGGATACCTGTATGCTTCTCCCAGCACTAGGCTGTGTGATCCCTGATGGTAGTAGTGGATTTTCTTTCTTATATCTTTATCTCTAATGCTTAGTATAGTGCTTGGACTATTATATTATTCAATAAATGGATGGGAGCAAAAAACTTTTAAAAAATGGAAAGATGAATGAGAAAGAGAAAAAGAAAAGGAAACAGAAAAAAGAAATAAAGAAAAGAAAAAAGAGAGAACAAAGAGAAATGGGAAGAAAGAAAATGAAAAGAGAGAAGGAAGGAGGAAGGAAGGGCTGTTCTTAATGGCATTATTCTACAATCTTTTTCAAATCATATTTTGCCATTGGCCAGTCTCTCTCTTTGTCTTATAAACATGTGCAGCCCTGAAAGCTTACTATATATATATATATATATATATATATATATATATATATATTTAATCAAGTAACCTAATAAAATAATTTTTTTGAGAGACAGAGTATCTAACCTAAAGCACTTAAGAATCCTTCAGAGAGGGAGCATCTAAGCATCAGCAGACTGCTGGGGATCTTGTTGAAGAAAAGGAGAAATGTTAGGAATTGAAAAGAATTATTAACATTGTGTCTCATTAATATTTAACCCTAAGTATACCTTGAGCAAACAGGAGAGAGGATATTAAAGTTTCCCCCTCTTCTCATTGAATATTCTAACTATCCTAGACTCCCACTTTAGGCAAAATCAGAAGCCTGGAGTGACAAGATTAAACATTAAAGTCTTTTCTTCTTATTTTCTTTTCTAGAACTGACACCGTGTGCAGGCACCTTCCCTTTGTCTCAGGTGCTTCACCTTTTTCCCAGCTGTTACGGGGGACCTAAGAATATCCTGGGTAATGGCCCCATCAGGTAAGGCTGGACATGGGGAAGGGATTTCAATGCCAAGAGGTCCAGGAAAACTCCCTGTGGCTAAAAGGACAGTCGTAAATGCCACCCGTTCATATCAAGGCCAGAGAGGCTGCCCAGGACAAATTTGAGAGGCTGAGGTGAAAAGCTGTGGCATCAAGATAATGTGAGCTCTTTCCAAAAAGCGGTCATATAATATGGAGGCTCCTGAGCTGATGATGGAAGAGGAAGTATGACATTTTTAACCTTAAAGCCCTTGTCCAGAAATGTATACCTTCAAGAGGTTTGATTCCTTGCCTTCCTTATCTCTGGTCTCTGAGGGAGAAATAAAGGAAGACGAGCATTCATGAATGACTCATTAAACTGCAGTCGGTGTGGTGGAACAGGGCTGGGACCTGCATGTGAGTGAGGGAGTGACCGAAGTCAAGGAGGGGAAAGGTTGGCAGGAGTCAGGATGACTTCCCTGGGATGGTGAGAGTTCTTTTTCCTCGCACGAAGACATTTTTTCATTGTTTTGAAATAGAGAGATAGGGAGAAAAAGAGAGAGGAAGGAGAGAAGGACACACAGATGTGTGAGAGAGCATCAATCGCTTGCCTCCCATATGAGCCCCGACCAGACATCCAACCTGCAGCCTTGGGTGCACGGGATGATGCTCCAACCAACTGAGCCACACCAGCCAGGGCAAGCTGGTGAGGAATTTGGACTTTGTAGGTAATGAGAACCCCTTAATCGAAAGGTTTTAAGTTCAAAAGTGAAACAGATTTAGTTTTAGGAAGGGGATTCTGGCAGCAGGTAGGAGAGAGAGAGAATGAAAATGAGGAGACTGGTTAGGAGGCTTTGGCGATAATCCAGAGTAGACTCTGTGATAGAGTTCCAAGTTGAGGCAGCAGAAATAAAGGGAAGTGGTGAAAAGATCAGCGAAAGGAAGGAAGGAGCTACAAAATAGAAAACGGAAGGGTGGTAGGAGACCTTTTCCCCTGTTTGCCTGACTTCAATTAGGTTGTCTAATTTTACTAGCTGCTCTCTAACCCAGCGAGCTCACAGAGTAGGACACTGTTTTCATGTTCCCTACAAATCTGAGCATTTAAGGCAGAACATATCAGCAGTACTGCCCACTGCAGCGCCCACGGAGCCTTTGAATGGTAATGAACCCTGAGCGCGGTGCCATGCTCCCTCCTGGCTGCAAATTCTGTTGGGTACTCTCTTGGTCAACAAAATCACTGCCTTAAATCAAAAGTACATCAGTAAAGACATGCTCTAGGCATTAAATAGAAATATTCCTTAACTCTTCAGAGGTCTCACCGTGTATTTTTAAATTGTTGAAATGTACTTGAAAAATATTTGAAATGTACTTCTTGTTTTAAGGTTATTTATAATGTTCTATTGACTGTTTACAACACTTCCTTTTGGTTATAATTGAAATAAGAATCAGTGAAAAAACATAAACTTGTGAAATTAATAAAGTAATTTCTGATAAAATATATGTATTTTTTAGTCATCCTCTCACCTAATGTCAATAAGAATCATACCTGGTCAGCATTAAACATTTGCCTTCTGAGGTCTGTCTCTAGAAATTTTTATTCAGTAGGATTAGAGAAGGAGGCAGACCCTGACTGTCTTTAGCTTCCCCAGGTAGCTGTGATGTGCTCGGCCCATGAGCACACTTTGGGAAATGCGCACTCTCCCTTTTGTACTAGGTTCACAGTATTGTGTATCAGTAAAACGTGTTTGACATTTCCCTCATCTACAAAGGTTTTGACTCCTTCACTGAATCCAGGGGTCATAATTAGTTTGGAAATCAGGATCATCAGATAGTAAAGGAAAATCTTCTGATGTTTGATTTACATTGGGGGAGAAAATGATGGCTTCTTATACTGAGGGTAGGGCTGTAGACCAGTTAAAGATCAGGAGATCCTGCCCTCAGGATGCTCTAAAGCTGACATCCCTGATGTCTCTGGCCCTGGGCTGCGGGGATTTGGAGGAAAAGTCCTTCGAGCTCTAGCAGGGGTTACCAGAACATGGTATTCACAGTCGGACTTGGGTCAGGATCCAAGAAGGAACAAGTAGTAATTCAGGACAAGAGTGACTCTCAAGTCCTGGGAAGAAAGCTGGGTCAGGAACCAAATGAAAGGTCAGAAGATACAAACATTTAAGGAGGAAACCCGGTATAAGACAGTGATAATGGCCTTGGATGAGCCCAAGGACCACTGGCCAAATATGAAAGAGCAAAACCCCGAATACCTAGGTCTCATCCCAGATGAACTCTGGAGGCGGACCCAAGCACAGGGTTTCTGAAAGTTCTTCAAGTGATTCTATGTGAAACCAAAGCTGGCATCCACTCCTCTAAATACCTTCTTTCTCTGAATAGCTTATTGCCTTGACTGAGGGTGTTCATTGGTCCAGTCGCAAATGAAAAGGCTCACATTCTACTACTTTTAGTCAATACCTATTGCTCTTCCAGCTCCAATATTAAGACCGAAAGGGTGTTTTTCCTCCTCCCCACCCCTTCCTCTTTCTTTCTGTGTGCTCTATTATACACTGTGTAAATACGGTTTTGCCATGGCACACGTAAATTCCATGTACTTATTTGTCTTTTCCACTGAGCTTCCGGAGGGCAGGATTTATGTCTTTATGTTCCCATCCCACTTGGCATATAGCCTGGCAGGTGACGGCTCCTCCATAAATGTTTATTGAACCTTTAAGAATTGAATAAATATTTATTTATTCTTAAATACATATTTAACCATGATATAACTTGTTTTTAACATTTATACAAGGAAGAGATTGAACTGTATTTTTTATATTGTCTCTAAATCTTAATCCCTTTGACATCTAAAATTCTGTGATTTTTTTTTCTCCCTGTGTCACACAAAAAGTATGTATATGATTCTGGATAAAATGCTTTAGGTTTGTGCTTCCTAAACTTTAATATGCACACTACTTACCTGGGGAGTCTTATTAAAATACAGGTGATAATTTGGGAGGTCTGGAGTGAGGCCTCAGACTCTGTATTTTTAATAGGCTCCCAGGTCACGTTGGTGTGTCTGGTCAAGCATGACCAATTGTGCTTTGAGAAGCACAGTGTCAGGAGACTGATCCTAGCCCTCTCTGAGTTCACGCCGTACGTTGTGAGAAGGGAAGTCCTTAGCACCAGGCTGCCTGGGTTCAGACTCTGGCCCTGACACTCCTGAGAGCCAAGTCACTTAACATATTTGTGCCTCAACTTCCGCATCTGTAACAGAGGCATAATAGTAAGGTTTTTATGAGATGAACAAGTTAATTCGTATATAATCCTTTCATGAATTGTGCTTCACATATAATGAGGACAATAAATATAAACCATAAATATACTCATTTTCCAACTGCTTGCTTAGCAGTGATTAGTTCTATATATGCAAGAGCCTTGATTTTTTTTTAAATCTTGAAATTAGTAGAAAGCAGACTGTTCTCCTTTTTTACATTAAGAAAGCAAATACTGGATACTTAGACCAAGAAAGGCTCAGAAGAGAGAAAAAAAATTTTACTTATTCTCCACTAACAACGTTCCTCTGACTTTCCACCCCACCCCCCACCGCCCCCTCTGCAAAACTTTGTTACCATTTTCAAAAAAGGTAAGATGCAGGACTAAAATCCATTAACAACAACAACAACAACAACAACAACAACAACAAAAGCAACTCTGGCCAGAGCCTACAAACAGACACTCAGCACAACATAAATATCAGCACAAAATTTTTCTTTTAATAATAAGATGCAAAGCTCGTTTCCTAACACTAATATATCAGTTCTTTAGCAAGCCAATTGCTTTTCAATAAGAGTATCAAACTCTTAGAAAGTCGTCAAATGCAAGAAGGATTGCACCAACCTAAAATAATTAAATAGCAAGCATAGGGCTTAGTTCCAGACAAGGAGGAAAACATTAGAATCAAAGAGCAAAAGAAGAAACAAACAAAAACAGGAAATCTAACATTATCTGGAACCTTGTGTTACTTTAAGGAGAAAGAGAAAAGAACAAAAAAGAGGCTCAGAACAATCATTGAGTCCTTATTATGTGCTGAGTGCTTCAAGTGTATCCGAGTTCTGAACATCCAGTAACACTCTCTGGGGAAGGCGTGAGGAACCTCATTTTATGGATGAGGAACCTGAGAGCAGGAGGGTTGGTTCTACTTGCCAGACTTAGATCGGACAGAGCTGGGATTGGAATCTACTACCGTTGGAGACTCTATTACCCCAGTCAATCCCATCTCCTAAAATACACTGGGAAAGAACCTCCAGATCTGAGCCTTCTCAAATTTAAATCGACTTTAGGTCATATAACAAATACAATCCAGGACAAAGTGAAGTAGAAATGAATACATAAAACAGCTGAAATTGTGCCAAAGCTACTCTCTGCCTTTTAATAGTTTTCACTGAAAGAGTAAATCCTGGGACCCAAACAAGTTAGTCAGGACTGTTACTAGTTCTGTAGGCTTGGTTTACAGCTCCCCTGGACTCTGGCCAGGTGCAATACAGTTTAACTGGCTGGCCCTTTTTTTGCTTTAAGGTATTTTTTAAGAAGGTCTGCCCTGCTGGGTGGCGTAAAGTGTAAAATTCACCAGTAGCTTGAATTCTGCCCCTGGCTTCTTGTGTTGAAGCTGAGGCTGTTTGAGTTGCCATCTCTGTTTTAGTGTGAATTCCATCGGGCCTCTGAGCCCTTGTTAAGGGAAGGAGGCTAACCCACAGGGAAACATGAATTCAAGGGGCTTGAAAAATGGTTTCACACCCACAGTTTAGTTTATCCAAAGGCCGACCTACTTACCTACTCATTTGTAAGCAAAAACAGCTAGACAACCTGGCCTATTGGTTTAATCAATACCTCATTATGCTGCGAGATTCTTTTCATATCCTGATTTCTTTGCATTCATTGACTACATTACCTTCTTTTAGTGATGAACCTAGTATGTTCCACTTGGTTTAACTACAATGAAACAAACAAACAAACAAACAAACAAAAACAAAAACAACCCTTACCCCTGTTTGAAATATTTAGGGAGTCTATTTTTCATACTCAGAGAAATCCAATTATTTCTTATTCAATATAATTTCCTGTGACAGAAGAAAGAAAATCACTAATAATGACACTGTTAAAGTAAAATAACTTGGCCATGTTTCACCAGTTTGGTTTTTCCTAAACCGAAAACTATCCAAGTCTTTTTATTTAACTTTGTTTTCCTCCGAATGTAGGAATAAATGGAAAGTGAAAGTTCATCACAGCCTATAATAATTATGTCAGAAATGTACTAATTGCCATAAAGAAGTACTGAAATACTTGGAATAGAAAATGACTTCAAATTCTAGGTTATCTCACAGCCTGTCAATAGAGTATTATTGTCTGTACTGTGTATAGGTTAAATATTTTCTGAATACTGAGGTGACTTGGACATTATAATCTTTCTTTGGTAATTCAAAAGTTATTTTTAAAGTCCAATACATTTTCAAAGTCAGCATAATAAACAGCAATTAATATAATTTAACCGTTACTGCCAAAACACATGTTTTTAATTTGTGTGTGAATGTTTTCCAATAAAACTTTATTTATGAAAACAGGTAGTAAGTAGGCTAGAGTTGGCCCATGTGGACTATAATTTGCACAAATGTCATTTTTAAGAGAAATGCCAGGTTCATAAAATGGCCACTAAACCATCTTTCATGGTAACACATACTACTTTGAAAAACATGTCCTTTTTGCATTTTCATTTAAAATACAATATTGAGAAGCAACTGTTTTAGCGGTCATGAATCTCCACACCCTACAGCTGATCAAAATGCACCTGCATGTGATTTCCCGCTCCCTGCGTGCTGCCATTACAGGAGTGGGGGTTAGTGTGACAGACATATTCCTCACCGAAACCCCTGGTGACACTAAGTGCCAAAGAAGTTAAAAGGCACATTTCAAATACACAAAAGCCAATCTAGGCATTAATGTTCCTCATAAGTCAATTTTCAATGTGTTTAAGCCAAGGAAACTTCCCATTCAACTTACAGTTTCTAAGGAACTAACCAATTTTTCTATCTAAACTGGAATCAAAACTCGGACATAGTTTCAAGACTGTTTGAAGTCATTATGAGTCTTCAGAGAAATGTGCTTTTGCAATATTAAAAAGGAAACTTAACTTTCTCATTTGAAGAATTTGGAGGATTTATCCAGTAAGTAATATTGATATATTGACTATAAAGTGAGGTATTCTGTAATGGAATGCACTAACTCAATCGGTAGCATTCACTGGATGCATTAAACACCCACCAGACCTGAAAAGAAATATGAAATAGAACATGTGCATCCATTATGTTTACAATAAAATCAGACATATTCTTAACATTTTAGTTACAGAGAGATTTCTAAAATGTAAATTCCTTTGTAATAAACAATAACTGAGTGGGAAGCTGATTGGAGGGTAGAGAACAATATGGACATTCTGCACATCAGATGGATAAAGGGAAAAGTTTTTGAGAAACCACAGCTCCTTAGTAATAGAATGATGGTGGCAAAAATCAGAACTGGCATGGAATCATGGAAGAACTTCCTGAGACCAGTTACCTGAGAAGTGGTTCTGTAAGTGTGCTGGCTGCCCGCAAGAGCTTCACACTGTGTAGGTGTCCTGGTTATGATTCCATCACCCCATTGCCACCCCATTGTTACCCCATTGCCACATACACAACACATTTTCACCTTAGTTTCCCAAAGCCCACCTTCAAAGTCTGTCTCTTACAAAGCATCTTTATAACTTTAAAAATCATCTTCTAAGAGTATAGTAATGTGATCAATTTGAAAAGATGTAGTAATTAATCAAAAGTTAAAAATAAAATATATTAATATTACCCTCTCTCATTTCATTTCCTGTTCTTAGTTTTATTTATTTTTTAAATTTCATTTAAATTGTTGTTGCAGTACAACTTTCTATCCTTTACTCCCATCCCAACCCACCCACCCAACCCTCCCCTCCTCCCTCCCATTTCCACCCGCCCCTAGTTTTTATCCATGTGTCCTTATACTGGTTCCTGTAAACCCTTCCCTTTTCCCCTGAAATTCCCCTGAAATTCCTTGTCTCTCCCCTCTGAACTCTGTCAGTCTGTCTTATTTCGTGTCTTTGGTTATGTTTTGCTTGTTTCTTTGTTTTGTTGTTTAGGTTCCTGTCAAAGGGAGATCATATGGTATTGTCTTTCAACGCCTGGCTTATTTCACTTACCATAATACTTTCCAGTTGCATCCATGCTGTTGCAAAGGGTAGGAGCTCCTTCTTTCTTTCTGCTGCTAGAATTCCATTGCGTAAATGTACCATAGTTTTTTGATCCATTCATTTACTGGTGGGCACTTAGGTTGCTTCCAGCACTTTTGCTATTGTAAATTGTGCTGCTAATTGGGATGCATAGGTTCTTTGGACTGGTGTTTTAGGGGTCTTAGGATATAATCCTAGCAATGGAATTGCTGGGTCAAAAGGCAGATCCATTTTTAGTTTTCTGAGAAAATTCCATACTGTTTTCCATAGTGGTTGTACCAGTCTGCAATCCCACCAACAGTGTACTAGGGTCCCCTTTCACTACAACCTCTCCAACACGTGTTGCTTGTTTATGATGGCATTCTGACTGGTGTAAAGTGGTATCTCATTGTGGTTTTAATTTGCATCTTAGCTTTATTTTTGAATAGGTAATTCATTCGCTTAGTACAAAATTCAGGAGCTAATAATATTTCACAAACTTCTATATGTTGTGAGAGACATGGTTAGGCGACAAAGGCCTGAAAGTAGTAAACTCCCATTAATGTCATATCTCACTTCCCTTCCATGTCCCACTACAAGATTTCAGCACTCCAGTTTTAATTGTGTATTGTATCCTCATTACTGTGAGGCATTGCTGTACTAATGTACAGAATTTCATTATGACATTCTTTATAAACTGTGTAGCATTTAAATTTTTACGTATGATCTTATACCATCTCTGTATTCTAATATGTTACTCCTTGTAGACACCAAAATGACTACTAAAATATGTTGCTTCTATAGCTCATATGAGGAATGTGAACAAGGAATGCAATGTAAATCGTGTAGGTAAGGTTTACTGAGAAAGGTGTGATAGTATTAAGAAATGTGCCCAATGAAAAAATTCTTATAACAAAAAGTTTACCTTTAAAATTTTATAAGTAAAAATCGTACTATGAAAAAACAAATTTGTAAAATGCTAAATCTAGCACGTAGTCCAAACCCCTCCCCACCGTGGTAGAGGAGGAACTTTAGGCCCAGAGAAATGAAGCAAGTTGCTGAAGTTACATTAGCTAATTAATTACAGATCCGAGACTAGAAACAAATCTCCTAATCCCCAATCCTGCTCTCATTTTGTTTTCAGATTTTTCCTTTTTGCTCATTTCCTTTGAATGTCCTGCAAAGATGGTATATATTCAAGTTATGAATAGGAGGTTCTCTCATATCTTTGTGGGAAGAAATAAGAATATAGGATTATGAAAGAATTGGATGAAGTCATGGATGATATATTTATAGTGATTTAATGAAAAAATTAGATATCTTTGCAGAATATCATCAGAATTTCCCCCCAGATATGGCTGCTCTGCTTTGTTGAAAATGAACTCTCTAGAGTGATGGCCACGCCTTGGAGTTCATCTCGGGGTCGAGTGTCACTCAAAGGCTCCCTGCCCTGGCTTCTGTGACACTGCCTCGTCTTGGCTGTCTTTTTGATCCCCGTTTAGTCCTCATTCCCTCTCTGCTTCCGTCATTCTTTCCCCTCTTTAAGACCCTCTGCTACTCACTGGAACTTCTCTTTCACTGTTACCCATCATCTTTTACTATATTTTTCTGTGTAGATGCTTTGCTTCCACAATTTCTCTCTCCTATTCTTCTGTTGACCTTCATCCAACTGCCCCTGCAGAATCTCCATTTGAATGTCCTGCATGTACCTCAAATCATGGGAAAGGCCTGGGCCAGAGGAGCTTGGGTGGGACGATTAAGTACTCAGTTCTGGGACACAATCAACCCAATAGGAAATAAGCCTCCTGTAGAGAGGTTATGAAAATACAATGTTACGAGGGTTAAAATGGAAATGGAAGCACGGCACTGGGGTGGCTCCCACAGTTTTCTATCTCCCTCCTCAAACCTGCCCCTGGGTTCACATACCTCTCAAACCTGCCCTCATTAGGTTACACCCAAGGAAAATGTAAGGTACTATCCAAATAACTTTAAAATTATCAAAAATTATAAATAGGGTAAGCAAAAGAGAAGAGTATTAGGGAACTCATAACTTGGAAAAAACTCATCTAGTATGCAAATCAAATTAATGAGACCTGAAGGGAATGTAGACAAAAGGAATGAGACAAAAGGAAATAGGGGAGAGAAGAATAATCAGGGCAAAATAAACAGTCTGTGCAAAGGCCCTCAGGTAGGAAAGGGTCCAGAAGAGTTTCTGATCCACTCATTTACTGGTGGGCACTTAGGCTGTTTCCAGCACTTGGCTATTGTGAATTGTGCTACTATGAACACTGGGGTGCATACGTTCTTTTGAATTTGTGTTTCAGGATCCTTAGAGTATAGTCCTAGCAGTGGAATTACCAGGTCAAGAGGCAGTGCCATTTTTAGTTTTCTGAGGAAATTCCATACTGTTTTCCACAGTGGCTGCACCAGTCTGCCTTCCCACCAACAGTGCACTAGGGTTCTCTTTTCTCCACATCCTTTCCAGCACTTGTTGTTTCTTGATTTGTTTATGACAGCCATTCTCACCTATAAGTGGAACCTAATCAACAAAACAAACAGGCCAACAAAATGTAACCAGAGACATTGAAATTAAGTACAAACTGACAGTAACCAGAGGGGAGGTGGGAGGGGATAATGGGGGGCTAAGGGAGGAGGGTTTTCAGGAACATCTATAAAGGACACATGGACAAAACCAAAAGGGGGTAGGACAGAGGGTGGGAGGTGAGGATGGCTGGGGTGTGGGGATTGGTAGGGGGGAAATGGAGACAACAGTACTTGAACAACAATAAAAAGATAAAAATAAAGGAGGAAAATGAAAAGAGTTCCTGAGAGGTTCCCAAGGAGCCCAAGGCCAGCGCCTGGCCCTGGCCCTGGCCCTGGCCCACTACGCACAGGGTATTTTCAGTTACAACCTGAAGGAGGTGAAAATATACCTTGTGCCAGTCAGGGAATTCCTAGCAGGCCACAGAGTTAGGGACTGGGGTTTGACAAAGCAGTTGGTTTTGTCTTAATGAGTTTTTAAGAGGTGGTATATTCTTTCCAATATCATAATCTTTGGGAGATAGGACAGAACTAAAACTTCTGCATTTTCTCCCTAAAAATAGGGTTTTATGAGCTGACATCTGAGGAAAAGTGAGGTCGGCCCACTTGATTCATGCCTGAGAAGTGAGTGGTGCTCTGGCACAATGTTTATTCCTAAAGTTTCTGGATTCGTTATCTTGATATTAAGATTAAAAAGAAGACTGAGGAAGAGCTAGTCCTTTCTCTCAGATCCGCCTACTAACATGACCAGTAAGCCTAAGAATAGAGCGAAAGATAGTTCAATGAATTTTCCAAACTTCTAATTAAATGAGACACAAAAAGTCATGGCAATGCTGCTACGATTACTTACTTTGGATTCTGCCTCTCCTACACTCACAAAATCAACGGGCAAAGCCTCCGACGGCTGCACAGCTCTGATCACAGCCCAGAGCAGTTTCTATTTTCGAGTCCCTGTTTTCTGCTATTCAAACACACTCTGGGATTTTTTTTCTCTACAATTGAAATGTTGGTTGCTGCCCTGTTACTTAGCCAACATTGCATGATTTTAATCCAGTCTGGCCGTATCTAAGGGGGGAAGGGCACCAACTTTGTAAAGCAAATATCATCCCAGTCTGTCTCAAGACTGGCTGGGTGTTTTTTTCGGCCTATTTAAGATTGCTACAGATGTTGGAAACTGAATCATTATGGAATCAAAGTCCCCATTAAAATGCTCTATTTATCATGCTGAATCAATAGAACGCAGTAAGTTAATACTAGTTTCCCGAGGCAATGAGTCAATGGAATATTTTAAAGTTAAATATTTTATTCTTTGTTCGGTTGTATTGTGAGTTTGTCCAGTGGTTGCACAATCACTCGATTAGCCTGCTATTCTGGGTCCAGAACTCCTGGGACACTCTCCAACACATTTTTTTTCCCCATCAAGATAGTTTATTACTAACAGGTTATATAACCTAACAGCTTAAATGATAATAGAAACAAAACCAAGTTTCTTCTCCATGGAATTTAAATTCTAACAATATTTACATTAAAAAAAGTATATATTTTTTTCCTCAAGGACCATAAACCAACATTAGCTGTAAGTCCAGTACAGTTAACAATGAAAATAGTGTGCAATTCCAGACTCGGCTACTCCAAAGTCTTTCTCTCATTCTTTCTTACCAACAAGAACTTTTTTTTTTTAACTTGACAGTAAGCCTAAAAGTACAGACCTTGTTAGACTTTCTTGCATCAGGGGGGAACCGTGTGACCCAATTCTGGACAGTTAAAAATATAAGGTGAAATTCTTGACGTGTTTTCTGGGAAAGCTATTGTTTTCCTGAGTATGTGTAAGAGAGAGAGAGGGGGATGGGGGAGAAGGGAGGGAAGTAAAAAGGAAGAAGGAAAAAAAAAAAGAAAGAAAAAATTTTCCCTTCCTGCCTGGGGCTCAGAAGTGGTGGCTGGCTGTGAAGCATCCAGTCTGCAGCATTGAGCTGGAAACCTCCTACTGCAAGGGGGGAGCAAGAAACAAAATAATCTGTATTCTCGATGATTCCTTTCCAGCAGATGTGCATCAGTTCTGGACTTCTTCCTCTCAGATTGCTTATAATCTGAAAAAAAAAAAAAAAGAAATCCCTTTATGTTCAAAAAAGAGTGTGCCAGTTTTGCGGCCCCTGGCTGCAGGGGATCTTAATTGCTGAAACACCCACCCTACGTGCCCAGTGCACTAGGCTGCACGCGTCTGGGGGGATGTTGCCTACTTGCATCCTGTAAACCGTGTGGCCCTGTCGCTGTGGGATGCTAAGAGAATTCTGGGGATTCAAAAAATTAGTGACCTATGGATTCTCCTTTTCAGGAATTTATGACCTAATGAGGCACATTTGTAAACAGCTACCATGTAATTTTATCTGCCAAGTTCAGATTTCACAAGGACACCCTGGGATAGCCCTCAGGGTAAAAAGTGGTCTGGCATCACACTTTGGGAAGCTTGCTTACTAGAGCTTCACAGGGTGTGCTGGTGCACTAAAGGCTCTGAAGAGTTCTGTAACAGAAAAAGGCTATATAACTTTTTAAAAAATTATTTGTCTTAAAAATGCCATGATTTTACTGCTTTATTTTACATCCCAGCACCTCTGTAAATGGCACAATTCACGGTGCTGCTGTTTGCGTATATCATTCAAGTAGCAGCTAAACTCTGAGCCCTTATCCTGCGACCCGAAGTCAGATACCGCAGTTGGTAAAAGAAGTTATTGAGAAAGGGAACTTTGTGGTAGTTGTAAATTCTCAATGAATTTTTAAAAACATGACTCACTTAAAATAACTGTTCAATTTTGGGTGTTAGAGTAAAAGAAGCTAGGCTGCCATTTTATTCAATAGAGATAAATTAGGATTTATTCTGTAGAAACTGTCTTATCCAACTTTGTTTTCCTTAAAAGACAATCTGATATTAGAAGTTATAAAAGGAGAGTTTTAGAAACCAAGTAGTTTTCTCCCATTAAAATCATTGATATTCCTTATTAGCCAATGCTACCCCAATAAGTTTAAAAAATAAAATTTGTTTATATTTATGTCTAATATTCTTTAACCCATATTTCTTAAAACTATTTGATAATAAAACCTTTTCTTCACAGGCAGTATCTCTTAATATTCTGCAGATTAGTGTTAAAGAAAAAAAACACTTGAAGAAATGGTGTACTGAGGAATTTAATGTGTTGTCTGTGGAAATAATTCAGGACACATGGACAAAATCAAAGTGGGGGTAGGATCAAGAATGAGAGGTGGCGATGGCTGGGGTGGGGGTGTGATGGGGGAAACGGAGACAACTGTACTTGAACAACAATAAAAAAATAAAAATAAAAATAGAAGAGAAAAAAGTGAGAAGAAGAATTCTTGAGAGGTTCCATATTTAAATTATTCACTATTAGTCCCCTCCCTGCCCCCTTTTTAAAAGCATCTGTTGTGAGTCGAACAGCATCTCTCCTAAAGATACATTGATGTCCTAACCCCTTGTACCTGTGTTTGTGACCTCTTTTGGAAGTAAGGTCCTTGCATATATAAGTTAAGATGAAGTCATACTGAATTAGGGTGTGGGCTCTAAATTCAGTTCACTGGTGGTCCCCCATAAGCAGAACAAAGCAGAGCAGGAGGCCATGTGAGGACCCGGGTAGAGGTTGGGGCACCCAGCCACATGCTAACGGATGCCAAGGATTACTAGCTGCCACCCAGAAGCTGAGAAAAAGCTAAGAACAGATTCTCCCTCTGAGCACCAAGAAAGCACCAGCCTGCTGTCACCTTGCATTTGGACCATGGACTCCGAAACTGTGTGGGAATGGCGTCTGCCATTTAAGTCATTTAGCTTGTGGTATTTTGTTACTGCCGCCCTAGAAAACTAATACACCACCATACTCCTACTGGGCTTTTATCAATTCTATTTGTTCTAAAATTTTTCTTGGCACTTTCTCTCCAGTCTAGCAGCTGTGGGAAAGGAAAGGAGGGGTTTGAAGTCCAAGAGAGTTTGAGCCCTGACAGCCTATTTTTAACTCTTTGAATCTAGGCAAATTATTCACATGTTCTAAGTCCCAATCTTCTCAATTATAAAATAAGGATAGAAACTTTTCTTCACTCATCAATCATTCCATTCCTTGAACAAGTACTGTTTGAACAGTGACTGTATGCCAAGCAGTTTGCAGGGCACACAGATCATTATTCACTAAGCAGTTATTAATGATAACTAAGCAGTTATTAAGTCCTGCAAAGGAAAAGCAGGTGCTAAGAGAGGGCATCTGACCCTGTAACCTGACCCCGTAAACTACTCTCGGAGACGGTAGTGAGAATTAAATGAGCAGAATGTGAAGGTACTTTGTAATCTGTACCTCCAAATACAAACAAAGGTATTATTAGAAATAGGATCAGAAGGATCAATGAGAGTACATGTCTCTCTTCCCTCTGGTCAAACTGGCAATTTTTAGGTAAACAAACAAACAAACAAAAACTGTTGGTGAGTTTTCAGAAGACTGGCAGGAAAAACTGTTGGAGAATCATAAGAGGGAATAGAAAAGTATGAGAGGTTTGTGAACTGATTCGTGAGAACTCAGCAAAGTAGATTTGATCATGCTCTTCACAGAGCTTAGCCAAAGCCTCCCTGTCAGGTATTGTAATTAAGTGAGATGGTTGATAATTTTCCCCTCCAAAAGGAGATGCAAAATGGATGTTAACGTTGACTCATTAAGTGATACCTATAGGAAATAATGTCAGAATATCAATAACAGGAAGGCAAAGTAGCTCTTCGTGTTGCACTGGCAAGATGTGTAGTAGAACAGAAGAGAATGAATTATATCAAGTACCTCTGAAGTCAGGCAGACTTCAGGACTCGAAAGTTTAAGTCACTGGTACCTGCATGACAAAGGTGCAAAAAACCCTCTTCAGTAAATCTGTCAGGGGTCATCATCTGATTTCTATGGGCACCACACAGCCATTTGAAAGACCCCTTCCTGGGCATTCAGAAGACTTGACCTTCCCACTCATAAAGTAAGCAGCTGAGAGTTTTTCATGCAAGGACAAGTACTGTCCTATTAAAATTTCATAAAGGGACATGGAGTCCTCTTCTTCTTTCAGAAACCAGCCACGCAATTACTCTACACTAAAACTTCCAATGCAAAGATTTGCCCCAACGCAAAGATTATGCTAGAAATGGAACTCTGAACTACCTGAACAGCTCCATCTGCTGCCCAACTTGCATGCTTCCCAGTGTTGGGGGTCCGTAGCTCACCCCCTCAGTGTTTCTTCCCAATATACAAAGCAAGTGACACAAGAGTAAATACTGAAATAATGATGATGCGCATTTGTGTAAATAAATGCACAAAAGTATATATTTCTGCCTATTACAAAAATGTTTGGGGGGCTACTTTTAGAAATATTATTTGTAAAAAAAAGACAGACATTCTGTTATTATAGGACTAATATTAAGTTCTCAATATTTTATGAGTTTTTATTAAGTGTATTAAGTTTTTAATATCACATCTTAAGGTTTTTATGTCACCACTAACATTTTTTCATGGTATGAATTTTATTTTTTAAAAAAAACTCAAATTGGATTTCTTTTATCCATTCAAGTTTCAAAGAAAAGTATTCATCACTCCAAACCTTGCCAACAATCACTTGAAACAAGCTAATCAACAAGAGGGCGTTTGTCTCATGGACTCTGAGGGAATTCTGGCCAACAAGCCTCACGTGTTTAATGAGCATCAAAAAAATTGTCAGGAAAATATAGTGGTATGAATAGTGGTTGAGTTATGATTATACCTATCTAACACCATCTCAATTATATTCATTAATAATCTTAAAACCGCCCATCTTTCTGAAGCTTTTCTGCTACCATATCCTGATGTGTATTTCCTTGTCTTTAACACTGCATGGCAGTTCTCCTAGGGGGGACTTGCCCAGCTAAAACTGAAGTGGGTTGATGTGCTGAATGTGACTGAACAACAAGAGACAATCTGAGGGCTATTATATTTTATTTTGAGATGACAAATATATTGTAAGAGTATATGAACATTTGGAGAGATCATGAAAATCACAACAGGATCTGGAAGAAACTGGACACATATGCATATTCGCATGCACACGCATATATTCATTCAGTTAAGAAGAGATGTAGATATGTTATTTAATTATTTGTTTCAAACCCCCAACTTCAATGATAAAATGTTAGTGTTGAAAAGGGCATCATTTGTCTTACTCTGCAATCATCTAAGTCATTTCTTGGGCTGATATGATAAACTGTCATAAGCTGGGTAGTTGCTTAAACAACGGACGTTTTTCATAGTCACAGAGGTTGGGAAGTTCAAGATCAAGGTGTAGGCAGATTCAGTTCTGGTGTGAATGTGTTCATCTGGTTTGCAGCCTGCATCCTTCTCACTGTGCCCTCATGTGGCACAGGGAGAGGGGTCTGGGGTCTCCACCCCTCCTACAAGGTCACCAGCATGATTGGATTAGAGCCTCCTCATGCGCACTAGCTCCAAATACAGTTAGAAGGAAGGTCAAGGGCTTTGACATGTGAATTTCTGGGGACACAAACATTCACTCTATAACAACAGGTGTGTAACCAAGGGCAGGAGAGGCAAATTTGCTTATTCAGGACCACAGAGCGTGCAGAGTGAGTTGGAGATGGGCAAGCTAGAACCGGCAGAGACCGTAATAGGACAGAAGCCTGCACGTGGGTGAGCTTGCAGAAGAGCAACCTGACTTGGAAAGATTATGCTCCCGGGGAAAAACCTCCCCCTCCCTTTTCTTTCCTCCTTTCTGTGCCCCAGGTACTCATCAGCCTGTACCGCACCACTGGCTTAGGTGCTCCTCACGGTGCTCTCACTGCCTGTTTGCTTCCCCACCCCCGCCGCCTCTGCAAACCAGCACATCAACTAACAGTAATTGCCAGCAACTCTCTACTTGTCTACATATAGTCAACAGCCGTAAAGACACGCTTATTATATTTATGTGATTGCATGATGAGAATCCAGAGTTTTTCCATTTGTTTTCATTATTCTTTTTTTCTCTTGTGCATTAAACTCCTGCATTCTTTGAGGGGAGATGTAACTGAAAGTATACATGAACAAATTAAGGTTCTGATTTAAATGCCATCATTAAGGTTTTCTTCCATCCAGTACTTTCAGCTCTTTAAAGAAAAGAAATTTTTGAACTCAATATCATCGATGTAATAAAATAAAGGCACAGGGCTGGGGCATTTTGTGACCTTTTGGCCTGAGAGGTGTCTTGTCTTATTACTTTTTCTCCTGAGGGCTGGGCTTTGAAGAGAACAAAGTAGTTCTGGAGTTTCTCTTCCTTCCCCAGAGTCATTATTATCTGAAGAGCAAAGGAGATAAAGCAGAATATTGCTTCACCACAGCACTTCTCAATCTTTCATGCTTGTTTCATCTTGTGGCTGTGGTGGCATTGTTCCAGGCTATGGGGAAAACAGGCTTGTACATGGAGTGCTAAGTAAAGAGTAACTTATTAATACCCACACAGATGAGTACGTAGGAACTAAGAGAAATAAACAAAGGGAAGAAGCTCTTAGGCATGCTCTCAACAATAAAGTTAGTATTCGCTTATGGGCCACCCTACAAAACATCTGTCTCAGGCTGCTTGTCTCTGCAATTTCACACCTTCTACTGCTTTTTCTCACAGCCCCTGTTTATTCCTTCCCAAGTGGCCTGTCTCTGGTCAGTCACAATGGACAATTAGAATCAGAAGTATATAAGATTTGCTATTTAATGAACTCCTATCAGACATAATTGTTCCCTGAAGGTTACCAAATGTGAAACTGGCTTAGCTTTTCAGGGTTGCAATACAAATTCAATACAAAATATGCCCATCTGGTGACTTGCTTCTGGTCAATCACCAAGGAGAAAGAATTAGCCCAGCTATTTTTCCCCCTCAGATATGAGACAATTACCCCTTTCATCTTTCTAAAGTGCATAACACGTTTTCATGACTCTACCAATAGGGTCAACAAAGCATAATTTAATGCTATTAATTTCTGGATTATCTAAGTGGGTCCTGCTCTTCCAGACTGAGACTTTTTTTTTTTTGTCAAAGAGCAACAAAGCTTCTCCTAAGTAAACTGTAGCAAGCTAGACCTACTAGGTGGAAAGGACTCCTCTGAGCCTGGGCCAGTGGTCATCAGGTAGTTGACATCAGAAACTTCCATTTGGGCCCCGACATGGCTGCTCTCAGAAGTTCTGGGAAGGAGTCCTATTTAACTCCTCCAGAGCAAAGACTTGGCACAGGACCATAGCTACACCCAGCATTACAGATGGGGCTGTCTTATGATTCTGTGGGAAGTTTGCTTCTTTACTTGGCTTGTGCTGCATAGCATGTCATTTTCTGCCCACAAGTCGGTGAGAGGGAACATCTCTGAGTTCTTCCCTAAGCATGTGCGTGCAATATAAAAGCAAGTCTTCTGAGTGCAAGTGTAACGGGATAAAAGGACAAAGAATAAGGTTATCTCTTCTCTAACAATAACTTGAGTAATACAACCCAAAGATTGCATTCTACCTTCAAGCCTATGGTTATTTCAAGTAACTGTAATCATCACCATCTTTGCATTAAATGGGTCATTATAGGTTATAAACATGTTGTTAAATACTAAAGAATAATTGAAACTCGGTCACAGTAATGATTGTCCTATGATTTGTGCAAAGGGTTCGTATTTGAAGAATGCACACATTATAAACAATTAAAATAAGAGCGATACCGATTAAAACCCCTTCACGTTCTTGGCTAGAATATGTTTTGTTGACAGATGTTGATAATGATATTCGAGAAAATATTATGAACCAAAAAAGATTTAAAGTTTCCTGCATTACATACTAGCTTCTATTTCCCTTTCTTAAACACTAGGCGTATACAACAACACTTCGATCCTCTTCAAAATCCTCTGTGACTCTCTTATCCCTAATGAAACTCATATGCATTATTTTAGTATTTTAAGTTTATCTACTCTTTAGCTCCAGTTTTTCTTTCCAACTTAGTTTCTAATCCTCATTATGCAAAAATCTGTACTTTCATATAAGTAGACATTTTATCATTCCTTGAGAAAGCCTTGCATTGTTCTTGGGCCATTTCTAATGTTCCTTATCCCTGAAGTGTCTGTGATACCTCCAGGCAAAAGAGATAGGTCCTTTATCTGAAGTCCGGTAATCCTTTGTACTTCCTATGCGGCATTCTTCCTGTATTGTGTTGTATTATTATCTGCATACATCTTATCTTTCTTACCAGATTGTAATGGAACTTGAGGGCAGACTAGGAGTTATCTGCTCCTTTGGGTATCACCCACAATACCCAACACAGTGCTTCAGTGCCCTGCATATACAACATATAAGATAATCAAACAATATTACATATATGTGCCTCATATCATGCCTCATGATTCAGGTTTCTCTCAATAGCAAAATAATAGAAACCCAGTTCAAACTGGCTTAGTTTCTAAAAGGGAAATTTATTGACATATAATTGGTCTAATCAGGGACGCAGCTGAACTCAAGTATAAAAGGACTGAGAAGCTCAAAGAATGCCATTAGAGTTTCCTCTCTTTACCTCTCTGCTCTTTCTTCATCTCCTTGTCTTCATTCTGCAAGGAGATATTTTTCACATGGCGGTCCAGAAAGGCACCAGCAGCCTCACGTCACACGTTTGGGGAAGACAACCATTGGTTCTGTTTGGGTTTCGTAGAGTCACAGTTTTCTAATGAAAGTCAAAGGTGAGTGATAAGAAAGAGTGAGTGCTGTACACTAAAAACAAAATTACATTATAAATTACAAGTTAACTTTTAAAGAATCTTACAGATTAATATATAGGTCACCTTTATCATTTTTGAATTCTAGTGAAAATATCAAATCAAAAACTTATATTATATGACTGTGCTCAAAGAATACAAATGACATAAAGCCAAAGTATCAATCACTGAGAAATCCTAGTCTAGTTGGTGGTTGATAAAATTTGATGTACAACAAATGAATGAATATAAGACATGTTACTAACCAAGTGTTAAACATTGCAACATGAAGATTTTATGGAGGTGGTGAAACTGATGATGGATGAATTGTTTTTGAATTGTTGGAAGAGGGTACAAAGGAAGGCAGGTGAAAGGAAAGAGAGCAAAATGGGGTAGAGGTAGGCAATCTACCTGTAGAGACATAATTGTAGACAATTGCTCACAAGCAGCCCAAGCCTGACTTGCACAGACCTGTGGCACTGGCTGCTAAGAAGTGAAATAATGAGAAGCCTACTAAAATCTTACATGATTTGTACTAGCAGTAAATTTTCAGGTTAAGGACAAAATCCTAGCCTGAATCATAAAAACAGGGCTATGGCCTTTCAACCAATTCCCAAACTTGAATCAACTTTCAGATACAGAGAACCCCATCAATAGAGAGGAGGCTAGGACCTACTGATGATGAAACGCACTGAGGTTGAAACCTTCTTTACTGCCCAAAACGCAAACTGTTAACCTTTGTCCGACCCTCACCAAAAGGATCGACAGCATTTTCCTGGGATATCAGTGTATTTGGAAAAAAAAATAATCAGACCTTTTGAGGACTACTGGACATTGGCTCTGAACCGACATTAATTTTAGGAGACCCACACTGTCACACTGGTCCACCAGTCAGAGAGGGGGCTTACACAGGTCAGGTAGTCTGGAAATGTCAGCTCAGCCCATCATCAAATAGCAGTCGTAAAATATGTGGTGTGGTTTAATTTTATTGGATTCATTTATATCTCAGAATATGGTGCATCTTGGTAAATGGTCCATGAGTAATTTTTTTTTAATGTGATTCTGCTGCTGTTGGGTGGAACTTGCTAAAAATATCAATTAGGTAATGTGGGTTGATAGTGTTATTTGCGTCTTTTATATCCTTACAGATTTTCTGGCTACTTGTTTTTTTCAGATACTGAGAGGAGTGTTGAAGGCTCAAGCTATAATTGAGGATTTATCTACTTCTCCTTGTTCAGTTAGCTTTTGCTTCATGTATTTAGAAGGTCTGCTATTTGGTGCATAAACACTTAGTATTATTATGTCCTTGATAAATCGACCTTTATCACTATGAAATGACCATCTTTATTCCTGATAATGTTCTTTTCCTAAAGTCTACTTGGATGTTAATACAACCATTCCATCTTTCCTTTAATTAGTGCTCTCATGGTATTCTTTTTTTTTTTTCTTTTGGTATTTTTAACCTTTTTATTTTGAGGTAATTTCAGACTAACACAAAAGTTGCAAAGATAGTTCTCGTAGACCTTCCCCTCAGCTTCCCCTAAAGCAGACTGTCTCTCCAGCCTCGCCCGATTGTCTCCCCTGCCAGGGAGAGGGCAGCGCCCCAGCCCCATGGAGTCCTCCTTCCCTGTGCTGCAGCCTTCTCTCTGGCGGCAGGTAGAGCGATCACTAATTAGGTTTACCTCTTCTGCTTCTTTCGTCTCTAGGGTGACTTTTGCCTGCTGTCTTCAGTCTGAACCATTGTTTCAAGTATTTTGTAGGGCTTTTTAGTTATTCCAGGCTGGTCCCCTTCTATAGTATTTTGAGCCTTTTTCTCAGTGGTTTTCTCACTTAGCATTCATCGTGTCATGAAGTTTTTTTTGAAAACACCAGTTCTGCAGATATGCCAGTGGTCTACTGCTAGGTGCTTGGGCACCTTTACCATTGCCTCTCCCAGGGCCTTGCAGTGTGCTTTCACTCCCACAGCCAGCCCCTGGGCCTGGGGCTGCTGAGGCCACTTTGCTGTTGGCACACAGAAGGCAGGGAAACCCCTGGGATACTTCCCTCACCCTAGCCCTTAAAATGGGTGCCTCCAGATATATAAACACACCAGCTCCCTCGCTCCTGGTGGGAACTCAGAGGGATGACCTACCTACATTTTCTCCAGAGCTTTTCAGGAAACTGAGCAAAAGTTGCAACGTGTAAATTGGCTTGTTTGCCATCTGCCCTGCTTCCATACTGATCTTCCACAAGAACCCTTCTTAATCTCTTATACGCAAATCCTTTTTCCAGGTCCCTTTTTGAGATTTCTAGCCAGGGCAACCAGTTTTAATGACTGTTAAAAGAGTATTCTACTTTTATACCATTTATATCATAATTTATTTAACTGTTTCCCAGTAGTTCAGCTTTTGAGTTGCTCTTACATTTTTCTACAGTAACGGGTTTTGTAATGATTATCTTTGGATGCAAAATGTTTTCTTGAGTTCTAGATGACTTTCTATGGATAGATTCCTGGAAGGGAAATTATTACTAAACCAAAAGGCATGAATGTTTTACACTCTTGGTAGGAACTGCCAATTTCGTTTCCAGAAATATGTATCAATTCCTAGTGCCTTTTGCAGCAGATCTTTTTAAAAATGGTTTTACCATGTTAAGCCAATCTTCATGAAAACTTCTAAAAATCTTGCTAATTTTATTAGTTATAAGATTATTAGCATTGTTTTTATTTCTTTGATTACTGAGCTTGAATGCTTTCTCACATTTATACTGATTGCCTTCTGTAAATTATCTGTTTATGAACCTTGTGACTTTTTAAAATTGTATTTTATTGTATTTTTCCATTATCATTTATTCCCCTTATAACTTCTTCCACCTCCACCCAGGCCCCTCACCCCAGCAATGAACACACGGTTGTCTATGTCCACAAGGACCTTTTGTTTTTGCTCTGTTTTTTGACAATTTACGGTGCAACCATATAGCTTAAATTTGTTAAATCTGTGTAATTTATACCATCTATTTAATTGATGCAAATTTACTCTATATATTTTTGCTTTTTTAGTATTTTCTAAAATGCAACAATTTTGATTTTCAAGGAATTCAATCTATTTGTTTGCTTTCCTTTCTGATTTCTTCTAACACTTTCCTACTTAGAAAGTTGTACTACATTTACAATCAGATACATTTTCCTCTAAGTTTTTCTTCCTTTTCTATCTCTTTAACATTTGTCTTGTGAATTTCTCTGTTATTTATTTTGACATATTGCATAAATCAAAACCAGATTTCATCTTCTGTGCCAAGTTTATTCTCTGACTCAGTAAAAAATGCATTCAGTGTTTAGTGTGCATCAGGTAAGGTTCTAGAAATGATTGGCAGAGGCAAATTTGAAGGGATACTGAAGTCACATTTGAGGTCTGAGTACACTTAACGGATTTCCGATGACGAGGTGGAGAAAGAGGGGAAAAGGAAATGTGCGAAACAGCAGCTCAGTGCTCGGGATTTTCCCCGCCTCCTGCGCAGTGTGGTATCAGCTCACTGCTCAGAGAAAAACAGGTCTTATGATCAGGAATATGCCCAACAATGTTAACAGCGGAAAATGTATAAAAAGCATCATTATACTAAAGAGGATAAACAGATTTTCGTGAGTTATTTAAAATATGGTTGTTTCTCTTTATCTAATTACTTGAAGTAATAAGCTATAACAAATTATTTCTCTATAAGTATTTAACATGGTTACAGTCATATAATTTATATGATTTTACATTCTACTTTTTCCATTTAACATTATAAAATATTTGCATGCCATAAATTAGTAAGCATCATATCTAACAATTGCATATAAAACTTTAAGCGGATCAATTACTCTTTTCAAAGCAGAGTTAGTTTTTATTCTTAAATAGCTATTGTTTTACAGATATTCTATTTGGGCTATTACCATACAATCATGCCCATTTTTCTAGTGTACACATTTAATCAAAGTGAATTATTACAAGCACACACCACCTTAGGCCCTCAAACAAATTTCTTTTTCAATTACCCTAGCAATCTTTTCAATTCTCTTCTCTTTAATAACTCTTAAGATCATTCAGTCAATAATTTATTGAGCCTCTAAAATGGAAAATGAACTACAATGGGTCATGCCTTAAAAAATAATGTTCCATGCATTCTAGTAACTGAGGCAGACCCTTCTTGGTTTCTTAGAATCTGTATTTAAATGTGGCACTTTACATCATTAACCTATCCTTCTCTACTAGCTCCTTTCCAAAAAATTCTTAAGTCTGTATTAACCCAAAGACAGAAATAATAATAATAATAATGAAACCCAAACCAATCTTTCTGTCGATCTAGTTTCTTCCTCAATCTACACCCAATCTATCTTTTTTCAAGCCAAATATATCAAACTCAGAGTCCACTTTCATGCTCTTCTTCCCTTACTTGCCTATTATCTATTTATTCCCCAGCCTACCGCATTCTTCCTAGTCACCCCTAGTCAGTTAATTCCACAGTCTTGTTTTAGGCTTTATCTTAATTTGCCCTCTCTGTATTTCTATCAATAATACTCTTCTCTCTCTTCAAAGCACCCTTTTCCCGCTACCTTTGGTTTCCTGTTACTTCTCTCACACACCTTTCCTTGGTCACCAATTCTTCTTTTTACCTCTCTACCTGTCTGAATGTATGGTAGAATCCCTTGACTCCAGTTAACCAACTCAGTGGACTTAGTTAGGGGAGGCTGTTCCCCTCTCAGCAAATCAGTTCCTCCCGCCACACTTCACCCTGAAGACCCCTGGCACATAAATGAATCTCTAACTGGCCTGTGCATGCCTACTGAGCTGTGTGCTTCAGCGGAGACAGGCGGTTTGTTCTAAAAACTGTTTTGCCATTGTACTTGCTTTATCAAATATTATGTAAACTAATGAAATATGAGAGTGAAAAAAGGAGCTGTTTTTGTGAAAATTCAGATGAGTGCTATGGGAAACCTCCACACTTGTTGGTAGCTTAAAAAAAAAATAATTGCAGGCAAATTAGGTAAAAAACAAGGCTGAGAAAAAAAAATTCCACAAATCTAGACATATTTTTACACTGCATTACCTTATCAAGCAAATGTCTTTAAGTTCTTGCACCACTCAGCCAAGATGAAACTGGAATCTGAACAATGCTCCATGGTGTTCAAGACAGGGCTGCACTCCAACCAGCAGCAGATCCACACAAGGAGCAAAGGCCTTGGCCAGACACCAAAAGAGAATTCAAAGAAAATAGATTTATGTTTTAAGGTGTCTGTCTATGCATCACTTTTATTTTTCTCAGCCTTAACTGATCCTATAGATTAACCTGTCCCAGTGGCCTTGTCTGTAAGGCCTCCTTCTCTAGAAATACCGAGATTGCATCATGAGGCTCCCTTCCTTGCTCTGTTCGTTCTTTGAGAAAGTTAATTTCCAACCAGAGTTCCAACTTATTAAACAAATAAGTACAAATCTTCAAGCTCTTTGCAAAGAGCTTGGTTCATTTATCACCACCTCCCCCACTTTCACTTTTCTCTTTGCATGTGTCTTGCACACAGTAACTACTTAAAAGAAAAAATAAAACTGGTGAGATTTAAAGCATCGTGAAAACATTAGTCCATAAATTACAACTCAAGAATCAAGAATCTGGCCTGAATAAGTGTACAGGAAAATTCCTTTGCTTTGAGGACATAACTTACTCTTTCCCAGCAATTAAAAGAGCTCAATTAAAAATTATGATTGGAAAATTAACATTTTAAATTGGATAGCTGAAGCAAATTTTAAAAAATAACAACTGTAGTTTTCCAGAAATGTGCAAATTTAGGTGGACAATGACAATACCCCTACAACATTCAGCGCTTTATCTAAATGAAGTCTGAAGTTTTGCTTCTCTCTAGAATCCTATGGGCTTATTTTCTCTGAGCTAGCCAGGACAGATGTGATTATCTTTTCCATTTACGGATGAGAGAAGTAACGGCCCTAACAGTTGCTGACTTACTCTTGACCTTAGAGTTTATAACTTCAATGGGATTTGTACCCTGATGCTGGGTACCTTGGGTGGCATTTTATTTTATTTTACTTTTGACATTTTATTTATTTTTAGAGAGAGGGTAAGGGGGAGGGAAATATCGATGTGCAAGAAAAAAATCAACTGGCCGCCTCTCGAGCGCCCCTAACCAGGGAGCTGGACTGTAATGTAACTCAGGTCTATGCCTTCATCGGGAATCAAATCAGTGAACTTTTGGTTTGCTGGACAATGCCCAACCCACTGAACCACATCAGTCAAGGCTTGGGTCACCCTTTAAATGTTTGTAAGCCCGTTCACAATTGGGTAGGGAAATCAGGAACTAAATAGTAACAAGTCAGACCCGCCTGTCCGCAATTATCACTCATGTGCTCACCAGGCTGTCTAGGATTATGCCATTAGAGTTCAGTTCCTTCATTTAACACATTACCCAACTAAGTTCTTGGAAGGAATGTAAGTTCATAATTCACTCTTTAATATCTTACTATTAATATATCTAATTTGCTTTTCTTTGACTAATTTGTTACTTGAAGAAAAGGACATTAATTGGAATTTTGAGGTAGCATTATGTTAGATCATCTATCCTACTTTGTCTTCAAGAAGGAAAGCCCAGTGTGTATGTTTAAAGGTGGCTGATGGGGGGGTGGGGGTATAGTACTAGATGCAGATTCTGGAAATCCAAAGGGCATTAGTAGAATATTGGATGCCAGGAGTTGAAGCATTGAACCAGAAAATAGAATGAGAAGGAGCAGAGTAACCCAAAACAAATGTTTCTGTTTAACAATTTTCATTTGAGCTGAATTTAATAGTGAGGTAACTTGATTCTTATTAGTTTTTATTTGAAAGTTTTCTCTAGTTTATTTCTAAGTAAAAGGATTGGTGATCCTTTTGTTTTAATTCAAAATGTTCCAGAAAACTAGAGCATAAAGGATGTTTATGAAGCAGATTATGATTTCCCTTAGGAAAAGATCTGAAATTGAATGCTGAAATTCTGACCCAGGAGTTAGCATTTGCTGTATGATAAATATGACCAGCCATGCCTCATGACAATTAAGTAATTACTATAAATACCTATCATATAACATATTAAAATTATAATACCAATTCTATAAAATGGTTATGGATAAACCAAGCACGTCTTTTATACAAAGGAATCCAGTAAACTATACATTTTGGAGGGGAACCTTAAAAATGTCATGTTTCATTGGCCACGGATCTTTTTCTTGGTCCCCTGAAGGCAGGGAGCTAGTAAAAAGCTGCCTGCATGAACCAACAGAAGATTTGGGAAATTCATTTCACATCTGAGTCTCACATATGGCCCTTTAAGATTCATTCTAACATTCTAGGAAACTATTTTCTAAAATTAATATGCTAGTTAGTTCATGGCATGCTAGCATAATAAAGGTTAAGCTACAAATTCAAAATAATTGCTTGTACCACCTTAGAATTCAGAAGAGTTTTAGAGTATGTTACATGGGCCTGTTTTAGAAGGTTGTTACAGAAGTTTCACAACTGACAGTTCCTGGTTCTTTTGTCTAGCTATACATCTTGTGGCAAGTAGGGCCTTCTAAACCATTTCCCCTGTTATCAAAGTAGTTCATGCTCAAAGGTATTTATTAGTGATGTTGTGGGCAAGGTTTTTCTTATTGACAAGCATTTTACAAATAAGGGCTAAACATGAACTTTACTCTCTAACTCCTTAAGTATTGGGTCAGCCAAAAAGTCTGTTATGGTTATTTTTTTCATATGATGGCTCTAGTGGTACTTACTTGCCTTTAACTTCATTGGAAACAATTTTGTTAGATTGTATTGTGACAACTGTCATATCAGCATGCATTTAAAAAAAACACATCAAAATCGGTGAATTTTTGTGCAGCCACTTTAATATTGAAGATGGAAGAAGATACACAACATTTTTGGTGTATTATGCCCTATTATGTCAAGAAAGGTAGAAACTTAACTGAAACACCAAAGATCTGTGCGGTATATGGAGAAAGTGCTGTGACTGATCGAACATGTCAAAATGGTTTGGGAAGTTTCTGGGTACTGCTGACATTTTGGCCAAATGATTTTTTGCTGTGGGCCTGTCTTATGCATCAGAAGATGTTTAGCAGCACCTCTGGCCTCTACCCTCTACAAGCCGATAGTGGGAGATAAGCTACACACCGAAAATATCCCAATCAATAAAGCTATTGGTGAAAATGAAGAATGTGTCTTTTCTTTAATGGAAACCAACTACGGGGACTTTTTGGGCAGCCTAATTGTTCAGAGTTACAAAGATGGCAGCTTAGAGGCAGACCAAAATAAGGTACCAAGACACAGAGAGTGCGTTCAGTTACTTTGTTATTTATTTAGACAAAGGCCTACTTTTTACTTTGTTAATCTGCTAACAAGTATCACCAGATCATTCGCAAAATCTTGTGAAAAAGGAGTTTCAAGGCATCTTTCACAGAGTCCTCAAAGAGAGAATACTTTGAATGTAGCTTCCTTTACCCCTCAAAACAAGTCATGTAAAGGCAACAGGAGAAGCTTGTGTGTTAATTAGGTGACAGCAAGAAGTGGCAAACAGGCAGATACAGCGTGAAGTTGCCTGAAGAGAAAAAGAGAGCTGATCTCAGCAGTTTTCAGACGAAAAGGTTAAAATTGGTTTATTAATGGTCTAATGCTATTTAAAATTTTATTGATTTATTTTTTTATGAGATATAATTGACATATAATATTATATTAGTTTCAGGTATACAATGTAATGATTCAATATGTGTATTTATCACAAAATGATCACCAAAATAAGCCTTCTTAACATCTATCAACACATATAGTTACCATTTTTTAAAGAAATTAACATTCATCACCTTTTCTTAGGTGATGACTTCTCTTATAAATTAAAAGATATATATTAAATTTAATTGTAATAAACAGGTAAATGAGATATTTCAAAAAATGGGAATTATTTACTCTAGGACCCTGAATATCACTAATTTAAAACCATCCATTTTTACAAATTATGTTCTGGCTGTATCCATCAACTATATTTTCCTTGCTTTCTTCTATTGTAAAAATGAACACATTGTACTAAAATGACAAACCTGCTGAAGTTCAAGAGAATGCTTGCTGAGGTTCCCTCATGTCACCTTAGCCCTCCTCAAATGTCAGGCCTTGAATCTCCTTAATTTCTGCCTGCCTTAGAAATAAAATATGAAACTGAGGGCATTCTTCAGGATTTACAATTTTTATATTATATGTATTGGTAAATACACGGTGTATAAAAATATAATGACATGATACTATTATTAAAGTGATAAAGAAACAAAAATAAAGTGGAATCGATGACAGGCCCAGCAAGGTCAGCCCGAAGAGCTCCTCTGTTCCAAGCTGTGCTCAAAGGCAATGTCATGTCAACTCGGTTTATAGGCCCTGGACAGCTTCCCCAGTGCTGGCCTCCTACAAGTTCTCTGCTGGTTATTTTCAAGAAACTAGCAACATACTTCACCTTGGAAAAGTAATATTATAAAGACACTGCCATTAGTGATTTTATGTACTTCTACATACCCTTCTTGGATTTGAAATAATGGATAAGTTCAGGTAATAATTTTTGTTCTCTTTCAAATTTTATGACTAAAATATTGAGTTGTGTTTTATGGCCTACATTTATTATTTTCTGTGCAGTCAGCCAGCAGCTTTAGGCAAAGAATACCTTTGGAGTCTGGAACCTGATGCAAAGAAATGAGAGGTTTAAAATGAGTAATCATGTATTCCGGAAGCATAAGAATTGTTCAAAGGTTCAGAAACACAACTAAATACTGCATACTATATAATATATGAGAAATCATTTCCCAACTCTCTGTACAGTTTCTTTTTCTTTTATGACTAGGATGATTTTCTATTTAAGTATGGTCCAGGACTGTAGCTATAAAACTTTATTTCCACCCAAGGAGTTTGGGGAGATTTTTTTGGAGGAAGAGTTTGTTTAGCAAAGTGCACAGTGGCAAAGGCAAGAAATTTTCAGTTAGGAGGAATTTAACAAGGTCACAGGAATTTTCCCGTCTCCATTTCTAAGAGTCAAACTGAGAGAGGGAAATTTAAAGCGGTAGATTCAATAGCAAGAAAGGCTATATAATAAGGCTATATAATATTTACACGTCAGAACCAAACTCTGAAACTTCTTTAGATCTTTTTCTTTTAAATTTGGTTTTCATTTTAATGGACCAGACACACTTGTTAATATAACTTGTTTAAAAAGAATGAGAACCTGGCTTCCATGGGAGAAAGTGATGGAAAGGACAGGATTCCGACCTGGAATCTAAGTTGAGGAGCTCCCAACTTTCTGCATGATCTAGAAGGTCCTCGAGCTACCAGTTACTCTGACACACTTTGGTTTCTTTATTTACCAAAACATGAGTCTTTATACATTTGGTCCTCCACTGACAATGCTCCTCGACGTACACAGTGTTAATTTAAAATCTTTCAGCTTACGATTCTTTGACTTTAAGATGGTATGAAAACCATATGCATAATAATTTACATAAGATGCTCAAACTTCATTTTAAAATAGGTTTTGTGTTAGACAATTTTGCCCACTTTGTCTGCCATCTTTAGGTTCATTTAGATGTTCTGAGTACATTTAAGTTAGGCAAGGCTAAATTATAAAGTTCTGTAGGTTAGGTGTATTGAACCCATTTTCATCTTTTCATTTCTGATTTATGATGGGCTTTTAGGCCATAATCCCATCATAAATTGAGGAACATCTGTGATAAGTGAAATAGTGTATTTGTACATGAAAACATTTTGAACATTATGCTGTAAGTTATTTATTAGGGAAAAGCACATGCCAAGCACATTTAGTTTTCATGCTAGTATAAATTTATGTTGCAGGCTAGCTAGGTCGTAAATTCAGTTTATTTTATGGTTTTTAGCATCCTATAGCTTCAGAGCCAACCTAAAAATTTCCACACCAGAGTTTCTGTTGTGTTTAGCCAAACAGATCCACCCTCATTTTGAGCACTCACTGGCCATTATTGATAGTGATGACTAAATTCCAGTTAGAATATATTAAAATTATGCAGTATGTAATAAAATTCCAAGACACTACTGAGGCATTTGAGAAATGATTTACTTTCTCAGAATATAGGTCAAGAGCAGAAACAAAATTACTATGCATAAACTCAATCTTCCTCCCTCGAGTACACCGAAAGAAAAAATGCACTACGGATTTTCTTTGAAGAGGTTTTTGTTTACTACGTTTGTTTTCTTGTTTTTACATAAGAAACTTTGTTGGCCTTTAAAATGTAATTTAACAATGTAACTGATTTCTTTGGCCACCAATAAAATAAATACATATGATGAAATGAATGCATACTCATTTCAGCCTGTAAAATTTGTTTTTAAATTATTCTATTTGCAGCCGGGGGAAAAATATGAGATCATTTCTTTCCCTTCTGCCAAAGGCAAGCTGATTTCTCCAACCCACGTGGACAGCTGAGCAGTAAGTCTAGCGTGCTAGAGTGCTTGAGTCTCCCGGCTCACGTCCTGCCATCTGTGGGCACGTAACGCATTCACACTAGTACACTGGATGGGGCAAGAGTCAACTGGCACAGCATCTCCTGTTCCAATACGAAGACTGTACTGACAAAATGTAACCATCCCGTGTGTCTATCGCATCTGCCCACTGGATAGGGAACGAAAGAAAGGGTACTCGGTAGAGTGCAGCTGCTCCCAACCATTCTCTCCCATTTATATACAATGCACTCCTCTTCCCAAGTGCGTTCCAAGTGCTGGATCACACACTCACTCACTAGAGCACTCAGACACGTGCGCACCGTACCTCGCCCAGCCGCAGGCCGGGACACGTCCGGGGCGCACCCCAATCACTCCGCCGCCAGTTCCGCCGCCTCACCCCACCCACCCTTACTCCACGTGGGCGCACCCCGGCGTCAGGGGCCAGGGCGATCCACTAGCCCCAGGGCGCCCCGCAGTGGGAGGGAAGGCGCGGTCCTGGGGTCGGACGGACAAAGCGAGCGTCCAATCGAGCCCGGCATTGCCACCCCGAAGGGAGGGATGTGCAGCTCGGACCGGCCCAATGAGCGGGGAGCCCGAGTGGGACTTCCTCCGGGAATCCCGTTGGCCAGAATAGCGGAGCGGTGGGTGACACGTAAGTTGGGCGGGAGACGGTGGCGGCCGAGGCTCCGCGGCCCCGTCAGTGACAGCGGCCCGCCATCCCCCAAAGCCTGGGGAGCACCAAGCCCCCACCGGTCACCCACCCCACCCCACCCCCTGCAGTGGCACCGCCTGGAGCCGGGGTCCCTTTGTTGGGCGCGCACCCCCTCCTTTTGGTGGCAAAGGAGTCGCGCAGTGGGAACGGCCGCGAGGGGGCGGGGAGCGGCCAGGGCGGGACTCCGAGCGCCGCCGGGCACTGCCGGGCCAAAAAGTGGGGAGGAGAAATAAAGGCAGGAGGCGTCCGGGGACCTCGGCGCGGACACCACGCTCAGAAGTATGCGGAGGGCCCCCTCCCAGGCCCCGGCACTCGCAGATAGCCAGCCTCGCAAAAGTTTGGCGGCGGCTGCCCCGGCGGCGTCCATGGCTTTGCGCCCCACGGCGCGCGGGGGCTAAGCGGGCGCCACTTCCCCCTGGGCCCCGCTTTTGTGTCTGTCTCGCGTCTTCTCATGCTGCCTCCGGCCACCTCCTGCGGTGGCCGCTGCTGAGGCGCTCGCTCGGGCGGAGGGGAAGAAGGGACCGCCACAGCGCGCGGTCCGGCGGGGACTATGGGAAACGGGATGTGCTCCCGAAAGCAGAAGCGGATCTTCCAGACGCTGCTGCTGCTGACAGTGGTGTTTGGCTTTCTCTACGGCGCGATGCTCTACTACGAGCTGCAGACGCAGCTGCGGAAAGCTGAGGCGGTGGCGCTCAAGTACCAGCAGCACCAGGAGTCCCTTTCCGCCCAGTTACAAGGTACGGTTAATGGACGCACCAGGCCAATGGCCAACTTTGTCCCACGCCTCCGCCCCCGCAGGAAAAGTGGCTTTGGTGAGCAGTTGGCACTGCGGGTGCTACCTCTGACCTTCAGAGACATCGGAGGCGAACCCTGCAGGGTCCCCGGGCCCTCTGGAGTGTCAGGGGAGGTGACATCCCCATCTTCCAGGTTCCAAAGGCGGGTACCTTTGAAACGGGTACCACCAGTCCCTGGTCCTGTTGGGCCTTGGATGGGAGGTGCACACCGAGTGTTTTACTCTAGCACTTGTCAAAGGCCCAGCTGCAGTCCGGGCAGGCAAACCTCGAGCCCTCGCTCCGCTTCTCGCAGCCCATTCCGGAGGGGTGGTTTCCTGGTTCCTAGGTATTTGCTTCCCATTTGACTTTGTCAGTAGCCTAAGAAATGGGGGGCTTGGCAGAGATTTCTCCAGCTGTGCTGTTTTTCTCTCCGGAGAAATTAAGCCATGGCCGAGCTGCCCAACCGAATGGCCTAGTCGAATGGATACTAAACCTGCTGGTTTCTGTTAACTACTTAGCAGGGTGACTTAAGAGATGTCGGATGTGTTGCAAAAGTCCACAGCACCACTGTTTACCATCCTGTAAGGATGTTTTTTTAAAAAAAGTTTGTCTTCTTGAGTAACATTTAGTTTATCACGGAGATAAGTGTGTGTGTGTTTACAATTAGCCCTGAGAAGTCCTAGAAGAGAAACACAGTTTTTCACTTTGCCGGACAGGACAAATATCACTTGAGCAAGACCTGCAGAAGGACTCAAAGCTCCTGTCCTTCTATTTTAGAATCTCATTTCATGTGAATTTCAGAAACATAAATGATGCATGACTGCAGTGTAAGCACCATGCTCTCTTGTTAAGAAGACAGTCATCATATATATATAAATACACACACACACACACACACACACATATATATATATATATAGAAAGCTTTTAGGTGTACTTGTGGTTAGTTTTCAACACTTAGGCAGCCCTCTCTCCAACCAAAAAACAATAATAAAGAGCTGTGAGCAGTGAAAGGTTGACACTTTTTGCTGATAATGCAAATATGGCTTATTTCATATTACTAGGAGGATACAAGCTGAATAGATGTATCTGTCAGTGTATATGTTTACAAATATAAAACAGATGCCTTTTTGTTGCTTCAGCTGTTTTGAGTGTTTTCTAGTAAAAAAAATTAAGACAAGAGAAAATGATGCACAGCTGACTGCTTGGTCTTATTTGTTCTTCCCAACTTAGCAGAAAGAAAAGTATTTTTAGCTTCCTGAAGCTGCATAGCCACAGGCAGTGAAAATATGGTAGCTGGTCTTAGTTCAGATGGAAAACCTGTTTTGATAGTCGTAGCTTCGAAATTTTTGCCCCCTTAAACTCGTGGACGTTTACCCATGAATTACATTGTTGGTATTCAAAGTGTGGATCTATATTTATGTATTTATTTATTTAGATGATATCAGCACCTTCCCTGGGAAGTTCAGTGCAGTCAGACCAAGGAAAAAATTCGCTGTCTAATAGTACAATGGCAGGGCTGGATTTTCACACTCATGGCTGGAAGGGGCTTGTCGGGTAGGTTCTAGGGGGTTGGTCCCTTGGTCTCTTGGTTTTGGAGTCCCGTGAGAGCAGGCCCTGCCGTGTTCGCTGGTGCATCCTCAGCACTGCCCAGGGCCTGACATTCAGGAGGTGGTGGACATATATTTATTCAGTCAACAAGCAAAATTACCCTAAACCATGGTGAGAAAATTAATCTCATGCACTTTTGTCTGCTTTCTCAGACTTCACTTCCCTGTCTCTGCTTTGCGAAAAGCCAAACAAAGTAACAATGAAATGTTTTACCCAAGTAGTGGCTTTGCCCAAACTGCTAATGCTGAAACTCATTGACCAAGACCCTGATTTTCTGAGTCATGCTTTATTTGCAGCATTCTCTTTTGAAAATCACTCTCAATTTCTTTTCTCATTTTGTTTGCCTTCTTTCGGTGGTAATAAGAGAAAGTGGTCATAAGTGGTAACACAATACCATAAAATACACAATGTAGCTTTGCAGCAGCAGAAGAAATGTTGTGGCTGGTTCGACTGAGTTGCCCTAAAGTCCATTCTTAATTTACTCTTTTGCCACTTCCTCTTGAGTTGTGGTGTTGCAATAATTATAATTAATTAAGCTCAAAGGATTGGTTCACAAGCAGGCTGCAGTTTCTTCCTTTTAAAATGGATTCTCTATAGACTTCTGCAGCATTTATTTTGGATTTCACATCTTCAGGCCATTCAATAAGATTTTCTGACATTGTGCAGACTTTTCTGATGACAAATGACGTTTTACTCAGCTACGTTATATACCACCTGCACTTGTTCTTAGGGCATTAGACTCTATACTTCAGACTTGTTTAGTTTTGTGAGATCTCTTGACCTGGCTTGGAGAAAGATCAGAGCTAATTATGAGTGGCCTTCTTTAAAAAATATGATTCTTGAAATGTTTAAATAGCTTTGCTCTGTAACTTGATGGTATGCATTTGTTAAGTGAGCATATTTAGGTCATCTTCATTTTAAGAATGAGTTGCACTCTAGAGCTTCCTAGGAGAGTAGGTTACCTCTAATTCCAAGTGCATTTTGTAGTAGAACAGTTCCAGAATAGGAGATGGTGGAGGTGACACAGGGAAAGTTCCAAGACAGGCACCCCCCTCCTCTAAGAACAAATATCTATTTCTGTCGGCCTGCCCACGTCTGCCATCCCTACTGCACTGTGTTTATTCAGAGGAGTGGGCCGGGTGTTCCCTGTTGGTGCAGAGGCAGTGCTAAGAACCTTTGACCAGCACAATGTTTCCTTAACCTTTTAAATTTTTTAAAACTCCTTTCAAGTAGGCTGTGCACCATTGTCTGCATGTACACACATACTGGTTCTCAGCTTTGACTGGCCATTAGAATTACCTGGGCTGCTTCCAGGCCAATTAAATCACAATCTAGGGGGGTGGAGCTCACCTAACAATCTTCCCACTACAATGGGCAGCCACGGTTGAGAGCCACAGCTCTGTGATCTCAACGCTGAACCACTTCACAGAGTTAATCTACCAGCTTAGCTGCAAAGCCATTTAAGGTTTCTTTTCCTTGACATGCGATTCAGATTCTAGTCCTACAACTTCTTATGTGAACTTGGGCCTCACGTTTTAAAATTTATATACTGGAGATTAGAATGACCTATTTCATCGGGGTATTGTGAGGATAAAATAGTTAATTCCTAGTAACCTGCTAGCACACCTGGCACATAGTAGGTACTGCTCATCAAGGATTAGTTGTTACTGTTGTCATGGTCCCTCTTCCCAGTTTTGTCATGGGTAAAATTTTGAATTGATAAAATTTGTTTTTATAATTATCCACCCCCTTCTATTGTACTTAAATGAAAGAAACTCAAAGAAAATAGGTGAACTGTTACAAATCCGAGTACTTTACTCTGGACCAGGGACCTTCCCTGACAATTGCAACTCAGTATGGTTACTGATTAACTCGCTTGTATATCATCAGGTTAGGAGAGGGTATAGCTGCTAGAGATAGGCAATAGCCTTGTGCAGTAAGATCTGGGGGAGAGATATGACTTTACATTTTTAAAAGGCAGGGACAATGTGTTCCTCATTCTTAAAACACTTCATGACATTGTTACAGTGCCCTTGTCTTCCCAGTGATGACTGGAAACCATATAGGGAAAGGTTTATATAATATTTTCTATGCTTCTGTTCCAGATAAATGTATTACAATGATTTTGAATTTTTAAAAAAGATTTTATTTACTTATTTTATTTTTAGAGAGAGGGGAAAGGAGGTATACAGGGAGAAAAACATCAGTGTGCAGTTGCCTCTCATGCACGCCCCCACCAGGGACTTGGCTGGCAACCCAGGCATATGCCCTGACTGGGGATTGAACCAGCGACCCTTTGGTTTGCAGGCCAGCACTCCATCCACTGAGCCACACCAGCCAGAGCTAATGATTTAAAGCTTGTAAAGAAGTTTGGTGTTTCTAAGGGTCATAATGTAATTTAAGTGGTTGTCCTTTGCATCATGTTCCCCTAACAAGCAGGATGGTCTCCTAGCCAGAACATGAACACATTTTACTGTAACTTGTTACTTTGTTTTCCACCTCCACTGAATTTGCTGGAAGGAAGGAGGGAAGAAAGGAAGGAAAGAAAAAAAAAGATTCTCCTTCAGTTCAGAGCCAGGCTTTTTTTTTTTAAATCCTTTCACCTTCAGTGCCTGGTGCCTGGCATATAGTAGGTGCTCAATAAATATTAGGTCTTTGCCTTTGTGGAATTTTGTCTTTGCCTATGAATGGGCTTATATGTGGTGGACAGTGGAGTGTAGTGGATAAGAGCTGGAGTCAGAGTATCTGGATTTGTTTTCATCTTTTTTCTTTTTTCTTTTTAGTTGTGTGATCATGGGCAAGTTACCTAACTTCTCCATGACTCATTTTAATCGTATGTAGTAATTACGACAATGGTGCTTATACTAAGTTGCCATGAGGGTCAGAAGTGTTAGCTTCGAAGGCTGTAGCTTGCATTCTGGACTGTCATGGAATCTCATGTACCACAGAGTAATTCACAGACCTCAGTAGTTTAGACTAACAGGTGTGGGCCGTGCATTATTGGTATACTCATTTTGAAGCGCAAAGTTAGGGCTTATAAACATCGATTAGATATGAACTAGTAAATAAACATTTTCACTGAAGTACATCTTGTAGTTAAAGGAAAATATTTATTAAGCTGTTTTTGTTTCATTTGTGTTTAAAAAATGGAACAGAAATAGTTTCTAGGTTTAGTGGTTTTTATTTGTATGTAAAATTCTATTTTAAAACCCATTCCCTAAATAAAAGATAAAAACTTCTAGATACGTTTGAAAATTTTCCCAATTAAGTACTCTTGAGTATATATGATTTGCAAAAATTTTGATTCCACACATTGTGTCTGCCTCAGTTGTCCTTGTAAATGGGAACATGCCGATACTGGTTGACCATGCAAGAAAATTGCTCATTGTCTGTGAACCTTTATTTTAAGTACCAGGTGGGTTGAAAACCTTACCTTGAATTTTTTTATTCTCTCCTGCCTTTCCAAGTATAGTTTCTTTTAGGGCTGGGACACAAGACCAGGTCTCAGTGACTTTAGGAATGAATGCACTGGAGTTGGCAAATGATGACTGAAGCTGGCATGGACCAAAATGCAAAGGTTTGAGAGAAACCAGAAGAAGGGAGAGAGAGAAAAGGGGACTAATATCAGCCTATGACTTTTCTGAGCATTGAGAAAGATTCTTGCTCACATCTTTATGTCCTGAAAAGAAAACAAAAAACAAAAAACAGGGACTAATGCAAGGAGAGCAGACTTGACATCAGATACAGTTTGAAAGCAATTCTGATGTTGACCAGTAGAATGACCTTGACCAGGCAAGTAACCTCTCTGAACTTGGGATCACAGTGACCCTCTTGCTACTTGTATGGATTAGAAACAATGCACTTAAATTGAACAATATGAATCCTGATTTATTAGGTGAGCAGGACTACTGCTGCTGGATTAGCGTCAGGCTGTTTATCTGGCCACCGTTTGCTACATCGAGGAGGTAGTAGGGTTATTAGTAGTGTCCTAGATATGACTCTTTTCGGGTCCATGTGCCCAATTCAGTTGAAACTTCTCTTTGATTTAAGATACACTCACTCTGACTTTTCTATTGTTTTGAGGCTTTTGTGGGGTTAAGACCAGAAAACACTACATGGTTGCAACTGAGTGTCATTATTTTATCATTGAAGACAACATATTTTTGCTTCTTTTACCAGTCAGTGGTTTGTGTTCTGGACCTTTGTTTGGAAGTGACAGTTTCCTATGTAATATAACTATATTATAAAAGAAAAAAGGCAAGCTGTATTTTCCTCTCAAGCTACTGTTATTTGAAGTGAACTTACTGTGATAGAATTTTGAAAATTCATTTGAAGGGATTAAATTATTTTAAATATGTAACACTTATCTAGTGTCTACCATGTTCAGGTACTGTGCCAAGCACATGACATGCGTCTTGGCATTGAACAGGGCACGAGCATTTTCATGTGAGTGAACGATCTGAGGCTCAGAGGGGTTAATTAGCTTGCCAGGGTCAAGGTTGAATCTAGTGAAACTGAACTTTAAACCCTAATGTGACTTCCTAGCTTGTGTTCATTCCACAGTACTCCATTGCCCTCAAAATTACTTTAGTGTCCTGTGACAATGTTACTGGTTTTGAGAAAGTAGGTTAGGTGGGTTGTATGAGGGTTCAAGGTAAAATTTAGAATAAAAAGTCAGGTGCAATTATTTGATTTTCAAAGGGTAGGGCATTTGCTCCTGTTAGGAAGGACCTTTTTGGTTGATACTGAGTTGATTTTAGGTGGTATGCAGATGACACATAAAATAACATCAAATCACATAGTAAAAGAAAATGTCCTTTTGAATCCCTTTTCAGTATGTTCTTGACAAGTCAAGTAGGAACTCTCAATCTGATGCAAGAACCTCTGTCCTAGGTAGATTTGCTCATTTATTTTTCTCGGAGCAGATTTCAGATAGCCAACAGCCTGAAAGCCAGAAATTAATAATTGTTTCATTGTTTTATTGCATTTAAATTTTATAGTTACCATCCATTAATGCCATGTAAGTCAGATTTTTTATTCATTTACAATGTATTAGCATAAAGTTTCCTTTGTGGAGTTTATTTTAGTGAAACAAGTGAATATTTGGCAACTCATAGTACCCGTACATGTTTTGTGTGCATAAAGTAAGAGCTCATGTTTGGAGTACCTGCGTATCTGAAGTTCAGGAGTGCATGAACTGTTCAAATCTGATGTGAACACTGTATTTTGCAGGGAAGAAACCAATCCGGAAGCTGATGAATCACTTCCCACGTGTCTGGAGCTCAGCACAGAGCCACACCCCTTGAGTCCCAGTGCAGTGTAGCTTTCCTGCCCTGTGCTCTGCTTTCTGTGGGGACTGACAGCACCCTCTTCTCCATTAGGACAGAAATGGGCATTGCTGTTTTTAACAATGCTATGGATTTCTGAATAGCACATTTGTGTTCTTTGTTTTTACTGGCTGGTGATTGCTTATCCAGGGGAAACGCCAGTCATTGCCCTTCACTAATAAGCCTCCTTAAATAGCCTCATAGCCTGGAGGGACATGGGCATGAAATAAATTGCCCTTTATAACAGTATGACATTTAAAAAGTATTGCTTTAACAATTTTTCATATAGAAAATGCCACAATATGTTAGATAGTGAATACAAAAGTAAAATACATACTGTCATTCTGAAGGATGAGGCATTATAGAACATTTTGAACTGCACCATTTCCTTGCCTTTTAGGGTAAGTGAATTTAAGGAAAATCTATGATTATTTTAGGAGAGCTAAACATTTCATTTCCCATTTCACATCCTATTTAAACCCCTTTAAATAGGGGTTTTTGTTAAATAGGTGGGATTTTTGCTACAAACAAAAAAGATCTACAAATCAAGGTATTTAAGAGAGCGTTGACCTTGCTTGTATGCTCTCAACAATATCTTGATGCTATAAAATAAATGTCCTAAACATAGATTAAAATTGGGCAGCTGATAATTACTTGATTATTTAGGTTGGTTAATGTACAATAGTTTATCAAGTTTTACATTGATAAGATTTAATATTATGAATCTATAATTTCTCTTCTATCAATCTTTTAACCCATTAACAAACATTTCAAGGGAATTTTTAAAGGACTTTATGGCCTTGTTAAAGGTTTGATGCTGTAAAACACATTAAATGGTACTGATGTCAGACATCACTTTTATTGGAAGATGAAAATAAATTCTCTTTACTATATAGGTGAGCATCAGCTCAAAATCCAGAAGCCATCTGAGTGTGATCTGGGAGAGGGGCAAGCTCCTTGGGCATGGCTTCTCAAGTACAGGTCCTCTTCATCTGTAGGTCCGTGAACCTGAAGGGTCAAGTCTTCTGATCTCAACACAACTGACACATAACAGTGGGGCAGGCCCAAGACACTTCCATATTCTAGTTCTACAAAGCAGAAAGTCTACGGGCTTGTATGTAGGAGTCCC